>NW_020954953.1:17139456-17629391 GCF_900497805.2 Vombatus ursinus
GAGAGAGAGAGAGAGAAGGAGAGAGAGAGAGAAGGAGAGATAGAGAGAAGGAGAGAGAGAGAGAGAAGGAGGGGGGGGAGAGAGAGAGAGAGAAGGGACGGAAGAGAGAAAAGGGATGGAGAGGGGAGAAATTGCATTCAGATGCAGAGAAGCTCTGTGCAGAGTTCTGTGCTGGTTGCTTTTCTAAATAATCCTGGAAGATCAGAAAAGTTCTTAGGGGCTTGAAGTGTCAAGTCTGTGTGAAGTCTGTGGTAAGATGAGTTCTAAATGGATTTAAACTTACAAGAATTGGTTTATAAAGAAGAGAATATCTTCTGCCAGCAATTGAGGGCTAACTGTAAGGATTTCCGAGTTTAAAAAAAAAGTTGCATTAGTAGTTTATCTTTTAAGAAAAACTGAAGCTTCACTTTGGTAAGGCATACCTTGTTTTCTTGCATGATTTTTAAAAGTGGAAATTTCACCAGTTTTAAAAAAAAAAAGAAGCAGTTGTGTATTCCTGCAGTAAATGCTACCCAGCTGGAGCTCTCTTTGAGCTTGGGTTCCAGTAGCCTCAGGCAGTAGCAGCCTGGTGACACTTGTAATCATTAAGGCATCTGAGTGTTGTGATAAGACTATTATTCACAATTAAAACAGAATTGTTGGCACCAAATTCTCTTATTACAGACCATTTCTTTCCTCTTACTATTCCCTCCTTAAATCCTCACCCCATTGCTACTGACCTCATTATTTTAAAGAGGGAGGAGGAACGAATCCTGCTCGTCTCTAATTTCATTTCCAATGCAGTCTAAACAATAGTCTAAAGTTTTAAAAAAGGAAACCTTCCGAATCACTCACTCTCCACGGGTCCTGTTTTTATGGTTCAATTAAATTCAACAATCACTTATGATGTGACTAGTTCAGGTTGGTTTGGAACAGCAATGTCTATTGCTGAACTTGTCTGAAGAATTACTTCTTAACATTTAGATTCTCTTTGTTACATCAGGAAAAACAAATGGAACAATTTAGTATGTCCTTGCATGTTTCTTTTTAAAAGAAATTTTATCTTTAAAGTAATACTTTTCTTCTTTAAGCAACATGTTTTGTAGTGTTTCTAAAACCATTTGTTTCTCTGCCACAAAACTCTTATCTTTTGAATCTTTTGGATAATAAGATTTGAATTAGTGAGTCTTTGGATGCCAAATGTAATGAAGAGGTCAAAGTTTGCCAAAGTGTGAGGATACCTAGAAGAGCAGTGAATGGCTCCTGTAGCCTGAGAAGTTCAGGACTGGGGTACCTTTGAGCAGTGATTGGCTAGTGTCCAGCAGTATTATGGGTAGATCCACTGGTTTCAGTTCAGGTTTTGGAAATAAACCCAGGTTATTTGTCCAACTGATAGGTTGTGGGTGATGTGGGTGGTCCTTCCAATGGTGCAGATCATGTTGTATCCACACATTCTTATTTTGGATGAGTCTTGTCCATGTTCTATGATAAATCCTTCCCAGGAGTTCCACTAAACCTGCTAGAGTCCTTACTCCAGATCTATTGAAAATGCCTGAATCCAGAAAAAGATAAAAACTCTTGGTGTTTAATTTTTCAGACCTTTGCTCTTTGAGACTTGATTCTTTCCAGTTTCAATCACACTGGACATGACTTAATTGTATTCCTGGATGCTGTGGACCAGTTTTGGAAAGAGCAATGTAAATAAAGGTAAAAGGCCATGAACTTGAAGTCAGGAGACTTGGGTTTAAACCTGACTATACCGCTGCTGATGTGTCCTTGGGCAAGTAATTTCATATCTCCTAGGCCTCAGTTTCTTCGTCTATAACTTCATCTGTTTCTTCTAACTGGACTAGGTAATCTCTAAGGCTTCTTCCATATCCCATCTATGAGTTAATATTCTCTGGGGGCGGGGCATTCCTGAGTCTTTTGGGTAAAAGAATGCTTATTGAGATCTCATTTTGAAAGAGCCCAGAATTTGAAGGTGTGATTACATACACACACACACACACACACACACACATACACACATACACATGTGCACATGTACACAAGTATATTGGGACTTCCATTGTGCTTCTCAATTCACCTGTAGGTATTAGGTGTACAGCAAAATGACACATTTTGGATTATATAAAAGAAGTTTCATGTGTAGAAATTCAATGTGATATTTCCCAGCATGCAATGTACTTCTTTAATTAACTGCTTCTTAGCAAGTATGCTTTCCAAACAAGACGTTTGCTTCCTAGCACAGTATGTAGGAGCCTAGCAAACTTAGTAGGGGTTTGAGTATTTGTTGAATGCGTGCCTTTGTGTATGTAAAATTTATTAATAAAGCAAACTGCTTTAAAGTCTTATTTCTTAAATAAGAATTTAACCTTCACAATGGCATAGGAGCATGCATGATGTTGAGATATTCTGTGTGAATAGCTGAGAGCTAAGGGTTGCTCCAGAGAGAGATTGCCTGGGAAAATAGATAGAAGACAGGCCTTGAAGTCAAGAAGACCTGGGTTCATTTCGTGCCTCTGACACACAAAAGTTGGTGATGCAAGGCAAAATCACTTCATTTCTCAGTGCCTTAGGTATCTCTCTCTAATACCATAAATGATAGACAAGTTACAGCTTATTTATATTCATGGAGGGAATTTTCCACACCAGGAATTCCTTATATTAATGAAAATACAGGTTGGGTTGAAAAAATATTGCTCTAAAATTTACTAATTTTGATCTAAGTGTTTTAAAGGTGTGATGTTCTGATTTATTCTATGTTATTTCCTTTTATACACACACTACATTCAAGCCAAATAGGCTTATATATGATTTCCTGGAACTCAGCAGTCCTTCTATTTCCCTGCTTTTGTACAGCCTTCCCTCCCTGTCCCACTCCCATGCCTGGAATGTTCTCCCTCCTTTCTTGTACCTCTTAGAATCCCTAGATTCCTTCAAGGCGCTGTTCTGGTGCTACTCCTGTAAGAAATCCTTCAATATTTTAATAATTGTTAGTGTTCTCCTCTGCCTCAAATTATCTTGTGTTTATTTATCTGTTTACTTGTTGTGTCCCCAAAATAAAATTTAAGTATCTTTGGGGCAGGGATTACATGGTGTCCCAAAAATCTTATTACTATTATTATTATAGAAATAATATAATATTATTATTATTGCAGTAATGCTTAAAACTGCACTGTAATAACTTACATGTGGCACCTCCTATGTGACACACTTTACAAATATTATCCCACAATAACCTTAGGAGGAAGGTGCTATTATTATCTCCATTTTACAGATGGGAAAACTGAGGCAGACAGGTTAAATGACTGGCCCACGGTCACACAGCTAGTAAGTGTTTGAGGTATGATTTGAACTCAGGTCTTCCTGACTCCACAGACATCTATCTGTCCACTCTACTGCCTAGCTGCCTAAGGCTTGCCTAAGACTCTATTTCTCATTTTGCCTTTGTATACTCAGGACCCAGCACAGTCTCTTGCACATAGATGCTTAATAACTGTTGAATTAAATAAAATTTCACTACAACCTTCATGTTATTCACTATAGAAATCAATATTTAGGCCCACAGTTGTGGAGGTTATAATGCAACCTAATGGAAACTGCAGAACACAAAAGGAAAATAGGTACACAGAGACAGGAACTAACAGAAAAAACAAGGGGAAGTAACACGAGGAGTAACTGACATGTTCCTATTGGTATATTTTCAAAAATTAAAATGCAATTCAATTCAGAAATTCAATTCAAGCATTTATTAACAGTCTACTTGGTGCTAGTCACTATGCTAGCTTCTAGGACATAAAGACAAAGAGGAGACAAACTCAGGTCCTCCTGACTCCAGGCCCACCACTCTATCCACTGTGCCACTTAGCATATGGGTGTATCATACTACCTAGCAAAGGTTTTTGTATTTAGAAAGCTTTTCTAACATCAGTTGACTATCTACTTCATGTAACATGTGCTACAACAAAATGCAGTTATCTCTGAGCATTCAATAAAATGGGATTTGACTTATGTTCTCCAACAAATGCCATCAGGTGGTATGTCATGCTCAGTGGCAGAGATATAAATCAATATCTTGGTAAATATGTTTTTGTTTCTAGGTGCAATATGTCCCCTAAAAGGAGCTAAACATTCTGTGTGGGTTTTGGTATTTCAGTGTTTATTTGGAGGGGGAAAAAAAGAAGGAAGCAGGCAGCCCTTCACACATTTGGAATAGTTTTTATGCCCCTGAGCTGATAATGACACTTAAGAGTTGCAAAAACTCTTTGTTCATTCTTTAGTCTGCCCACACACTGCTAGACTGTCAGACCTAAGCCACTGTCTCCAGACAATTCCTCACTGGGGATTTGTAATGTATTTCTTAACTTAGATCCAGTATGGTCTGGTATGGGGCCAGTTCCTCCCCAGGAATCCAATCCAGTTTGAATTTAGTTGCTTTGTTTCAGTTTATGGAGTCTGTAGATTGAGTAGTGGGATCTATCCTTCAGTTTGTATTGTGTTTTCATGGGGTCAGATGACAATTTTTAATGAGTGATCAGATTTTTCAGGCATGTTTCTTCCAGCTTTCCAATAAATCAAATCATTGCTTTAGGCTTTAGGAAAGTAACTGGAATTGTTTACAATTATTTTTGTCAGTACCATAAGAAACCTTACTGTTAAGATTTTTTGGGGGGGAAATACCTGAGAAAGAGAGTGGTTCTTAGATTACTTCTATTTTCATAAATTGATCAAAGTTAGGCTTTTTCAGGGCTTTCAAAATAAAAGCACAAAGTATAATCTAGTAGAAGTCATTTAATTTTTTGGAATTCTGCCCAGTTCTGATGCAGCTGATCACTTATTAGTGTAGGCAATTTTAGATTACAGAAGGACTAAAATAGCTAACAGCCTTTTTTTAAAAAATAGTTTTATTGATGCCTTTTGTTTTTACATCAGTCATCTCCCCACTCTCAACTCCAGAATGTGGCCCTTTTTTTGTAAGAAACAGTTAAGCAAAAACAATTGTTACAGTGGCTATGTCTCACACGTAGGTAACCTTTTGCCTCTACAGCTCCTTGCCTCCCGCTAAGAGGAGGGAGCCATGCTTAATTATCAGTTCTCTGGGACCTTTATTGCTTTTCATTTACTCATGGTTGAGCTTCCTTTGAGTGATCACATTTTCATTGATATTGTGGTTATCATTGTGCATATAGCTGTTCTAATTCTGTACATTTTACTCTTTATCAGTTCATTATCAATCTTCCCATGTTTCCCTGAATTCCTTATATTTATAACCTCTTACTGAACAATACTATTTTATACCACACATATGCCAGTTTGGGCAGCCATTGACCACCTGGGCAGTTTAGCAAGTATTTTTAAGGGCCTAAGGTATAGCGCTAGGTGCTGGGAATACAAAGACTCTCCCTTAAAGAGATAGATGGGTCTATACAAAATAAGGGCAAAACAATTTTGGGGGAAAGGCACTAGCCCTGAGAATGATCAGAAAAGGCTTCATGTAGCAGGAGATGGGCAGATAAATAGTGCAGTGGTTAGAGCATGGGCTTGGAATCAGGAAAACTCATCTTCATGAATTCAAATCCAGCCTCAGACACTTACTAGCTGTGTGACCCTGGGCAAGTCACTTAATCCTGTTTGGCTACATTTCCTCATCTGCAACACGAGCTGGAGAAGGAAGTGCAAACCACTCCACTATCTTTGCCAAGAAAACCCCAAATGAGGTCACAAAAAGTCCGACAAAACTGGAATGACTGAACAACAACAACAACAGAAGATGTACTTGAAATGAATCGTGGAAGGTAATTAAGGATCCTGAAAGGAAAGAAGATCAAGAGGAAGTACCTTACAAGTATGGAGAATAGTTCATGTAAAACACAGGGATGGGAGATGGAGTGTTGTGTATGAAGAACAACCAGAAGGCCAGGTTCAATTGTAATGTATGTGAAGGAGAATAATGGGCAATAAGATTGGAAAGTTGGATGGGGGCCAGGTTGTAAAGGGCTTTAAATGCCAGAGAGGAGTTATTATTTGCTATTAGAGGCAATAGGGAATCATTGGAGTTGATTGAGTAAGGGAATCACATGGTCAGATCTGTGCTTAATGAAAATCACTTAGGCACTCAATGAGACTTGAGGAGGGAAAATCAATTAGGGAGCCGTGGTAACAGTCTAGGTGAGAGGTGATGAGAATCGGAATTTAGGGGTGACTGTGTAACTAGAGAGAGGGTCATGTGAGAGAACTGATTCGGGTATGTGGGGTGAGGGAGAGTTAAGCATAACATCAGAGTTATGAACCTAGGTGACTGAAATGATGACGGTGCTCTTGACAGAAATAGGAAAGTCTGGAAGAGTAGTTGGTTTGGGGTGGGTGATGAAGATAATGAGGTCTCTTTTGGATTTGTTGAGTTTGAGATTCTTATAGGAAAATGTCCAATAAACAGTTGGTGTTGCAAGACTGGTGCTCAGGAATGAAACTAGGTCTGCATAAATACATCTGGTAGTCATCATCGAAGTGATGATAATCAAACCTATGGGAGCTGATGACATCATCAAGAGAGTGTATAAAGAGGAGCAAAGGGGACCCAGGCTAGAGCCTTGGGGTACACACAAAATTAATGGGCATGATCTAGCAAAGCGGACAGAGAAGGAGCTGCCATGCAGATAGGAAGATAACAAAGAGGGACCAGTGTTATGAAAACCCGTAGAGGAGAGGATCCAGGAAAAGAGAATAGTCAGGAGTGTTGAATATATTAGAAATGTCAAGAAAAGATG
Source organism: Vombatus ursinus (assembly GCF_900497805.2). Lineage (NCBI taxonomy): Eukaryota > Metazoa > Chordata > Mammalia > Diprotodontia > Vombatidae > Vombatus > Vombatus ursinus. The sequence continues at coordinate 17,146,206 of NW_020954953.1, forward strand.
AGGATGGAGAAAGGGCTATCACATTTGGCAAATAAGAGGTCATTAGTAACTATGGCATGAGTGTTTTTAGTTGATTTATGAGGGTAGAAGCCAGATTGGAAGGGTTCAAGAAGTAAAAGGAAAAAGTTGAGATGACAAAGGTTTTTTTTTTTGTTTGTTTTGTTTTTTAAGGAAGGAGGAGAAATATAGGTAGATGCACAAAAACTTGAAGGGAGAGTGGGATATGGTCCCTGTCCCCAAGAAGCTTACATCCAATTGGAGTGATGTAGTACATAACAACATGTTTAGAGATAAGTGAATGCAAAGTGTATGCAAAATTATACAAAGTAGTTTTGGAGAGCACAAAAATGATGGAGAGTGATCTTGAAGGACTTAATGCTTGAGCTGAGCCTTGAAGGGAGCCAAATTGTAGACGGTTTAGTTTGTGTAGGGGGAGGGGAGGATTTGGTGGTGTAGGGGATGAGTTCATGACAGAGCAACCCAATTGGGCTATAGGAGAGAAGGTGTGAGGGGAAGTAATGTGTCATCAGCCTGAATAGATAGCCTGGATTTTAAAGGGTTTTAAATGCCAGACAAAAGAGTTTGGATTTTATCCTAAAAGAAACAGAGAACCACTGAAGTTTCTTGAAAAGAGTAGTGACATGGTTAGTCTTTTTATTTAAGAATATTATCTTGTCTTGACAGCCACTGAATCGAATTAGAGGCTAGATTAGAGAGGTAAGAGACTGGGTTCAGGGATACCAGTGAGGAGGACCTAAACTAAGATGGTTGTGGGATGAGCACAAAGAAAAGGATGGGTGGAAGAGATGCTGGGGAGCTAAAATGGATAGGACTTGGCAACTGGGTGCTTATGGTGGGGATGGAGGTAGGTGGGTGTCTGGGGGGTATGGGTGGTAGGGGAGGTGGCGGTATATGAATGAGAATGAAAAGTTGGGGATGATGCCTAGATTGCAAATCTGGGAGAGTGGCAATGAAAGATGATGGTACCCTTGCTAGAAAAGGGAAGAATAGGGGAAAGGGAGAGTGAATTTAAGGGGAAAGATAGTTTCCTTTTGAGTCCCCGTGGTGTTCCTGGTTCCTTACTACAGTACCACAAAAATGCTGCTATGAATATTTTAGTATTTATTGAACCTCTAAAAGCTTAAAAAAAGTTACTAGCACAATCATGGTATTGAGAGTCTTAAAGGAAGAGGACTTTTAGCCAAATATTTGACTTTTCAAATGAAATTTTGATCAAGTTTGTCAATACTTTGTTTCCTTATTAAAGTTTATTAATGTAGTATTTTCCTTCTGCCAATTTGCCAAAATAGTTCTTTTGACTGAACATTGTTCTATAAATGAAACTGTTTTGAAATGAATTGGAGATCAAAATAGGTTAATTCATTATTATCCTAAAGAGAACTAACCTGAGCTTACTTTCCTTCCAATATGTTAATTAATGAGGCCACTGAGAAATACAGCTAACTTGTTCTTCCTTGTGAGTGGTGTGGTCTTGGGGTTGCTTTCAAATGGATGTGGCCATGCATGCAAAGGAAAGAATTTGAACATGGGGTTGAATAGGCACCACATTAGAATACATCTGAAATACTTTGATGTGAGTTAAGCTGTTGCCTTAACTGGTAGAAGTTGTAACTATTGGAATTATGTAACAGCGTGGGGACATGAAACCTTGATGAACTAACTTCTGCTGATTCAGAAACCAAAATATGTTCTTTGGCTTGTCTGTCTTGTACGTTCCCTGTGGAAAATCATAACAGTTTTGTGAAACCACAGTGATTTTTGGTAACTCTTCATTGACAACCCTCTGAGTGTCTTGATAGGAACTATGGGGCATCTGTTGTTGTTAGAGCCTCACAGAATCATTGCAAATAACCACTTGGAGCCATTGTTTCAAGGAAAGCCCAGATCTTCATTGTGCTGGCTCATTTCATTGACTTCTCTGAGAAACTAGTTCCTTCAGAGAGAAATAGCAATTTTTACTCTTTTGTCTTGTTACTTGATAATGGTTTTTATTTGGTTTGGTTTGGTTTAGTAATAAGAGAGAAGGAGGGATACAGAATCTATGTGCTACACTTGGTGTGTGCAAGCAGCTAGTTGGGGCAGCAGTGGTGATAAGAGCTCTGTGCCTGGGGTCAGGAAGACCTGAGCTCAAATCTGACCTCAGATACTTAGTAGCTTTATGAACCTGGACAACTCACTTGACCTCTGTTTGCCTCAGTTTTTTCAAGTGTAAAGTGGAGATAATTACAGTATTTACCTCTCAGGGTTGTTGTGAGAATCAAATGAAATAATATTTGTAAAATGCTTAGCACGGTGCTTGGCACATAGCAGGTGCTTTTTAAATGCTGATTTCTTTCCTCTCCTCCCTTCTCTTCTCCTCTCCTCTCTTCTCCTTTCCTTTCCTTTCCTCTCCTTTCCTTTCCTTTCCTATCTTTCTTTCCCTCCTTCCTTCTTTTTTTTCCTTTCCATTATCCTTTACTACCCATTTGTAACACTCACCTCCTCATTGCTCCTCTCACACAACACTCCATCTCCCAACTCCAGCCTATTTTCCTGGTTGCCCCCATGCCTGGAACTCTTTTCCTCATCTCTGCCTCCTAGCTTCCTTGGCTTTAAGTCTCAGCTAAATCCCTGCTTTGTGCAAGAAACCTTTCCCCATCCCCCTTAATACTAGTGCCTGCTCTCTGTTTGTTATCTTGAAATTATGCTGGGTATATTTTCTTTCAACGTAGTTGTTTTCATATTATCTCTCCCATTAGACTGTGAGATCCTTGAGAGCAAGGACTTTTGTTGTTGGTTTATTTTTTGCTCTCCCCAGCCCTCAGTGCAGTGCTTGGAACATAGCAGGTACTTAATAAATGTTTACTTGTCTTGACTTAAAACAATTTGTTCATATTCAGTAAATTTTTCTGTTTATAGTTATCTTCACTCCTTCGTTACTACTGCCTATTGAAATTATAGAAAATGGAAGCTTTTCTACTCCTTCAAGGAACTCTACTTACATGCATGATTAATATTCATATATTTCCATTCCCCTTTATCAGTATTAAGAAGAGGATGCTACATTTTTCCACCTTCCAAATAATCCCCTATCCACTGGACTTTTCTTATGAATGAGCAAGCTTCTGAAAACATTAGAGAATCATGGAGTTAGAGCTAGGAGAGCCCTTAGAAGACCACCAATCTAACCTCCTCATTTATAGAGGAGGAGACAGGTCCCTGTCCCACAAAGGTTGAGTGATTCGCAGGTAGTTGACGGCAGTGCTAAGGTTTGGACCCAGGCCCTCTCACTCCAAATCCACTCTTTCCACCGCACCTTGATGCAAGGGCTGTGCAACTTTAAGCTTGGCTTTTTAGCGTTTTAAAATAGGTCAAAGTGTTCAGAATTTATGCTTTGAAAACCCAAACTTTAAATAATACAAAGTATAAATTCCGAACATGTTAATTTATTTAAAAATGCTTTTATGCCTTCATGACTTTTAGAAAGTTTGAAAACCAAAGTTTTAAATAATGCAAACTTTAGAAAAGTCATTAAATATATATACATAATAAATGCCTTTAACCTATAGCTTCACCAGTGTGTGTACACCCTTTAATATGCAGATCCCAGCCTCTCTATACCTTATCATGTATTCTTCATAAATCAATGTAGCCACCCTCCAAAAAAATTACCTAGTGGCCAACTTTCTGGTCATGAGCCTCTCTGCATTTAGCCAAGATGCATGATCTATCTCCTGGTCAGAATTCTTTTCAGCTTTTTAGAACTGGCTAAAATTTGCTTTGTGCAATTTTTGTTGTTGTTTGATCGTTTTCCAATTGTGTCCAACTCTTCATGACCCCATTTGGGGTTTTCTTGGCAATGATACGGGAATGGTTTGCCATTTCCTTCTCCAGCTCATTTTACAGATGAGTAACTGAGGCAAACAAGGTTAAGTGATTTGCCCAAAGTCACACAGCTTGTAAGTATCTGAGGCCAGAGTTGAACTCTGGGAGATGAATTTTCTTAATTTCAGGGCCAATGCTCTATCCAGTGGGCCATCTACTTGCCCTTTCTGCTATTAGTAAAGTTTAATAGCTCTAGGTTACCTCCATGCAGTGAGAGGGCACCAGAGGAAGCCTTCAGTGGAGTACAGGTATGTGTCTGTATATATTCCTAAGATTTACAGAACCCCAATCAGGCAGTAACATTTAATGGCAAGTGGCGGTAAAGCCAAGTTTGTATCAGTTCATAAGCCGTGATCCAAATCCAGAGGTGTATATGTCCGAAATAGTGTCATAAGTGAATATTCGGGTAGGATAGCTGGAAATGGAGGTTTACTCTCTTTCATTTTTATGTTATTCCTTATTCAGGTCACAGTAAAACAAATGTAATAAATGTTCCACCAATAGGTAGCAACACTTGGACTCTTCTCTTTTTCACCCATTTCTTGTTGGCATTTAGGAACAAATACGGCATCTCAAGATGAAGATGAAATTGTGATTTGGAAATAGAAGAAAAGGCAACTGAATTAGAAGTACTATCCTTATAAAAACGTAAAGCCTTAGACTGAGAAAAAGGTGGAAATCAGAACTGTATGGAAAGGAATGGCCATATTGGAGTACTCCTTTGACTCACAGAGTGAAGAACAGTGAAGAATCATAGATGACTTGGAGACCATTGTGGAGGCATTAGCACAGAGCAGCAAAGATTAAGTCTTTCTCACATTTAAGTTGATAGAATGCAGTGCAACAGATCTTGCTAATGGTATTTTTTAATACTCAACTAACCAATATATCAAGAGATAGAAAAATTGATTTGTATGTCAATTCCATTTAAAGCAAAACCTTATTAATTCAGGCTAATTCACAATTTGTGATGAGTTGGCAGGGACTGATGCTTCTCTTCGCATTTTTAATGCTGGAAGGAATTTGTTAAGCTTGTTAGTAATGTGAACAAAATTGTAGGAAAATGTTTAAAATGAAAATAATTTATTTTTAAAAAATCATCCAATACTTTAGAAACAGCTGTTTATTTATTGTTGTAGGTCAAGAGGTTTTACCCAGTCACAGCATAAAAGGGATACTCAAGTCGAAATACAGCAGAGGTTCAGGCAGGCATATATGCCCTCCCCTTCCTTGTCTCCATCTAGAAACTTCATCTGGACAGTAGGGTGTGGTGAGTGGCCCTGAATCCTTGTGGGCTGACCTTTCTGGAAAGAAGGAGGTGGGATCATTTATTGAGCACCTACTATATACCAAACGCTGTGCTAAGCACTTCACAAATATTATCTCACTTGAGCTTCACAACAACCCTGGGAGGTAGGTGCTTTTATTATTCCCATTTTATAGTCGAGGAAACTGAGGCAAAAAAAATTAAGTGATGTGCCCAGATAATACATGTCTGAGGCTGGATTTGAATTCAGGTTTTTCTGACTCTAGGCCCAGCACTCTGTGCATGGCTGTTCTTTGACAACGAGAAACCTGCACCAGTGGCTGAAACCTTATTCTGTTAAACCAATCAATTGGAGGAGACAACTTCTTTTCTTTGTAGGGGAAAAAATTAGCCTAACCTACATAGCAAGATTCAGGCAAGTATTATTGATATCACACTTGATACTAAACGTTGATACTAATTTATTCTTTCTTATTTTTATTTATGGGAGGCAGCATGACATAGCTGGAGGGGTGGTGAGGAGGAGAGGGTAATCTGGTCTTAGAGTCAGAAGATTTAAAAAATAGGAACATGAGTAGGAATTTATTAAATTCCAGCTATTTGTAGAACGCACGGTGCTAATGACTGGGGGAGACAAAATTTCAATGAGACTATGTTTGCCTTTCAGGAGATTATAGTTTGTTAGTAGATCACATGTAAGTAAGGCTTTACTTACCTCTACTACTATTGTGTGACCTTGAGTAAATCACTAAACCTCACTAGGCCTTAGTGTCCTCATTCAGTAAAGATTTATTAAGTGCTTACTACATGCAAGGAGGTCCTGTGCTAGTCACTGAGAATATAGGAATATTATTTTACGTAGAGATAACCAGATCCTTTGAATCATCTGTTAACTGGAGAAAAAAATGTTCACCAGGTAATGAAAATTAGAACATTTACCAGCAGAAGAATATAGTAGAGCGGTGAATTCCATTCCCTCCCTAAAGAGATATAATAATGATAAAATGACACAGTTTTTGCCACTGAGGAGTTTATGTACCATAAGGTAGGGGAATGCAGAGAATGGGAGGTGAAGGAGATAGCTAGAGCTAGACAAAGTACTCTAGGAAAATTAGAGTTGTTGGTCTCTTCAGCTAGCTCTCCTTTTTCTTCCTAGTTGGAATTGTGCTTGTCTGCAATTCAACAAATAGTAATTAAGCATTAATATGTAGCATGCTGTTGATAGAGAACAGGTCCAGGCGACAGAAAGAATTGGGTCCATGTTCAGCCTCTGACACACATTGGGCAAATCACTTAGTGAGTGTCTCAGGGCCAGGCCACTCTCTATGACTCTTAAGTTGCCAATCTGAACCAATAGAGGGAATCTCTTCCAGGGGAAATCCCTATTAATAATAACAGTGATGATGATAAGAGTCATATGAAAGTTTTCAAAACATTTTAGATATGTTATCTCATTTGGTCCTTACAACAAGGATGTGAAGTAGGTGCTATTATTATCTGCATTTCATAGATGAGGAGACTGATGCTTAGCGACTTGCCCAAACTCATATAGCTGGTAAGTGTCTGGGGCAGGATTTGAACTCGGTTCTTCTTGAAGGTAAGTCCTGCCCTCTTTCCACTGTGTCACTTAGCTACCTTGCAGCTACTTAGCTCCTGGGATTGTCATAAGGGTTAAAAGAAATATAATGCATGCAAAAGTTTTGCAAATGGTAAAATGCTGTGCAAATATAAGCTGATATTTGCTTTTATTATTGCTATTTATTCATCATTACAACTCCTTAAATTTTTACAAGGCAGTACTTTGTTAACTCACTTCTATTTAACACACATTCCTGAAAAATAATAAAATTATGCTGATTACAATATAATCTACAATTCAAGGTTTAATAAAAAAAATTCTACTGCCCTGAACACTTTACCTATTATTAGGACAATTAGGATAACTTACATTTCTATAGTACTTTTATATTTTATCAACGTTTTCCTTGCAGTAACTCCATGATGGGCAGGTATTATTAATCTCCATTATAGAGATAATCAAGTGGTTTTAGGGAAGTGAAGTGACTTGTAACTTGTCCAAAGATCACACAAGTAAGTGAGTAAGGCTTTGTATCCAGCTGCTTCTTTTCTGACTGTAAGTCTAGTTTAAGTCTCTCTTGATTCTGGTTCCAAGCTTAGCATGTTTCCCAATACAGTCAGCCATTTTCTTGTCTTAAGCGGTACTCACGGTATTGTATTGAACTAGTGAAGTTTTACTGTAATTGAATTCAGGTGAGTGAATAACATGCCCGGAACCTCCCTGGGAGCTGATGTAAAGAGTAACATGTTTCCGAGTATGCCATTTTGTGAGTCATTGTCACCATATCTCAATTTTAATGTCTTCTAGGTAAAATTCTAAAAATTTCGTTAACTAGAAAATTTTTCTAAAACTTAACTTAATAAAGTCCAGTCTTCAGTGTTTGCATAGGTCTTAGCATGGGAAATAAATGACATTGTTGTAGTAAACTAATACTTATGGAAAGATTTGAATATTTATGTTTGTAAATCAGTATGTAAAAGTTCATATAGATTATATTTTGTCTTAAGGAAAACCTTTAAATTTTTACACTGTGTATGTAAAATATTCGATTAATTAAAAATGCAAAAGTACATTTAAAATTTTCCATATGTAGTAAGAAAAAGTAACGGTTTGATTTTTAAAAGCACAAATAATTTAGGCTTGGGAATTTTTTCACATATGTTCAAATATATTTGAAGCAAAGAATCTAATATTTCACTGGTAGTACTAGGAATAGGGAGAGGCACTGGACCTGTTATATCATTAGAAGAAATTCCCAATGTTCAAATGTCTTTGGACCAAGTCACAAAGAATCTAATTATTCACTGATAGTCATAGGAATTGGGATAGGGACTGGGCCCATGATTTATTGGTATAGGCAACTCCCAATGCAGCTTTGCATCATCTCTGCAACTTGTCTCAGAGTTATGTAAGGCACTGTGACTCACCCAGGTTCACACAGCAAGTATATGCATAGATTGGACCTTGGCACAAGCCTTCTGGACTCCATGGTCTTATCTATTACATGATGCTATCTTTCATAAACTAGAGAATTTGAGAATTGTAAAGGACCTTAGAGATCGAGTTAATTCTCCTCACTTGTAAAAATAAGCAAACTGAGGCTGGGAGAAGTTTAGTAACTTTTTCAGGATTGAGAGGCTAGGTTGGCAGTTGGCATTAAAACTTAAGTCTCCTGATTCCCTGAGTCAGCATTCCTTCCTTAGGCATGTTGTCTCTCCCAGCTTCATAAACATTATCTTAATTGTCTGAAGGTAACATGATTACTTCTAGGGGCTCTGTAAATAATTTCTTTTTTTTGCCATATTCCTTAACTAAATAGTAGTGCTTACTAGGAAATGACTTGTTACGCATTTGGATCTTCTGTAGGAATGGAAAACAAGGCTATTTTTTTTAATAACAATTGAAAACAATTTAGCTTGTGTATTCCCAAAGGAAACTCCAGATGTATAAAAAGCAGACAACAATCAAATTTCATTTTATTTAAATTGGATTCATTAAATGATTAAATGCCTGCTGTGTGTAAAGCACAATGATACATTCTAGAGGCATTATAAAATTTGGATAAGATTCTACTATGTAGCTTTTTAACCTGGTTCAATGTTACCATAGGCCTGGCCTCATTGAGCTTGAAGTTTTATAGAATTACATAATTTGTACTAAAATAAATAAACATTTTTCTTGAAAAGTTATTAATAGCTATCAGAAGGACTTTATGGATCATAGAACTCTTATGGACCCAAGAGCTTAGCTAGTTCAATGGCCCCATTTTTTCAACTGTAACATGGATACCCATTATGTGTTTCAAATAGCATTTTTCATTATTGATCACTTTAAGATGCAACTTTTTTGAAATCTTCAAAGTGTATCAACTTGTATTAATTGCAGCCAAACAGATTATGAAGTAGAGGTCCAAAAATTCAAAATGCACTCAATTCTATATCTATTAAGGGAGAATATTTGCACATTATAAAAGAGGTAATGGGACCTTTCACATCAATAAGATAATGGATTTCTTGAGGTATTAAAGAGTCGAAACAGTATCAAATCAGTTTAGTTGATTCAGGGCTATAATCCTCTATTTGGATCAGTTTCCTTCTCCATATCCTACTATTTATGAGTGAGTGTCTAACATGACCAAACTCCTTATAGCTCCAAGAATGACACAGAGAAAATGATAGCAAGGATTCCAACGTAAGAGGCATACACCTAATAAGTAACCCTGAACTGAGCAAAACAAAGGACTCCTGTTTTGTGGCCTAAATACACTTCTCAAGTATCTTTGGTTTTGATTTGTTTTTTGGCTTTTGTTTATTCATGCTTATCTTTAGTTCTTTAGAAATATTGGTGTTCCAGGTCTCACTGCTATACAGCAACGTTAGAAAAATGTTGGCATTGTAAAATGGGCCTTCACTATTCTGGGAAAGTTAGGGTTGGTAAAAGTGCTTTGCAATTTCCCTTAAGTGATCTAGGTCACTCTCCTCTCCTTTTGGGCTCTATAAAGATGAACATCGCACAGAGGGGCAAAAGAAAGGCACATGGTGAGTGAGCAGCCTGAACTACTTAACCATTGAGGAAGTTTGAAGGAGATTAGGAGTAAAGGAGGTCATCAAATAATTGTATGACATAAAGAGAAGATGGGCTGGTTATGGATCTAGACCGAAGGTTCATGGGGGAGGCAGGAGAGATAGCCATCCTTTTGATATTGGGAGAAATTGAGGAAGATCAGTTTCTCCATTGGGTGGACCCCATGTGATAAACTTTTGGGAAGAATGGTAAGGGAGGAGAAGGAATACTATATAATAAATACTGTGCTGATTGCTTTACAAATATCTCACTTGATCTTCACAACAATCCTGGGAGGTATGTGCAGTTATAGTCTCCATTTTACAGTTGAAGGAACTGAGTGACTTGGCTGGAGTCACACAGATAGTCAGTGTCTGAGGCTAAATTTGAACTCAGAACTTCCTGATTCCAGGCCAGTGCTCTGTGTACTTCACCATCTCAACTAGAAAGGACATGTGTAAGTTTAACAACGGATGTGGAAGCATGCATGGATTGATATACTTCCTTGGAGAACGCTCCCAAACTCATTTGAGTAATTGAGAGAATATGCTTGCACACATTTTTTTTTTCAGACCAAATATTTAGGAAGCCCTAACCCATTTACTCTATTTACTCTAGAGGCAGTTGTAGCTCTGGAGATAGAGCACTGAGCTTGAAGTTAGGAAAACCTGAGTTCAAAACCAGCCTCAGATACTTTCTAACTGTGTGACCCTGGGCAAGTCAATTTAACTTCTGTTTGCTTCTGTTTCCTCAACCGCAAAATGAAGATAATAACAGTACCTGCCTCGTAGGGTTCTCATGAGGACCAAATGAGATATTTGTAGAAAGCACTTAGCATAACATCTGGCACATAGTAGTCACTATGTAAATGCTTATGCCATTCCACTTCCCCTTTATTCTTATGAATGTTGTAAGAGGTGTATTATTCTGCTCTGTTAACAAAATATGGTGTTTGTAGAAAGGAAATTATAGTTTTGTAGCATGCTGTGATGTTCAGAACATATCTGGAGTGTTGTAATCAGTTCTAGGGACCACAGCAGGGCACTTGTATAAAAGAGAATAACCAAGATGATTAAGGAATGGTTGACCACGTAAAGAGATAGTGATGTTCAGCCTAGAGAGAAAACTAACGGGGGGCATGATTGTTATCTGAAGGGGCGTTCATCAGGAAGGGGAATTAAATTTGATCAGCCAATCCCTGAAAGACAGAACAAAGACCAGTGAGTGGAAATGGTGGAGAAGCAGATTAATACTCAGCATAAATAAATCCTAACAATTAGAGCTATTAAAAATAGAACTGGGCTACCTTGAAGGATAGTAAATTTCTTCCTAAATGTTTTAAATTTAATTTTCTTTTAAAAAAATGAATAAGTATTTATTTTCTCTCTTTAGTCTCATTCCCATAGGAAAGAAAAGGAAAACAAAACTGTTGTAACAAATACGCATCTTCAAGCAAAATAAATAAAGTCCTACATTTAGAGGTGTATATCTCATTCAGCATTTTTAATCCTTCATCTCTCTGTCAAGGGGGTAGGTAGCATGCTCCATCATTGGTCCTCTGGAACTGTGCAGTTAGTCACTGCCTTTGAAGTCTTCAAGTGGAAGCTTGATGAGCTCTGTTGGAGAATATTTAGTTGATATTCTTGCTTTTGGTAGAAAATCTCTTTGGTAGAGACTAGTGTGGTGTAAGGAAAAGAGCGTGGAACTTGGCTTTATGAAATTTGGGCCCAAGGCTCAGTTTTCTTGATTACTAGCTATGTGAATAAAGGCTACTTGCTTAATTAACTTCATTGAGTCCAGGCATGAAGGATGGTCAGAGAAAATGCTCAGAGCCAAGAGATGAAATGCCTTGTTTGTGGAAAAGCATTGAAGAGCACATGCCAGAGAGTAAGGCATAAAAAGATGGAAAGGTAAGAGGGGGCTAGATTATGAAATACTTTTAATGACAAACAGAGCATTTTGTATTTGATCCTGGCGGCAATAGGAAGCCACTGGAATGACGTGATTGGACTCGAGTTTTAGGAAAATCACTTTGGTGGACAAATGGAGAATGGATGAAAGTGGGGAGAGAGACTTGACAAGGCAGGTAAACCCACCAGGAGACTGTTACAGTAACCCAGGCGTAAGGTGATGAAGGCCTTCACCAGGGCGATGGCGGTGTCAGAGGAGAAAAGGGAATGTATTTGATAGACGCAAAATCTAAAGGTCTTGGCAATAGTTTAGATATAGGGGTGAGAGATAGTGAGGAATCCCAGATGACTCCTCGGGCAGCTAGGTGGTGCAGTAGATTAGAGTGCCAGGCCTAGAGTCAAGAAGAGTCATCTTCCTGAGTTCAAATCTGGCCCCAGACACTTACTAGCTGTGTGACCCTGGGCAAGCCACTTACCCTATTTACCTCAGTTTCCTCATCTGTAAAAAGAGTTGGAGAAGTAAATGGCAAATCACTTCAGTATCTTTGCCAAAAAAAACCCAAATGAGGCCACAAAAAGTCAGATATGACTGAAATGTTTGAACAACAACAAAAGAAGAGAGAGGAGAGAAAACAGAGGTACCTATTGTAGATGGTCTTTTCAAGGAGTTTAACTGCAAAAGACAGAAGAGATGATAGTAGGAATGGACAGATCAAGTAAGGCTTTTATCAGGAGAAGGGAGACATGGGCGTGATTTTAAGCAGTAAGAAATGAGCCAGCAGAGAGTGAGGCATTGAAAATAAGTGAAAGATTAGGGATGATAGAGGGGGCAATCTGTTGGAAGAGATGGGATGGAATGGCATCACTTGAGCAGGTAGAGGGGTTGGCCTTGGTAAGGAGTAAAGCCACTTCATCATGTGAGATAGGATTGAAGGAGGAGAGAGTGTCAGAAGTCACCTGAGTGTTAGGACATAAGGCATAGGGGAGAGGAGAGAGTTCATGGCAAATGGCCTCAATTTTTTTCTGTATAATATGAGGCCAGGTTCTTTTCTGAATAAGGGCAGTGTTCTTATTGAATAAATTTTTTCTGTGTTCAGCTTATAGTCATACAAAAGTGTTTTTATTCATCTTACTGCAGTTTCTTGCATGTGTTAGGTACATAATAAAATTTTAAAGTTAAGAAATATGAATAATTATAATACAAACTCATTTTTCTAATGCGTTAGGATTTGTAAAGCATTTTAATCTCAACAGCCCCTGGAATGGATGGTGCAAGTATATGGTTTTTCTCATTTTATAGATTATGTTAGAAATGTTGTGACTTCCTCAAGGTCAACCTAGCTCTTTAGAAGTTTAATCCAGTGATTTTGGATTGAACTAATGAAGAAGAATTGAGTATGGGCCAGACTATGCTATGGATACAAAGAAAGGCAAAACTTTAGACTCTGCTCTCAAGGAGCTCACATTCTAATGGAGGAGAACAAATGCAAACAGCTACATACATATAAGATATATAAAAAGTAAGTGGAAAGTGATCTCAGAGGGAGGCACTAGCCTTGGGGGTGGGGAGCGGGAGAAAAACAAGAGTGGTCTCTTGAAGAAAATTTAATTTGACCTGGGTGTTGAAGGAAACTAGGGATGCCAGGAGGCAGAGGGGAAGAAGGAGAACCTTTTAGGTCTTGGGGACAACCAGTGAGAAGACACTGAGCTTTAAATGGGAGGAAGATAAAGTATATAGAGGGGAAAGTATAAGAAAATCTGAAAGTCAGGAAGGGTTCCGGGTGTGAAGGGGCTTTAAAAACTAAACAGAAGACTTTATATTTGATTCTGGAGATAAAAGGGGCCACTGGGGTTTATTAAGTAAGGAAGGGGTGTGTGTGTGTGTGTGTGTGTGTGTGTGTGTGTGTGTGTGTGACTTTGGCAGCTGATGGGCTGAAGAAACCAACCAGAAAGTTCTTGTACTATTATAGGTTTGAGATGATGAGGGCCAGTACCAAGGTGGCGCTGTGCAGTGGAGAGAAGAAGGCATATCAAGGAGGTAAAATGAAGGTAGAAATGATAAAAACTTTGCAGCATTTTGGAGATGTGCGGTAAGTGCAAGGGAGAAGCTGAGTATGACACTGAGGTTGCAAGTTTAGGAGACTAGATAGATGTTGATACCTTAGACAGTTATAGGACAGTTAAGAAGAAGGAAGGGTTTTGGGGTAAGAGGTAACAAGTTTTGATTTGGATGTTTTGAGTTTGAGATGCCCAGAAGGTAGTTGGTGATTTGAGACGAACTCAGGAGAAAGGTTAGGGATAGATAAATATGTTTGAGAATCATCTGCATGGAGAGATGACAACTGAACCAAAGGGAGCTGATGAGATCACCAACTGAGATAGTCTATAGGGAGAAGAGAAAAGGGGCGAGGACCCAGACCTGTAGGACACTCATGGTTAGCAGGCACTGTGTGACTTGGATTAAAATCCAACAAAGAAAACTGGAAAGGGGTAGTCAGACAGGTAGAAGGAGAACCGGGAGAGAATGGTGTCACAAAAACCCAGAGAGGAGAGAGTATGTAGGAGGTCAAGATCAAGGATGATTGCAAGGATGAATTTCAAGTAGGTTGTGGTTGGTCCTAGTACCTTTCATGAAATAATTGAGGATGGAGACTGGGGCTTTTTCTTTGGGCAATGGCTTTAGCCAGTTCCAATTTTTTTCCCCCTTTTATTAATTTATTTTGATTTATCAACAATCACTTCCATGTGCTTTTGAGTTTAAAATTTTTCTCCCCCTTCCTCCCCACCACCCTCCCCAAGAGAGCATACAATCTGATATAGGCTCTACATATACATTCCTATTAAACATATTTTCACATTAGTGATGTTGTAAAGAAGAATTAGAACCAATAGGAGGAACCACCAGAAAGAGGAAACAAAACTCAACAGAAGAGAAAAAAAAGCAAATAGTGTGCTTTGATCTGCATTCAAATTCCATAGTTCTTTCTTTGGATGTGGATAGCATTTTCCATCACAAGGCCTTTGGACATGTCTTACATCTTTGTATTGCTAGGAAGGGTTAAGTTTATCAATAGTAGTCATCGCACAGCATGGCTGTTGTTGTGTACAACGTTCTCTGGATTCTGCTCACTTCACTCAGCATCAGATCATACAAGTCTTTCCAGGTTTTTCTGGTCAGCCTGTTCATCATTTCTGTCTTTTCTTCTTCCCTCATCTAATTGGAGAAGATTGGGTAGAAACTTTTTGTTTTATCTTCCTCAGAGACTTCTCTTTTCCCCTTTAAAATATGAGTACCCAATACATAGAATGTATCATGGAGTATTTTACTTATTATAAAATCACTCTCCTGTTTGACATTTATAATAATTCTATTTTGAGCTCAAAGGATAGATTTCAAGCTAATATGTCTTTAGTCCTTTCATTAAAATCCTGCCCCCATGCTTTATTAGAGTATGGTGATGACCCTAATTTGTCAAAGGCTGTGCCAAAGGAATTCATGTTCTGGCAAGTCTCACCCAAGACTTCAAGCATAGATTCAGTGATAATATTTTTGGTTGAACACCGGCTTAACTAAATTCAGAGGATCATCCAAAGGTTGGCCACTAAGTGATGCTTTTATTTGTTTATTTTTTGGTCATAGCAACTCATGAATATGTTCTAGTAAGGTGTTAGAGGTCATGATCTATGTTGGTTGGAAGCCAGACAGAATCCACTGAATCATGAGGAAGGAGTCATTTTATTGTCTTAATTTAAAAACAAAATTCATAGACTCTTAGAGTTGCAAGGACCTGAGAGGTCATCTAGTCTAGAGGAGTCAGATTCAAATCAGGTCTCACGTTCTTTTCTCCTCTAAGGAATCATTCAACTTCTAACCAAAAAGCAATATTAATTATTCACATTAAGTAATTTCCTTTTCAGTCTAGATCTGAATGGGGAATCTTGATTTAGTCTCTGCAGCCTATTTGTTCTTCATTTTCATTATGACCTACAATGTTTTGATTTCTTTCATGAATGGATCACTTAGCCTCTCAGTCTTTGTTTTCTCATCTGCAAAAATGGCCATAATAATAGTACCTACTTCTCAGGATTTTTTGAAGATCAAGTGGGATAACATGTGAAGTATTTTGCAAACCTTGAAGCAATATGTAAATGTTAGCCATTGTTATGATGATAATAATGATTTTAGCAAATGTTTTAATTCCCTCTTGTTTATTCTTTAGATCTTTCCCTACAACATTTCTTCCATTTTTTTTCCACATTCAAGATCTCAGTCTTACCAGTATCATTTTCACCCTCTATTTGAATGAGAAGACTGAAGCTATCATTCCTGCATTTCTTTAACTTCTCATATCAGAGTTTCTGTGTGTCTTTACCCACTCATTCCTCTTTCCTTGTTCTATTAGAGGAAGAAATGTTCTTCCTCTTTACCAAGACTAACCCTACCTCATCCTGTGCTGTTAATATTTTTCCTGCTGTGCAGTGCTGGAGCCACAAACTTCCCCCAAACCATTTCCTTTTCCTTTTACACTACCTGCTAACTTTCTTTACTCTAGGTGAAAAAATTCCTTCTTATGCCTCTGGGTTCAAGTGATACACATTAAATGTTTTTAATAAAAAATAAAAACAACAACAAAAACAAAACAAAACAAAACCAAGGAAAGCCCATTAGATAATATCACTAGTTTTCCCTGCAAAAAAAAAACAAAAACAAAAACAAATGAGAGACCCGTTAGGTAACTTTTCATATGACTAAATTGTTTCTGCTTGTATATTCCAGATAAAAACAGACATAAGTTTAAAGAAGTGCAATCATTAATGCTTATGGGTGAATGTGTTTTGAAAAGCTAATTTGTCTTAGGGCATTTTAAAAGCCCTTCACGTAAATTAGTTCTGTAGATTGGCAAGACTGTCTGTGTGTGTTTCGGTAATTTTTTTTCCTTTTCTGTTTTTGTATAACATTTAATAAATTGGTTTGTGCAACAGATTGTTCCAACAAAAAAAATCTGATGTTCATTTTCACTTTACCCATTTGTTGAACTTAGATTTTGTTGTTTTTGTTTCTGTTTTGTTTTTCTCCCCACAAATCTTTTGAGTTCACTGGCAAAGGTAATTCCCATTGAGGAAATCCCTCTCCCAATATGATGGCATCTGCCAAGCAACTTAGAGACTTAGAATATTGCTTGGGGCCCTTGCCGAGTCACAGATCCAGTATGTGCCAGAGGAAAAACATGAATGCCAGTTTTCATGACTCTGAAGCTGGTTCTCTTAGCACAACTCTTATGGCTTTGAATTATCTGGACTAAATTTATAGAAAACAATTTACTTAGGTAAAATGTGCTGTTTGCCAATTTTTTTTTTTTAAAAAGGCAATGAGGATTAAGTGACTTGCCCAGGGTCACATAGCTAGTAAGTGTCTAAGGTCACATTTGAACTCAGGTCCTCCGGACTCCAGGGCTGGTGCTCTATCCACTGTATTCCTTAGCTGCCCCTCTAGTTGTTAACCCAAGGTAGTGCAGTGGAAAGAGTGCTAGATCTGCAGTCAAATCACCTGAATTCAAATCCTGGCTCTCGGCCAAATTCCTTTTCTGGGCCCACGTTTTACAATATATAAAACGAGAAGATTTCACCAGATGATGTCTAAGGTCTCTTCCAGCTTTGCATCTATGATAATCTGACCTCCTGTGTAACCAGTCTTTCAATAATGAAACTGTCCTAGAACCACGGTATCAGGAAGCAGGACAGAATCCTGGAGGTGATCTACTCTCAACCCCTTAATTTTAGAGATGAGATAACAGCGTCAGGGAGGTCAAGCAACCAACACACAATTGCACAAGTAATTTTTGGTGTATTTGGGCGAAGATCTTTGATCTTTTGTCTCTCAGCCCGTTATTCTTTCTGCTAACCCTTGCTGCCTCTATTACTACCACCTTGCCTTTGAATAAGAGACTTTCAGAATTGGAAGAGATTCCAGAAGACATTTAGTGCAACCTGTACCTGAACAGGAATCCTTTCTGCAACATCCTAGAAAACAGGCCTTCTAGCTTCTGCTTTAAGTTCTCCAGTTACTAGAAATTCACTGCCTTCTGAGATAGCACTTTTCACTTTTGGATGGCTCCAAATGTTAGGAAGTTTTGCTTGATATCTAGCCTAAATGTGGTGCTAGACGGGGTAGTGGGCAGAGCGCTGGGCTTGGAATCAAGAAGACTCATCTTCTTGAGTTGAAATGTGTCCTCAGGCACTTATAGCTGTGTGGCCCCAGGCAAGTCACTTAACCCTGTTTGCCTCAGTTTCCTCAACTATAAAATGATCTGGAGAAGGAAATGGCAAATCATTTCAGTTTTTTTGCCTCCCCCCCCAAAAAAAAGCCAAACCAACCCAAATGAGGTCACAAAGAATTGGACACAACTGAAAAATGACTGAACAATAAGAAGCCTAAGTGTAATTTCCTAAAACTTCTACCCATTTTGACCTAATTCTTCCTTCTAGGGCCAAATAGAATGTGTTTGATCCTTCTTCTTTATGATACCTCCTCAAAGAAGAGCCAAGATGGTGGAGTAGTAAGAAGTATAGTTAAATCCTTCCTCTCCCTCCTCCTCCAATGGCAAAATAAAACAAAACATAACCTGCTCCAAATACATCTGGAGAATGCACCAGAATTCTGAGTAGGAAATCCAAGAACAAAAATCACAGTGAATAATTTTTCCAGCTTGGGTTGACATAGGAGACAGACAGAGAGGTCTGTGGACACTGAAGATGGAGTCTGGCCAGAAGCACAATGTGCAGAGTGTGTCAGTGCACGGAGAAGTTGTGCACCAAGTTAAGAAGAGGTCCAGGATCCAACATGTAGTGAGCTAAACTTGTGTAGAGTGCAGCAACAGGTGCCGACTGGCAACTCTGTCATTCATTATCCAGGTGATAGGGTCGGGGCAGAATGAGTAGGGGACTTGAGCCTGGGAGGGCAGCAGTCTGGGGTGAGGAAAAGTAACATCCCTAGGCTGCATACCAAAGTAAAAACAAAGTTCCCAAACAAGCAACAGTGGTGAGGCTCAGATCCATGAGTGGAGAGGGGTCTCAGCTCCCGCTTTTAGACCAGTCTGAAGCCCGTAGCAGAATGACTAGGACAGGCGTCTCAGAATAAATGGAAGGCTACAATTCTGTCACTCAGACCAGCAAAGATTTCCAGCTGACTGAAAGTGGTAAGTCCCTCAGCAGTCTACTGGAACTCCACATGGGAAAGCCACTAGGCCTGTTGTTCAGACCCAAATCCAGGTCAGGAACTTGCAAAGACCAGGGAAGTGGTCAGACTTTGCCTTGGATCAGATTATTTGGGGAGCACTGACAAGTTGCAAGTCTGCAGCTTTAACTGTCCCTAGGGCCTTAGAATAAAACAGGGCTTAATGCCCCAGAAAGCAGTGTACCAACCCAGACTTTCCCTTCATAAGTGCACAGAGGCTGGCCCTGACATGGAACCCATCATGTACTTGAAGATAGCTATTAAATACCTCCAAGTAATCTGGAGTCTTTTCCCTGGCTAATTATCCCTTAAGTGATCATTATATGATGGGGTCTCTAGCTCCTTCCCCATCCTGGTTGCTTTTCTCTGGATACACTTGAGCTTATCAATGTCCTTTCTAAAATGTGGTACCAAGAACTGCACACAGTTTTGTAGGTGGGGGTCTGACCTCAGCAGTTTAGAGTGGGATTATATATAACCCCCTTCATTTATGATACTCTGCTTCTGTTTTATGCAGCCTGAGATTACGTTAGCCTTTTTTGATTTCCATGTCACCTGTTGTCTAAAAATGTTTTTCCCAACTTAAGTTTTTGAACTCACGTGGAGGATTTTACATTTATCATTATTAACTTTGTTAGATTTTTACATTTAAATTATTCTAGTCTTTTGAGACCTTTCTGGATCCCAGTTTGTTCAATCAACATATTGGCTGTCCATCCTAGTTTCATATGCAGGAAGCTTCTCCTCTCTGTTGATTATTTCCAATTTACCCTGTATGTAGTTTGCTTGTACATAGTTGTATATTGCTTCCCCAATTAGACTGTAAGCTCCTTGAGAGCAGGTACTGCTTTTGACCTTTCTTTGTATGCCCTGTGCTTAGCATAGTACCTGGCGGATACTAGGCATTTAACAAATGTTTATTAACTAGACTTTGATGGATTTCACAAGCATGATACCCATGCCTGAATCTAAGTTATTGATAACAGATTGTACAGAACAGGATCAAGGACAGAGCCCTGTGCTCATCTACTAGCAGGGGTGGGGAACCTGCAACCTTGAGGCTACATGTGGCCCTCTAGGTCCTCAAGTGTGGCCCTTTGACTGAATCCAAACTTCACAGAACAAATCTCCTTAATAAAAGGATTTGTTCTGTAAAACTTGGACTAAGTCAAGAGGCCACACCCAAAGTACGCACCTAGTAACTAGAGACCTTTCTACTGGTTGCTGTGGATCTATTTATTAGTTACCACTTGTGTCTCTTTATTCAACCAGTTCTGAGTCTTTCTAACTCTTCTGTTGTTCAACCTTTGTGCTCACCATCTTGTTCCTAAGACTTCTGTTAGAGACTGCCAGATTTTGTGGTGGTTGTTAAGTCATTTTAGTCATGTCCAACTCTCTGTGACCCTATTTGGGGTTTTCTTGGCAAAGAAACTGGAGTGTTTGCCATTTCCTTCTCCAGCTCATTTTACAGATGAGGAGCTAAGACAAACAAGGTTAAGTGACTTGCCCAGGGTCACAAAGCTAGTAAATATCTGAGGTTGGATTTGAACTCAAGTCCTTCAGGGCCTGGAGACTGCCAAATACCTTACATAAATTTATGTATATCTTCTCCACCACATTCTCCTATCTAACTGTGAGAGACCTATCCGATTGGGTCACATGCTACCCTATTTTTAAAAAAGGAAATGAGGGTAGCCTGCCATGACTCATTTTTGATGGACTCATGCTATCTTGTCATGATCACCAGTCCTCAGTACCAGTTAGCTATGGTTTACTTCCTGTTGAGCAATCACTTTTGTAATTGAATTGGAGAACTCTGATAGCAATATTTGCTGCATTAAATGGATTTGTCTTACACATTTATGAAATAATGTGTTATTTTAGTTTTAAGAAGAGTTTGAAACAATAAGTGTGCCTGTTATAATAAAGATGGCAAGAACTAATAACATACCTGTTAAGTGTGGGAATGAAATAGAAATGAAAAAAACAAATTTCTAATTTAATGTGATCATCACTGACATTGACCCAAAGCTTACATTCAGTAAATGATTAAAAATGTGGTATTGCTGTTGTGTAGAACTTGACATGTAAGGATGGAAGCATTGGTCAGTGGTACATGATATATCTATCATGTGTGTCTTTTTCTCAGAAGGGCAGCTATGTGTAAAACCAACATCAAGCTAACAAGCAGCCTTGTTGCATGGGCTGTTAGGACATTTTTTCACCTTATATAGAAAATTGCCTGCAAGTATCTCCAAGGGCAACGCTGTGCTTGTTGCTGGCACATTCCTTAAAGCTAGGAAAAGTTAAAATTTACTGGTTAGGTACAAAGAAATAAGAATGTGTTTGCCATTTAAATATAGGCTTCAAGTCAGTAATTGTTAGGCAGAGCAATGGTTTTTTTTTTTCAGTTTAAAAAAAAAAATACCCTGTCGTGTTACTATGTATTTATTTGTCTTGGTCACTCAGCTGTTGATATGTATGGAAGTACATTCTTTCGTATATCCATTCTAGGCTTCTTTCTTTCTCCATCTCTCATTTTGAAGAAGTGATTTTTGATTTATTTGTTTTCTGGTTGGGGCATTGAGAGAGGAAGAAGAGGACTTTTTTTTCCTGACAGAAGGAATTATTTTTGAATTCTGTCACCATTTTCTCTCTATTCAAGATAAACCAAAAGTTATATATTTCTTTGGATCTTTAGTGAAATGATATTTGAGTTTGGAGTTGAATAGGAGATAAAATGCCCAAAGAAGTAATCTGATACACAGATGCTGACTAGACATGGCGCATGTGTTTCTTGGAGAAAAGACTCAACCTGAAACAGAAGCTAAGGAGCAAGACATCGTGGAACTGTGGAGGGATTTTGTTTTCATTGTCATTTAAAGCCACAAAGATGGGTTCTATCTACACCAAAAATATTCATAGAAGCACTTTTTGGGTTGCATCAAAAGAACTGGCCATGAAGTAGATACCCATTGATTGGGGAATGGCTAAACAAATTGTAGTACATGAATGGGATGGGGTGTTACTGCACTGTAAGAAATGATAAATGTGAAGAACTCAGGAATCTGGGATGACTTAAATGGACTGGTGCAGAGGAATACAGAACCAGAAAATCAATGTATACAATGATTGTAATGTGTAAACGGAAAGAAGTTTTATTTTTAAAGAAAGAAACTGAACATTGTATAATTATAGTGACCAAGAAACTGGGCCATGAAAAGAGTTGAGATCATGTACTTTGCTCCCTTCATTACAGAGGTGTGGGACTGTGGGTGTGGGATAATTCATGAACTATCATACTAGGTCGATGCATCAGTTAATTTTGCTGAACTGTATTTTTCCTTCTTTTAAAATCTTATTATGAGGGATGACTTACTGGGTAGACAATGGGAGAGGTATGCAAAAGTGAATGTGATGTAAAAACAAAAGAAAATAATAAAAAAAAAGACAATAAGACAGTAGCAACGGTGTTTTAAAAACAGAAAGATTGTGTTTCTCTGCCTAGCTATGGCTTCGCTCAGGCAGGATATATGATTCTTACTGTCCTCTCAGGACTTCATGGGTGGGGACCAGTGCATCTGGATTACAGCTGCAGCAGACTGAATGTGTATACCGTGTACAGCTTTTTGTAGTGTGATACGTTGGGTGGCATTTTGGCCTACAGCCAGATTTTTATTCCTTAGTGGCTGAATTATCTAAGTGACTAGAACAAAGATGAAGAATCATGTAAGGTTGAATCTAGGAAAGCTTGAACTCTGTAATATAGTTTAAGTCTTCATCTCAAGATGAGAGTCCCCTTGTATTTGTATACACACAGACACCAGAGATTCAGTTATCCTTCAAGGCAAAAAGTATCAGTTTGAATTTTAAGTCCAGTATACTGTCAGTAGGTTTAGAAGTATTGCCCTGCTCCATGAACCATTTAATGAAACACACATTCTTTTGGTCAGTACTGTATTCATTGACTTCTATATATTATAGAAAATAAGTAATTTGAGAATAAAAGGAAATACCATATCTGCTCTATGAGGATGAAAATATTTCTTAGTTAAGATTTGTGTAAGACTTAGTTAAGTAAGAACTATATGACAGTCAATAGGAATGAAATAACGTGTAGATACTTAAAAAAACCATTGAGTTTACAGGGAAGTGGTTTCCTAGATATATACTCGTGTGTGTGTGTCTGTGTGTGTGTGTGTGTGTGTGTGTGTGTGTAGGTTGTATAAAGGTTGTCTTTTTGTTATTCATTTTTTCTTTTATCGGAAGGTAGTAAAGTTACTGTCTTTTCACCATCTTGAATAATTTACGGTTCATGTGAGACGCACTAAATTCTAAATTGCTCTTATATTTAGGTCTTCAGGGTTGGGATCTTGTGGATTTGCTATTATAAGTAGAGTTAAGCCTATATATAGAAACCCTCTCAAATTAGTTGTGGTTTAAATCTAGGTCTATATAAAAAGAGAAAGCAATTACTATGTTTTGAAAGTCTAGCTATATACAGTAAATGACTCAAGAAAGCCAAGTCAGGATTTCAATTTACTGAGCAAATGTCCATCACTTCCTGCAGATGAAGACCTGGGAATTCAACTGTTTTCAATTAGAATGGTGGAGACCTTTGAGATTATCTAGTCCAATTTACTCATTTTGCAGATAGCATCCTGAGGCCCAGGGGGAGGATAAATGATTTGCTGATGGTTACACAGCTAGTAAATTGCTTGTGTTCATTTTAGGTATGCCGGAGAACTACGGTGACCTTTTTCCCCCTGCTATATTGTAGTAGTTTTTGTTTATCATGGCCTTGATTGTTGAAGCTACTCTATTACTTCTTATTAATTTGACAACTATGTTTGGTGCCTGTGTTTAACTAGAATACTTGTTGGAAAATAAACTGTTTCAACTATCCCCTCCCTCACTTTGGTCTCTCTTTAAAAAAAAAAAATCAGTGGCTTCTTAAAGGAGCCTGAATGTTTTGCTAATGAGCTACCAGATGGGTCTGCCTGGTTGGATGTGAGTTATATCCTCCAGTTCTGAGGACTTGGAACATCAGGGAGTAGTATATACGTTCCTTAGTAATCCCTTCACAGAATATAATAGGCTGCCTTTAGCTGTTTTGCTCAGAGGGGCCCTTCAGTCTCTGCTGGAGCTCTGATAATGATAGACTGAGTTTGTGGACTGGAACACACAACATTAAATATCTGAGTATTACCCTCTCTTGTCCTAAGTGATGCCTGCTTTGGTCCTTGCAAAAGAGAAAGCCTGCTTCTTGCATCAATTCTTTCACACACCATAAAGCACTAATACATTTAGGTATACATCATTTCAAAAGACATAGTTTTTTTTGTTTGTTTGTTTTTGTTTTGTTTGTTTGTTTGTTTTTGGTGAGGCAATTAAGTGACTTGCCCAGAGTCACACAGCTAGGAAGTATGGTGTGTCTGCGGCTGGATTTGAATTCAGGTCCTCCTGACTCCAGGGCTGGTGCTCTTTCTACTGCTCTGCCTAGTTGCCCCCTATAGTGCTCTTTACTCTTCATCCAACAAAAATAACTGTGACATCATTTTTGGTATTCTTCTTCATGTTCCAAAGGAGTTAGGTGGTATAATGAATAGTGCTGGAATTGGACCAGTGGTCAAATTCTGCCTCCAATGCTTACTAACTGTATGACTTTGGTCAAATCACTTTTCTTTCCATCTCAGTTCCTTCATTTGTGTTAAGTGCCATAGATACAAACAGAAAAAGTGATGTAGCATCTGATCTCAAACAGCCGACACTAATTGGGGTAGACAAGACATAAAAAAAAGTTTCTTTGTGGGACAGATGGAAAGGCCTGTAAGTCCTAAGGGTGCTAAGGTGGGGCAAATGGCAAAACCAAGAGGTCCTTAGGTTATTTCGGTAGGTCAGGTAACAGTGCCAAGAGTCTACAGGGCATACAGGCAGGGCAGATGATAAGGCCTGGAAGAGACAAAATGCAAAAAAGAATCTAGTAATCAGACTCATAGCCCCATATATCTATACACAGTTGCTTAGAGGATGGAGTAATCAATAAGGTGGACTAGAGATCCTGATGCAATTTGATGAAGTATGACTCCTGTGACTGAAAGATGGCACTGGGAGTGCATATCTTTTGGAAAAGGTGCAGAATAAATAACAGTGGAGCCTAAAAAAAGATACATACACACACACACAATACACACATGCATGTGTGTGTGTGTGTATGTGTATATATATATATATACATACATATGTGTGTATATAAATAGTTATTGAGTTGTTTAGTCATATCAACTCTTCGTGATCTCATTTGGGGTTTTCTTGGCAAGAATAGTGGAGTGGTTTGCCATTTCCTTCTCCAGCTCATTTTACAGATGAGAAAACTGAGACAAACAGAGTTAAGTGACTTGCCCAGTAAGTGTCTGAGGCCAGAATTGAACTGAGGTCTTCCAGACTCCAGGTCCAGCAGTCTATCCATTGTGCTACTTAGCTGCCATATATATACATATATATGTATAAATGTGTATATATGTGTGTGTGTATATATATATATATGTATATATTCATGTACTCCAGCTTGCTTTCTCTCCTTTGATTCCTGGAGTTCCTCATGAGTATTTCTGCCTTAATATATAATACATATATTATACAATAGTATATTAATATAGTGATATTGCATAATTACTTTTTAATAATATATTTCCTCATTAAGTATTTCTTCTTTATATTTGAATTATATATAAAGAAGGAATATTCACAAGGAAATATAATGATTTCTTCTTAATATATATTTCTTTAAGAAGAAATATTCTTGAGGAAATCCAGGAATCAGAGGGGAGGAAGCATGCTGGAGTACATGAATGGAAAACTATATGGAAACAATAGTGTCATGAGAATATACTATCGACTATTTGTGCAGAAGAAAGGAAATAGATAAATTTGCTAAAGAGATCGGTAACCTGGGACAGAGGCATAATATGATGGTGCTGAGAGACATTAGTTATCCATCTGGAACATCTGTTAGAACACTCTCTTTGTTAAAAACAGAGCAAACAGCTCTTAGTTTTTCTTAATGATAATTTCATTCTTCGTTTTACAGGTGGGGAAATTCAGATAAGTAAGGTTAAGTGATTTCTCTAATGTTATATAAGTAGTAATCATCAGAAGTGGGATCTGAATCCAGGTCCTTAGACTCCACGCCCACTACAATTTTCCAATGTACCATGCTGTTGACTTTTTTGTTAGATTATATTGTTCAGGACTAACCAGTATAATTATACTTTCCCACCCCAGCTCCCTGCCTTCCACCCCTGCAAAAAAAAAAAAACAACCCTTCTTACAGTCTTTCTATTGTGAAGATGCAAGTTTAACCAGATAATTTATTTTGCACATTTGAATTAATCCTTCAACTAGTATATGAGATATGTGGCTTTGGGAAAATCACTAAACCCTCTAGATTCTAGTGTCTTGTTAGTAAAATGAGGAAATTGAACATAATAATCAAAGTTCCTACCAGCTCTAAAATCCTACAAGTCTTTGAAACAAAGAACAGAATTTTAGCAGTTCGGTTATCTTGGTTCTTTTAATGACTAGGTTCCTGCTGCATTGTTATTAATTTTGACCCATTAGCTACATATAGGATTTATCATAGAATGCTATATAATCAATTATCACACTTTAATTTTAAAGATTTTTGATATTTTAGAACCTTAGCATTTTGGTAGTCTGTTTTCTAAGTCTCAAATGTGAAGACTTGATCTTGGAATTAAACAGACATAAAAACTGGTTGCAAATTAAGTTAACAAAATAAAAGATGTTACTGGCATTGTCAGCCTTCTGGTCTTAAAAGCCAAAAGCATATGGGCTATTGGATGTGGTTACATAAATTATAAACAGTCATTTGCCACAAACTGGAATGAGTCTTAAATTGTCAATTTGAAAAATCCAGCCAGCATGGCAACATATTTTTCTGCTCATTAGCAGCTCATCTTAAGTTCTTTTCAATGACCTCAGTACTTCATTAAGTTTTTGGAAGATGATGGTGTTATTCTACTGGGGAAATCTTTCTGGTTGACTCTCTAGCCTTCCTATATAAAATACAAAGTCTCCATATAATACAGAATGGATTATACCAGGCGAGAGTCTCAGTGTTGCATGGTTAAGGACAAGAAAAGAGAATATAGAATCATAAAATCCTAGAGCTGGAACAACCTTTGGAACTCATTTAATTCAATTCTTCCTCTATTTTGAACAGCTCTCTGTGTTAGGAAGTTATTCCTTATTCTTTTATTTAAACATTGATCTTCCGCTTTTGTTATCTGGGGTAAAATAGAATGTATGTTCTCTTCTATATAACAGCTCATCAGATTTTGAAGAAAGCAATAAAAGATCTTTTATTCACTTAGAATAATAGAATTGTGGAACTTGAAGGGATAAAGCAAGAACAGCAATTCCAAACCTTAAACTATTATAAAGCAGCAATCATCAAATCCATTTGGTACTGGGCGAAAAAAATAAAGAGACTGACAAGGAAAAATCAGAAATGATTAAACTCAGTGAAATATTTAGTAGCCAGTAAGTCAATAACCATTTATTAAATGCCTACTTATGCCAGATACTTTAGGTGCTGGGGATACAAAGAAAGGCAGAAAGTGGTCCCTGCTCTTAGGGATCAAGGTAGAGGGACAACATGCAAAGCATATATTGGGGTAAATTGGAGATAATCTCAGAGGGAAGGCAATGAGATTAAGGGGGATGTGGAAAGGTTTCTTGTAGAACGTGGGACTTTATTGGAGATTTGAAGGAAGCCAGGGAAGCCTGCAGGCAGAGCTGAAGAAGACTGGGGGGATGGCAGTAAAAATGCCTAGTCAGGAGATGGATTGTTGTGTGGGAGAACATCCAGTGTTACTGAATCCCAGATTAGTTGGACAGGAGTAAGGTGTAAGAAGAAAGGTAAGATAGAAAAAGACTGGATTAGGAAGGGTTTTAAAAGTCCAACAGAGAATTTTATATTTGACCTTAGAGGTAATAGGGAGCCATAGGAGATGATTGAATAAGGGAGTAACATTGCCAGACTTGAACTTTAGAAAGATCGGTTTGACAATTGAGTGAAAGCTGAACTAGACACTTGGGGCATGGAGACTTACCAGCCAGCTACTGCGATAGTCTAGCCAGCCCTGAGGTCTACAACAAAAAGGAAAGAGAGGTAAAAGAAAGGAAACAAGCTTTTGTTAAGTGCCTACTATGTTCCAGTAACTGTGCTAAATACTTCACACGTATTGGATCCTCACAATGATACTGGGAGGTAGATGCTATTGTTATCCTCATTTCACAATGGATGTGATTTTTCTGGGGCTGTACAACTCGTTTTGTCTGAGTCTGAATTTGAATTCAGGTCTTCCTGACTCCAGGGTCAACCCTCTATCCACTGTGTCACTCAGCAATTGCAGGGCAGTTGCAGTGTTAGAGAAGTGAAGGGGGAGGGTGCATTCCTGAGAATTATCATGATGGTAGAAATGACGGGAATTGAAAACTGATTGAATATGGGAGAATGAGAAAAAGTGAAGCGTTGAAGTTGACATCTACTTTGCAAGCCTGGATGACAGGGAGCGTGGTTGTACCCTGCATTAATAGGGAAGTAGGAAAATAGGAAGGCTTGGGATCAAAGGTAATGAGTTCAGTTTTGGGTGTTTTGAGTTTAAAATCTCTGAGATCCCCAGTTCAAGATGTTCATGAGGCAATTGGAGATGTGAGACTGGAGGTCAGGAGACAGGTTAGGGCTTAAAGGAGTAGAGGCTATGGAGTAATTAATGGTGGTAGAAGTAGAGTCTGGAAGTGGCAATGGGGAGCAAGGAGTGTTCATCTCTAATACTTTGACCAGTGAGTCAGGGGAATAAGTGAAAGTGTGGCTGAGGTAGAAAGGAAGGCTGTGTCATTAGAAGGGAACCAGGTCTCAAATATGTCTGAGAATTACCTCCATAGAGATTATAATTGAATCTATGGAACCTGATGAGATCACTAAATGCAAAAGTATAGAGGGTTTGATTTTGATTTGGATGAATATCCAGCAAAGGAGACTGAGGAGTGGTCAGGCAGGCAGAAGACTCAGGAGAGAGTAGAGTCCCAAAACAGAGAGAAGAGGGTCAGGTCATGAAGAGTGAGGGCTGAGAAAATGTCATTAGATTTGGCAAATAAGAGATCATTGTAACTCTGGAGAAAGAAGTTTCATTTGAATGATGAGGTAAACCAGGCTGAAGGTGTGAAGCCAGAGTGGAGGTGAGAGAGGGGAAAAGGAAGTGGAGGGTCTGATTGTAGACAGCCTTCTCAAGGAACTTAGCCACAAAAGGGAGAAGAGATATAGGGCTATAGACAGCAGGGTTGTACGCTCAAGTGAAGGTTTTTTGAGAATGGGTGAGGCACGGGCATGTTTGTAGGCAGTAGGGAAGCAGCCAGTAGACAGGGAGAGATATAAGATTAGTGAGACAATGAAGGTGATAGAAATGATCTTCTGGAGAAGATGAGATGGAATAGGGTCATTTGTGCGTGTAAAAGGATTTGCCTGGACGAGGAGAAGGGCCATCTCTTCATGTGAGAAGGATGAAGGAGGAAAGGTGGCAGAAGGCATCTGAGGGATTTGAAATGAGGAGGGGATCAAAAAGGAGCTCTCCATAACAATTTTCTCAGTGAAAAATGAGACAAAGTTCTCAGCTGGAGGGTGGGCAGAGGGGGAGCCATGGGAGGTGTAAGGAGAAATGACAAAGCTTGGAAAGAGCATTTGTGTTGAGTGAAATGGTGAGTCAAGCAGGGAAGTGTAAAAGGATTGTTTTGATACAGCAAGAGTCCATTTGAGATTATAGAACATAAATTTGTAGTGGGTCCATTCAGTACACTTTTGTGATTTTTCTCCATCTTAGTTCAACAGCATTTGGGAGGAGTGAAGGCATGAATCCAAGGCTGAAGCTTGCCAAGTCAAGATTGTTGATAGGATGTGGGGACTAGAGACTCAAGAGAAGACAGTGTAGGGTTGAACTAGTTTGCCAGTGGGGTGAAGATGGGGAATAGAGGAGAGTGTAGTCAGTGCAGGAGTGATAGCTTGGGAAAGAATGGAGGTCTCAAGGGAATGGAGGTCATGCTGAGATGAAGATCAGGTTTTGGGGATGCAGGGCAGAAGGAGAGGTGGAATGAAACAGATTGTTACCAGATAAATGAATATCAGAGTTCATGAATGTGAAAGTGATGCATTTGTGGGTGATGGCAAGATTAAATGTGTGATCAGCTCTTTGTGCAACTGCATTAGGGTGAAGGACATGGGAAATGATCCAGTTGAGGAATTGGGAGTTTAAGGTATTTTAGGGAATTTCAGTATGTATGTTGAAGTCTCCTAGAATGAGAGCTAGAGGAGAAGAAAAAGATTGTGAACCAACCCCTGAACTCATTAAAGAAAAAGGGTGAGTGTCCAGGAGGTCTGTATACAACAACTAATAGAATTTTGATTGGGTAGTAGATATAGGTTATATGAACTTAAAGGAGTAGAGGCTATGGAGTAATTAATGGCGGTAGAAGTAGAGTCTGGAAGTGGCGATGGGGAGCAAGGAGTGTTCATCTCTAATACTTTGACCAGTGAGTCAGGGGAATAAGTGAAAGTGTGGCTGAGGTAGAAAGGAAGGCTGTGTCATTAGAAGGGAACCAGATCTCAACGGAAGCCAGAAGACAGAAGGTATGAGAAAGGAAAAAGTTTAAGATGAAAACTAGTTTGTTACCTGTAGAGCAGGCATTCCAGACAGCACAATGGAAAACATAAATGATCCAGGTAAGAATGATCTATATGATGAGAATTGTTGGGAATACTGAACTTACATCAATAAACTTAAAATAGATATGGGACCTGAATGCTAAAGATAATATAAAAAATTCAATTATTGGGCAGCTAGGTGGCACAGTGGATAAAGTACTGGGTCTGGAGTCAGGAAGACCTCAGTTCAAATATAGCCTCAGATACTTAGTAGCTATATGACCCTGGACAAATCACTTATCCTCTGTTAGCCTCAGTTTCCTCATCTGTAAAATGGCACTGCCTCCTAGAGTTGTTGTGAGGATCAAATGAAATAATATTTGTAACACAGTGTTTGTCACATAATAAGCTCTATATAAATGTTAGTTATTATAGTTATTGTTGTTATTATAACCTGAACAGGTATATTTCACAACTATGGCTAGGGGGTAACTTCTTAGCCAATCAAGGAATGTAGGTGATGACAAAATATATTTCCAGTTGCATGAAATTGAAAAATTGTAAGGGGGAGAAAAATTTTAAAGTCAAAAGCATATGGCAGTGATCATTGATAAATCAAATAAATTAATAAAAAATTAAAAAAATAAAAATGAGTGTTAAATAGGAAAAAAAAGAAATTGAAAAATTGTCGTATGAACAAAGTGTATGCAACTAGGATGAGAACGGAACTAGTGAATTGGAAAAATTTTTGTATGAGATATGGGTCTGATATCTAAGATATTTAAGCAGCTGAGCATAGTAGATAGAGTACTGGGCCTGGAGTCAGGAAGACTCATTTTCCTGAGTTCAATTTGGCCTCAGATACTTACTAGCAGGGGGGCCTTGGACAAGTCATTTAACCCTGTTTGCCTCAGTTTCCTCATCTGTAAAATGAGTTGGAGAAGAAAATGGCAAATCACTGCAGTATCTTTGCCAAGAAAAATCCAAATGGGGTCACAGAGAGTCAGACATGACTGAAAAATAACTGAACAGTAAGAGAAATATGTAAAACCAAAAGCTACTTCCCTGCATAGAAGTGGTCAAAGGATATGAACAGTTTTTAAATGAAGAATTGTACATTTTTTTATTGCCCCATATTTTTATTAACTTATTTTGATTTATCAACAATCACTTCCATAAGCTTTTGAGTTTTAAATTTTTCTCCCTCTCCCTCCCTCCCTCCTTTCCCAAGATGGCATGCAATCTGATATATGCTATACATATATATTCCTATTAACCATATTTTCACATTAGCGATGTTGTAAGGAAGAATTAGAACCAATAGGAGGTACCATCAGAAAGAAGAAACAAAACAAAACAGAAGGAAAAAATAGCAAATAGTATGCTTCAATCCGCCTTCAAACTCCATAGTTCTTTCTTTGGATGTGGATAGCATTTTACATCATGAGGCCTTTGGAGATGTCTTAGATCCTTGTATTGCTGAGAAGGGCTAAGTCTGTCAATATTAGTCATCGCACAATGTGGCTGTTACTATGTACAACATTCTCCTGGTTCTGCTCACTTCACCCAGCATCAGACCATACAAGTCTTTCCAGGTTTTTCTGAAGTCTGCCTGTTCATCATTCTTATAGCACAATAGTATTCCATTACATTCATATACCACAACTTGTTCAGCCATTCCCCAATTGATGGGCATCATTTCAATTTCCAATTTTTTGCCACCACAAAAAGAGCTGCTATGAACATTTTTGTACATGTGGGTCCTTTTCCCATTTGTATGATCTCTTTGGGATATAGCCCTAGAAGTGCTATTGCTGGGTCAAAGGATATGCACATTTTTATAGCCCTTTGGGCATAGTTCCAAATTGTTCTCAAAATGGTTGGATGATTTCACAACTCCACCATCAGTGCATTAGTGTTCTAATTTTCCCACATCTTCTCCAACATTTATCATTTTCTTGTTTTCTCATGTTGGCCAGTCTGATAGGAGTGATGTGATACCTCAGAGTTGTTTTGATTTGCATTTCTCTAATCAATAGTGATTTAGAGCATTTTCTCATATGACTATAGATGGCTTTAATTTTTTCATCTAGAGAACTGCCTGTTCATATCCTTTGACCATTCATCAATTGGAGAATGACCTGCATTCTTATAAATTTGACTTAATTCTCTATATATTTTAGAAACGAGGCTCTTATCAGAGAGATAGGTTGTAAAAACTCTTTCCCAATTTTCTACTTTCCTTCTAATCTTGGTTGCATTGGCTTAGTTTGTGCAAAAACTTTTCAATTTAATGTAATCAAAGTTATCGATTTTGCATTTTGTAATGTTCTCTATCTCCTGTTTGGTCATGAATTCTTCTGTTCTACATAAATCTGATAGGTAAACTATTCCTTGCTCTCCCAGTTTTCTTACAGTATCAGCCTTTATATCTAAATCATGAACCCATTTTGACTTTATTTTGGTATATGGTGTGAGATTTTGATCTATGCCTAGTTTCTGCCATGCTCTTTTCCAGTTTTCCCAGCAGTTTTTGTCAAAGAATGGCTTCTTATCCCAGAAGCTGAGATCTTTGGGTTTATCAAATAATAGATTACTGTAGTCATTGACTATGGTGTCTTGCATACTTAACCTATTCCACTGATCCACTACTCTATTTCTTAGCCAGTACCGAGGAGTTTTGATGATTGCTGCTTTATAATACAATTTAAGACCAGGAATGGCTAGGCTACCTTCCCCTGTGTTTCTTTTCATTAGTTCCCTTGATATTCTGGACCTTTTGTTATACCAAATGAATCTTGTTATTATTTTTTCTAACTCTATAAAATAATTTTTGGTAGTTTGATTGGTATGGCACTGAATAAGTAAATTAGCTTAGATAGAATTGTCATTTTTATTATATTAGCTTGGGCTACCTGTGAGCAACTGATGTTTTTCCAATTATTTAGATCTGACTTTATTTGTGTGAAAAGCGTTTCACACAAAGGAACTATATGTGTTCATATAGTTCCTGGGTTTGTTTTGGTAGGTATACTCCTAAATATTTTATAATGTCTACAGTAACATTAAATGGAATTTCCTTTTCTATCTCTTGCTGTTGGGCTGTGTTGGTAATATATAGAAATGCTGATGATTTATGTGGGTTTATTTTATAGTCTGCAACTTTGCTAAAGTTGTTTATTACTTCAAGTAGATTTTTACTTGCTTCTCTAGGATTCTCTAAGTATATCATCATGTCAGCTGCAAAGAGTGATAGCTTTGTTTCTTCTTTGCCTATTCTAATACCTTCAATTTCGTTTTCTTCTCTTATTGCTAAAGCTAACCCATTCAGTTTTCTCAGAGATCTGCCATACCTAACTTTTCTAAAATTCTATTCACCTCCTTAACTTCTTTCTTATTTATTTTGTGGTTGGATTTATCTAGTTCAGAGAGGGGGAGGTTGAGGTCCCCCACTAGTATAGTTTTGCTGTCTATTTCCTCCTGTAACTCTTCTAAGAATTTGGATGCTATACCATTTGCTGCATATATGTTTAGTAATGATATTACTTCATTGTCTGTGGTGCCTTTTAGCAGGATATAGTTTCCTTCCTTATCTCTTTTGATAAGATCTTTTTTTGCTTTTGCTTTGTCTGAGATCAGGATTGCTACTCCTGCTTTTTTTTACTTCAGCTGAAGCATAATAAATTATGCTCCAGCCTTTTACCTTTACCCTGTGTGAGTTCCTGTTTCAGATGTGTTTCCTGTAAACAACATATTGTAGGATTATGGTTTTTAATCCATTCTGCTATCCCTTTCCATTTTATGGGAGAGTTCATCCCATTTACATTCACAGTTATGATTATTATCTCTGTCTTTCTCTCCATCCTATATTCCTCCTGTTTATGCTTTTCTTTTTCCTTTCTCCCTTTCCCTCCTCAGTAGTATTTTGTTTTTGATGACCGTCTCACTAAGTCCCACCTCCCTTCTATTAG
The DNA here is from genome assembly GCF_900497805.2 of Vombatus ursinus. Lineage (NCBI taxonomy): Eukaryota > Metazoa > Chordata > Mammalia > Diprotodontia > Vombatidae > Vombatus > Vombatus ursinus. The sequence goes on from NW_020954953.1 coordinate 17,180,837, forward strand.
CCCCCTTCCTTTTCTTCCCCTTTACTCTTACTACTTCTTCCCTTCCTCCTATCCCCCCTTCCTTTTCTCTCCCCTTTTCCTTCCTACTGCCTATAACGCAAGTTAGATTTCTATACCTAACTGATTATGTTATTCCCAGAATTATATGTTTTTAACACAACCACATGAAAGAATGTTCCAGATCACTTAAAATAATAGAAAGGCAAATTGAAACAAATTTGAGGTTTCATCTCATAGTCAGAAAATGAGTGAAAAATGGAAAAAGGTGAGAATAGACAGTTTTGGAGGAGTCATGGAAGGATGTATACACTCATGAATTGTTGGTAGAGGTACGAATTAGTCCAATAATTCTGGAAAACAATTTAGAACTATGCAAATCAAGTGACTAAAATGTCTAGACCATGGGTGGGGAACCTGTGGTCTTGAGACCACATGTGGCCTTCTAGGTCCTTGTGTGTGACCTTTTGACGGAGTCCAAATTTTACAGAATAAATCTTTTTATTAAGGGGATTTGATTTGTGAAATTTGGATTCAGTCAAAAGGCCATATTTGAGGACCGCATGTGGCCTTGAGGCCACAAAAAGGAAGGGATGGTTAGTGACAAAAATAAAGCCCCCATTTACACACCAAAAACAATTATAGCAGCATTTGTAACAGCAAAAACGGGGGTAGAGGAATGCCCATTGATTGAGGAATGGCTGAACAGGAAGGTAGTATGGGATTGTAAAGGGAATATTACTTTGTTGTAAGAAATGATGCATGTGATGAATTTAGAGAAGTATGGTAAGATTTATAGAACTGATAGAAAGTACAATAAGTTGAACCAGAAAAAACAAACAAACCAATATGTACAATGGTTACAGCAGTATAAATGGAATGGAAGTAAACAACAAAACAATCAAAATTGAACCCTGTAAAAGTATAATGACCATGTTTGATCCAAAGAAGACATATGAGAAGATGTTCCACCAACTTTATTGTAGCACACATTCCTCATCATTGAGTTGAATACTGTTGGGGAGCACGTTTGAATTCAAGTGTGGGATATTGCATTTTTGATAATGTTGGTTAGTTTTACTGATTTAAAAAAAAAACACCTTTACTCAATTGTAATGGCTTACTCTTTGAGTATGGGAGAGTAGAAAAGATACAGTAGAAAGATATAGTTCCCTATATCAGTGAAATCAAAGGTTTGGTCCAAAGTAATATAGTAAAAAACTATTTTAAAGAGCTGTAATAAATAAAGATGTGTGTTTGTGACCAAAGCATGCATTGATTTCTTCCTTAAGGTCTAATGAAAAAAGATAATTGTGTTTTTTAGATGGAACAATCTGATTGATTTTGCTTAAATATTTAATTGTCAAGTTTTCTGGTGAATATTTTTCTTGCACAGGTCTATCATTATGCATGTATGAACCTGTTTCCATCTCCGAGCACAGGAATGAAAGTTTTGAGCAGTTTAATCATAGCCATATCTGAACCTCCCACTCACTGTATGTGAGACATGGAACAAATCACTTCATCTGCTTACTTAGTTGTAGAATAAGGATACTTACATAGATCTCTTTCATAAGTGACATTAGCTGTTAATAATTAAAACCCTGTCCACACAAATGAATTAGAGACTTGAAGTAATTGCCAAGATCATTTAGGTGAAAAATCGTTATTGAGAGTAATGAGGAATTGGGTCCTAATTTGCAGTCTTTGACAAACTCGGCGATTTTATGGTCCATTTCTCCATTTTGACTCTGCAGTCAGTATGGGTAACAGAGCAACATCTTGTAGTGTATGGAACTGTGAAAATATAAAATGTCAATTTTTATATATAAACTAAAGAAATTTGCAGTAGATAGATCATGTTTCATTAAATTTCTTGTCTTTAGAGTAAAGTAAACTGTTATATTGTAAAAATTTTAAATGACGGGACCAACCAATCATTTAGGTGGTCTTTGTGAATCACACATATATTGGATCTTTGGCATGTCATCTTCAAGGGCAAATCAGGTCAAACCGGTTTTGGAATTTTCCTTGTTTCCTGGTTTTCTGGTGCTCTTCTTTAGCATTGGAAAGGCCACTTTTGTGTTCCTTTGATTTTGAATCATAAAATCTACTGTTTGGAAGAGGCCCCAGAAGTCCAACATGTACCAGAAGAAGAATCCTTTGTTTAATAGCCCAGACGATTGGTCCTCTAGCCTTTGCTTGACAGTCTTTGTTGTCAGGGAATCTTTATTCTCGTTGGGGCCCAGGTTGTCCTAGTGTCAAGATGAGCCATAAGAGCACTCTTTCTGGGCTTGGCTGTGGTCCATATCAAACAAACTCAGCTTCTTATTCTAGTGTTTGCTCATTTGGAAATTATTCAGGCAGCTTTGATAACCCTTGAGAGGGAAGAAGGCATGGTGCTAAAATTCTGCTCCCAACGGAAGTTAACACCTATCTCTCTCTCTCACACACGTATGTAAATACACACACTTTAAGTTTCATAGCCATATCATTTTATGTATAACCACAGCTCAAATAGCCCTTCTTGAAGAGACCCTAAATATCATTACTATGCTCTTAAGAGAGGGGGATAGAATCTTAGTGATTACAGGTTAGTTAACCATCCTCTTTGGAGTTTGTGGGAGGTCCTGAGAGAAGACGAAGAGAAATTCTTTCCTGAAGAAGTTTGGAGAGTTAACTGTCCTGTCAGAGACAGGCTGAAGAGACATTTGTGAGAGAATAAGGCCTATTCTCTGTGGAAAATTCCTGAGAGACTTTGAGCATCATCCACCCACACTGGACTGAGGCCCCAGTGTTTTGGAGGAATCTGCACTGGCAGGTATTTGCAAGGAGAGGCAGGTCTATCTGTGACCACTCTCGTAGCAGATAAATTGTTGAGAAATTTGTCTGTGTGTTTTTACCTTGTTGCTGTTAATGAGTTATAGAGGTGGGAACACTAATGTTTGTCTCTAAGCCTGTGAGACTGGAGTTTATCTGAGATAGAAGAGGGAGTTTTTGGGGAAAAAAGAAGTTTCTCAGGTTTTTATAAACCTGAATGGGGGCTCAGAGTAAATTGTTATGAAATTTTGCATTCTAAGTACTTTCTGAATAACACTCCTTTGTATGATAGGCATCTGTGTAATTCAGTGTATGGAGAATCAGACCTGGAGTTAGGAAGACCCAAGTTCAAATGTGACCTCAGATAACTAACTAGCTGTGTGATCCTGGGCAAGTCATTTCACCTCTGTTTGCCTCAGTTTGCTCATCTGTAAAATGGGAATTATAATAGCGCCTACTTTCCAGGGTCATTGTGAGGATCACAGTGACTGGCACATATAAGCACTATATATATTTTATTATTATGCTATATTGTAATATTATATATACTACAGAGTAGTATATGATATATACTATATAATATTATAGTTTATGTAGCATATACTATACTAATACTGTAGTATTAGTAAAAATATATATTAGTATACATACACAGTTTATGTAGTTTATTAATGTATGTTATATAAGTATGTATGCTTTATGTAGCATATATTATATAGTATTAGCATTGTATAAACTATATAAACTGCTTTTATCATAAAGGATATATTATATACTACTCTATAAACTATAGTTTATATAGTATATATAATATACTACATAAATTATATATAGTATTATACAGTAAATATGATATACTATTACTCTATAGGATAGAGTCATATAGAACATATACAAAATATATACTATATATAACATATAGTATACTGTGGCCTTGAGGCTGCAGGTTCCCCACCCCTGTTCTAGAGTATATATAATTTATATACTATATACCTATAATATACATTATATGCTAAAATAATACTCTATGTAATATTATATAGCATATATATACATATGCATAATGCTATATGTAGAAATAAGGTTATGAGCTACTGTATATATTAGTATAATATAGTATACTATATATTATAATAATACATACTATATATAGTATATGGTATAGTTTCATATATAGTATATATTCAGTGTACACACACACACATACACACACACACACACACACACATATATATGTGTATATAATGAGCTAGCATCAGACTGAAGTCTTGAGATTGGGTATGTTTGTCCCTCAGAGAACCTGAGAAGTATGGCAATGCACTATGATATCATCACCCCCTCGTACCCTAAAATAATTTTGAATATGCGAGATCTCATCTATGGAATTACTACAGACCAGATGACTGCTACGTATCTTTCAAGCTGGATGGTATGCTGCCCACAATATTATTGATAGGCAGTATGCCATTGTAGATCGCAAGACTTGGAGTCAGGAGACCTGGGTTCAAATCTTACCTTAAAGAGTTACTATCTTTGTGATTGTGGGCAGATAATTTAACCTTTCAGGGTCTGGGTTTCCTTATTGAAAAATGGGCATAATAGTTCTTGTACTTTCTCCCTTCAGAGTCATGAGAGGACTGTACTTAGCATAGCTTAAAGTGTTGAATCAATGTGAATTGTTATATTTTTGGTATTATAGAGATATTCCCTTAGAACTAGAAAGCCCTGGAAATAAGTCCCATCTCTGACAAATACTGACTGTGTGGTCCTGAACAAATGACTTAACCTGTCAGTTTTCTAGGAAATTTTCAAGACTCTCAGTTTCCGAGAAGATGTCAATCTGCACTGGCAGAAGGAGTTCTTGAGAAGTCCCCCATACCAACTCCTGTTCCCAGCCATGATATCCACTGATGGGTAAAATGCATGTTAGTTCTTAAGGTCAGAGTAGGGGAAAGTTTATCCCAATTGTAACTATCAAAAAGTTTTAGAATTTTTCCAAGGAAATGGATAAAGTTTTAAAAAAGAAGAATTGTATGCTATAAAATCCATATAAAAGATTATTAGTGATTTGGAGCAATGCAAATTACAGTAATTCTGAGGTTTTACCTTATACTTGGCAAATTGACAAGGATGATAAGAGATGGAAGTACAGGTGCACTAATGCACTATTGGCGGATTTAGCCATTCTTAAAAAAAAACCAAAACACCTTGTAATTCTGGAGTAAAAGGTTTATGCTCTTTGACCCAGAAATCTCATTGCTGGGTAAATTTCCCAAGGAAGTCAAAAGTAGAAATACAGCTACTTGTATATTAAAATATTCGTAGGAGCACTTTTGTGGTAGCGAAACTGGAAACAAAATGAGTGCATCTTGACTAGGCACCAGAATAAATTGTGATAATGATTATAAAGGGATATTGTTATGGCTTTAAACATAACAAATATGAAGAAGTCAGAGAAACTTGGAAAAACTGAACTGATGCAGCATGAATTAAGCAGAATCAGAACAGTATTCATAGTGACAAAACACCAAAAGGAAACCAGGGTGTGGCTGGTTGTCATTGCTAGTTTTAACTCCAGAGAAGAGATAAGCAGGCATCTCTGAGGAGGAGGAATATGGAGGGGGGGTTGTCTATACTGTTAGATTTAGGTATTTTGTTGGTTGTTTTTCCTTAATTGTTTCCCTTTGTTAAATGTTAGGGATCTTATGTATGTGTGAAGAGGGAAAGATAGTGAGGGGGAAAGGAGAGGAAAGGAGGGAGAGAGTGACACAGAGAGATCCAGAAATGACCACAACATTTAAAAAGGCATGAATAAAAGTTATTTAAAAAACATTCATGATAACCTAAAAATATTATAGGGAAAAAGTCAACCCTATTTGGGTGATAGGGTAATGACTTAGCAAACTTCATACGCGTAATCACACATGGATAATTGGAGGATGATTATATTTCACCGAGCGGCATTTCTTCTATAATTGACTTAGGATCACAGATTTAGAGTTGGACAGTACCTTAGAGGTTATCTAATCTAATTCCCTTCATTTTACAGATGAAGAAACTGAGTGTCAGGGACTTTATGAAATACGTACAAGATCACACAAGTGGCAAACTGAAGGACATTGTTATTTACAAGAGTAATGCTTATGTACATATGATATTTCCCAGTTAAAAAACTGCTTTCTTGGTGAGATTGTCTAGAGCCCCAGGTCACCCAGTTGCCTCCCTGCTCCCTACCCAGGCAATTTCCTTCCAAAATAGGAACTAAGGAAAAAACTTCCTAACAATTAGGGTTATCCAAAAGTGTAATTAGCTGTCCTTGGAGGTTGTGGGTTGCCCCTTTCTTAGGGGCTTTTTAAACAGAGTCTGGATGACCACTTGTATGCTGTATTGTAGACGGGATTCCTTTTCAAGGTATATGTTCAATGGGATGGCTCCTGATATTCCTTCAAATTCCGAAATTCCATAGTTAAATTTAAAGCCTATTTTGATCAACATTTTCCTAGGCACGGTAGGTGAACAAAGGATTGGATTAGCTACTCAAGTCTGACTGGGGAATCAGCATGGTGCAATGGAAAGAAAGCTGAATTTGGATTTAAAGGATTGGAGCTTGATCTCTAGATCTGATGCTTACAACCCTGTAAGATCACGGACAAGTCACTTAACATTGTTGGACTTTATTTTCTTCATCAATAAAACAGGAGATTGGACTTAGATAACTTCTAAGCTACCTTCTAATGATCCTCTGTGTTCTTAATCATCCTCCATTTTCATTTATAGCTATCTGTGTCCCTGACATCTTCCCAAAGTGATGGCCAGCTCTTTAAATACAGGGACTTGTGTGTTACTCATCTTTGTATCCCTTGCATTTATATCCCTTTGTGTCCTTGCACAGAATAGCCATTTAACTAATATTTCAATTTAATTAAATTGAATTTTTAAATAGAACTCACTCAACTTGTTAGTTCTTATAAATAACCAGGAAAATTAAAACTGAGAAAGTCCTAAAATAAACCTATAAAAATGTCTCGGAGAAAAACAGGCTAATCAAAATTTCATGACCTTAGTAAATAAAAATGGATCACTAATTTAATGGTAATTGGTTCTGGGAAACCATGATACACATACAGTGCTGTAACTAATGCATTTGAGCCCAGGAATGGTTGAAATGATACTGAAATAGTAACTTGTGCATAATTATCCTGAGACACTAATATTTACACCTTTACAAATGAATTTTAATTTCTCTGTGTCAAAAATCCATTTTTAGTATTACTGATAAGCAATTTTTTCAAAGATACCTTTCTTTAGCCATCCCTAAAGTTTTTTTAAATGTATATATCTAAGTAATTCAAGAAAGAAAAACTCTTCATATGGAGATCCTGGCTCTTTAGGCTTTTTTTTTTGGTGAAAAATGCCAGCATAGAATAGTGGATGGACTGGTGGATCAACAGTCAGAAGAGGACCAATGATGATTGACTTGTGTGTGAATTTTTAGAAATGAGGCAGAATTGCACAAAGTTGTCAACCCTGCTGTGACCTGGGTTAAATCTCAGCCCAGATGTTTAGAATTAGTGCTTTCTTGGTTAGATTTTTCTAAAGCCCCAGGTCACCCACTCATCCCCCCTGTTCCCTCCCCAGGCAATTTCCTTCCAAAATAGAAACCAGGAAGGAGCTCAACTGTCTACCTCTCTCTTACTGAAAGGTATCAATAAAACTTGAAAGTTTAAGAATATAGTGTTTTTAAGTTTTAAAAAAAATCACCGAGTATGTGTCTCCCTGAAAGAAATCTTTTTTAACATTATGCTTTCCTAAAGCCTTCAACGAAGCCTTGACCATGGACAAGGCTTTTAATTTCTGAGGTCAAGTTTTCTTACCTATAAAGTGGGGATAGTATAATACCTGCACCACCTACCTTACAGAGTTGTTGTGAGGAAAGTACTTTGAAAAATTTATAACACTATATAATGATAAGTTGCTATTGTTATTAATATGAAAAGATCTGGACCCATATTTTCATTGGTATAGGAAACTCATGGATAAAGAAACAACTGCCAGTGTTGGCCAGGACCTTTACTTCAGTTTACAGACGTGGAGAGGTGTCTAGATCACCTATGAGTTAAATGACTTGCCCAGCGTCCCACAGCTAGTATATGTCAGAGTAAGGTTACAGGTCCAAACTTCCTCCCGTTAATAATAATAGCAACACCTAGCTGCCCGTACCTTCTCCTGCTCTTCCTTCTCCTTTTCTTTTCTTCTCTCTCTTCTCTTCCTATTGCTTTCTCTCTTCTTCTCATCTTCTTTCTTTTCCTCTTCCTCCTCCTCCTCTTTCCTGCTTAATCACCTCCTCTTTTCTTCTTTTTCATTTGCCAGGGTCTTGTCTAGTCATGAAAGGAAAGCCAGATTTTATTTTTCTTTTCTGTGCCAAACTTTGTAAAGACCTCTATGCCATCCTCTCTCTCCCTATCTCTCTCTCTGTCTCTCTCTGTTTCTCTCTCTGTGTCTCTCTCTCTCTCTGTTTCTCTCTCTCTGTCTCTGTCTCTCTGTCTCTCTCTCTCTTTCTCTCTCTCTCTCTCCCCTCCTTCCTCACAACCCACCTGTTAATAGGAGAAGAATTTGAGCATTTCAGCTCCTGTTGTCCTTTGCCCTACCATCTGCCAAGCTGCCCTCTATGGCCAGGGTTTCATCCTGCTCTTTATTCCTTCTTGTCTTCAGATTGTAAGTCTTTTGGTGAAGAGAGAGTTTCCTTTGTTCTGAATATTCTGCTTCAGAGTACCAATGATTTGAAGGGGCTGGGGGTGGGAAGGAGAGGGGCAGAATGCCAACTTTTCCTTTCTCCATTTATGTGGCCCAGATTGTGCATCTCCTTGTTAATATTTGGGGGATGGGTGGGCCTTGGGCTAAAGAGTAAAAGTTGTTGACTTTTTCCCTACATCCAGCCATCCTCTGCCCTTCTTTCTGCTATCTCCATCTTAACTGTTCAACAAAGAAAAATATTGAATCTTGCTAGAACCTAGATTGAAGCCCTTTTCCAACTTAGCATAGAATATGGTTTAGAGTTCATCTTAAATAGCCAGACTCCTGCTATTTATTTTAAAGTATCCTGAGTGCTGGAGAGTGAACAGACATTTTCTGTATGTCGTGTAGTAGAAAAAAAACACTAAGTTTAGAACTGAATTTGAATCCCTATTCTTTTATTTACTACCTGTGGAATCTTAGGCGAAGTAATTTTTCCTCCTCTGGGCATAAAGACCCTTCATCTCTAAAGTGAGGGTTTGAGTTAGATTATCTCTTAAGGTACTTTCCAGCTCTGAATTTTCTGCTGCTATATTATTTGTTGAGTTAATAATAATAACTAACATTTATATCACTTACTATGTGCCAGCACTGTGCTAACTGCTTTATAATTATTATCTCATTTGACCTTCACAACAACTCTGGGATATTGGTGCTATTACCCTCATTTTACAGATGAGGAAACTGAGGCAAACAGGCTAAGTGATTTGCCAAATGTCACACAGATGGTAAGTATCCAAGGCCAATTTGAACTCAGGTCTTCCTGACCCCGGGCCTGGTACTCTATCTACTGTACCACCTACCTGTCAAAAGGGAATGGGTTTAAATCAAAATGAGGTATTTTGGTTATTTTAGGAAGAATTTGCCAATTGTGACCCGGCAGAAAACCATTAAAGTCCATGCTTCTTAGCCTGGCTTTTGAATGCTTTCACAGTCTGGTATCAACCTAACTTCCCAGCTTTACCTCACCCAGCCACTATGACTTTTAGAACATCGTCATATTTCTGTGATGGCTGGCCAATGAATGGTTAAGAATGTAATAGCAAGTGACTTTTACTTAGGATCAGAAAGCCATTACATTGAAAAAAATAAAAGAAAACCTCTTATCTTTCACTCCTAGGTTCTTTGAAAATATGTGGTGCACGCACACACACACACACACACACACATCTATACGGTGTACTTGAATAGGAATTTAGTTAGCAGGACACCAAAATATTGAAGGAAGGCTGCAAGTTCCATTGTGTCCAGTTTTATAGTCTGAAGTCAGATTAGCAAAACATCAAAATTTGAAATGATTATTGACTTGACTAACAGTGTTTTTAATACTATTATGAGAATTTTTTTTCCTTTTCAAAATTGTGTTTGATACTTTGGTAAATAGAATAATTTTCTACTTCTAGGTACATGAGGTCCTACAGACCAGCCTCTTAGAGCAGAGCCCTAAGGTAAGAATATGATTGAATGTGTATCTTACCATTATCTATTTGGACACTGGTGGAAAATATAGTGGGACTGGAGCGTTAGAAGGTCTGTGTAGGTTCATCTTGGACATCTTTAAATAAGCAGAGCAACAAAATGTGAATAGGGGAGTAGTGTAACTTCTGACAGAGTAATATCATTCAGCTATCTAATGTGACATATTCAGGGAGCAATAATATAGCCAAGGATAAGTTGCATACAAAAGACTCTGCTGTAAAGAGAGATAGTTAGCTTGTGGGGTTATAACAGCTATTTAATCTAGTTTATATTCATCCTGTTTTTTAATAGTTCTCCCCTTTCCCCTACCCTGTACTGGCAATAGTTTGTTTTGTAATTTTCTGTTATGAAGAGACCTTTGGCCAAAATCAGTGCACTTTGAATTTATTCTCAAGTCCTGTTAAACTAAGACTTTTTTTAGAGGGCTTCTCTGTGAAGTTTTATCAAATTTCCACAATAACTGTGACCTTGGGCCAGTCTCCCATAAAAGAAGATGCATAATCTTTTCTTCTTCTCTTAGACTTACAATTACTTTCTCATCTTTTTTGGGGGGTTTTCCTGTGATGAGTCTTTATATTTGTTTCCTTACTTAGATAAATACTTCATCATTCTAAGATCAGAATAATCACATCCCTTCAGGGAATTAGTCAGTGGTACTCACAGCTTTAATGGAGCTGTTACCCCGCCTTTGTCATTATAAGGAGCTCTGCCTAGTGACCAGATGGAGTCATTGGAAACAATTTGCTGAGTGTTATAGAAGAATAAATTTAATGAGGTGCAGCTATTCAGCGTAAGAAAGAGTAGGGTCCTAATCTTAAGAGAATGCAATTTTAATTAGAGATGAGATTTTCATAAGCAGCATAATACATATTTATTCATGATGAGAAAATGGAGGCAGTAACATAGGAATAACTTCCTATTCACCTTTTGTCAGGGAATGTGTGGCCCCAGGAGGGAGAAAGATACTTGGGATGGCAAAGTATAGTGTGGACAGATGCAGTCTAGCTTTTTAACATGGGTAAAGCTCTTATTTTAAAATGTAGATCTTAGGGCCCAGATTGCCAACTGCTGAGTGCCAACAGGGTACTGGAAGGCAATTGTCAAACTCATTTTCACTCCTTGGACAAAATCAGAATTTGCATTCATGTCTGCAAAGGTGAAAGAATAGCTTCTTAAAACCTGTCAAACTTCCACTGTCTCTCAAGCAGGATATGTTATGTTACAAAAAGGAGAGAAAAGAAGAAGAATGATTCTTTGTAGGCTTTTTGGAAAAAAATTGGTGGGGGTGGAGAAAGGCTTTTCAAACTTGTTTTTGATTGTGTTGAATAGAACTTTTGCCTACTCTGGTTTCATCTTTGGAATGATGAAATGAGATCAATGTTGCTTAGTATCAGTTAATTTCACTGTAGTGGTCATTTACCATGGAGTGAATTGGGCTGGGTTATGCTTGGCTCGGACTAGAGTCATTCCAAAGAGGGTGTGGTGGAAAAAAACATAGTGAGAGTGAGTAAAAATGTAAATATTATACAGAAGACTTGTCCATGATCACTGGAAGAAGAGGTGAATTCTGTAATAGAATAAAGCAAAATAGTTAACTGTTTTGTTCACAAGTTTAGTTTAGTTCATGCATAACTATTTTCAAATTAATTTTTTAAAAATGACAAACTTTATTATAAATAAACATGGCATGCAAACAGTACCCTTCATCTAAAGATCTTTCAGTTTTTTTTTAAATTAAAAATATTGAAAATTTTCATTTCTTGGCTTCCTCCCCTCCCCTCTCCATCTAAAGGAGTTGTGACATTTTCAGTGTGATATTAGACTCAAGGTACAAACTGGAAAACTGTATTTTTTGCAAAAGAGAAAAGAAGTAGTATGCTGACAGCCAGGTGCTTTCTAGTAAATTAGTCAATGTCCTCAACTGAAAGTATTTCATGTTGAGATTCTCCACACTCACTCTCCTTCCCTTTATCTTCTGCCTTCAAGTTAGCTGAAAGCTAAAATTCAACAGCTTTGCTGAGGTTTTTTTTTTTTCTTTTAAAAAATCTATTTATTGGTTGAATGTCAACAAAACTATTTTTCCCTCATTTCTGTCAAGGCAGCTTGAGCTGCTCTTGTCACCCCTTCTTAAAGTTTCCAGTACCTGTTGATTCTTTGGTCCATATGCAATTTGGCAGAATAGAGGATCTTAGATTTATAGCTGAAAGGGTTATTTACTTCAATCCACTAATTTTACAGAGTAGGAAACTAAGTCCCAGAGGGATTTAGTGACTTGTCCAGCAGTGTCTGAGGCAAGATTTGAACCCATATATTCCTGACTTCAAGATTAGTGCTTTATCCACTATATAACTGGATGTCTTGTAAGTATTTCAAACTCAGAATGTCCAAAATGGAACTCATTAGACCCCAAAACCCTCTCCTTTTCTGAACTTTCCTAATATTGTCAAGGACACTACCATCCTTCCAATCACCTAGGCTTGTAACTTGGGGTTCATTCTTAACTCCTCATCCTTAACCCTCCATATTCAATCTATTGCCAAGTCCTATTGCTTCTACCTTTGCAAAATCTCGTCTACATTTCCCCTTCTCTCCTCTCTTCTCTCCCTTCACACAGTCCAACCCTGGTGCAGACCCTTATCCCCTTACTCCTAGATAATTGTGAAAGCTTGCTGGTTGTTTTACCTGCTTCAACTCTCAACCCACTCCATTTCATCATCCCCTCAGCTGCCAAAGTGATAGATGGAGGAGCCACGTTGGACCACGTCATCCTTCTCTCTCACCAATAGACTTCACTGGCTCCCTATTACTTCCAGGATCAAATAGAAAATTTTTCGTTTGGCTTTAAAAATCTTTCCTAATCCAGCCCTTTTCTACCTTATAAGTCTTTTTATAGCACTCAATGATCCAGCAACACTGACCTCCTTGCTGTTTCTCCAATGGTCCATTGCCAAATTTTGTGCCTTTTTGTTAGCTGTCACCCATGCCTGAAATTCTCTCCCCACTCATCTCTACCGTGTGGTTCACCTAGCTTCCTTCAAGATTCAGCTCAAATCCCAGCTTCTCCAAGTGGTCTTTACCTTTCTCCCCACTCCCCAATATTAGTATCTCCCCTCTCAGGTCACCTCTAAGTTATACGGAATATATCTTTTATGTACATAGCTGTACTTTGGATTAGAATGTAAGCTTCTTGAGGGCAGGGACCATGTTTTTTTTTTCCTTTCTTTGTATCTCTAGCACTTAGCACAAATTCTGGCACATAATAATGTTTAATAAATGCTTCTTGTTTAATTGATTGATACATCATGTTGCCTCAGATACAGTAAATACATGTGACATCTTAGTTTATATATATGTATGTATGTATATATGTATGTATGTATGTATGTATGTATGTACATATGGGGTGAGAGAGAGAAATTCAGAGTAGTTGTCCCTTGTGTGAATTTAGCTGTTTGCAGTGGGGTTGTTTGGATAAGATTCTCCTGGTGAGGCTTTAAAACAGGTGCCCCTAGGCGCTGGATAGTAATAGAAGTGCTATCAGTATAAATTTTACTAACTTTTTTTTTTGTCTTTCTCACCCATTGATTTCCATTATGTATTAGGCTTACAGGAGTATTTTTCAGGAATATGTCATAGATTTAGTGCCTGCTTAAGAATGTAATAATGTAATAATGGTTAAGAATGTAATAGCAAGTGACTTTTACTTAGGATCAGAAAGCCATTACATTGAAAAAATAAAAGAAAACCTCTTATCTTTCACTCCCAGGTTCTTTGAAAATATGTGGTGCACGCACACACACACACACACACACACATCTATACGGTGTACTTGAATAGGAATTTAGTTAGCAGGACACCAAAATATTGAAGGAAGGCTGCAAGTTCCATTGTGTCCAGTTTTATAGTCTGAAGTCAGATTAGCAAAACATCAAAATTTGAAATGATTATTGACTTGACTAACAGTGTTTTTAATACTATTATGAGAATTTTTTTTCCTTTTCAAAATTGTGTTTGATACTTTGGTAAATAGAATAATTTTCAGAGCAGTTGGAGGTTTGCATTAAACACTTCCTATGCTAGAGTGGGCAAAATGATCCACTTATTATTATATACCTAGGATAGTCTCTATTCTTGAAAACAAACCTGAAAGTGAGATCTTTTTATAACATTATTGTTCCTGCAAAAAGGCTGAATTCATGACCCTAGTTTGTGGCCTGAAAACATACTCCAAGTGTGATTTAAATGACTTATCTTTGTGCAGTTTTCATTTTCCTTCTTACTTGGACGCATTCTTTCAATTATTTTACTTGGTTACTTACTGTACGTTGCTTGTTTGTGTGTGTGTGTGTGTGTGTGTGTGTGTGTGTGCACATTTTTTTTGGTGTTTTGTTTTGTTTTTGTTTTTTTTTTTGCTATGGTAGAACCAGAGAACTATGTTGTAAAATTTGATCATATAACACACTGGGATCATAAGAAGGAAACCTGTTACTGTCTCACCATGTACAGAGTGGGTTACCTGCTTTTCTTCAGCCCTAAAGGTATTATCTGATCATTTTTAGCCATTTGGTGCCAGTATGGTCGCTTGGGATCAAATTGATGGTTGCTTTCATCAGATGAATGAGTCTATGTACAAACGACATTGATAGGGAAGTTAAAGGGGTGCTTATCAGTCATGACAAGATACTTTAAGGTACTCTTATAGAATCTGTGGGAACACAGTTTGAGAAATGCTTCTCTAAATAGACATAAAACAAGCGCTTTACTGAGATCCAAAAGAGATTTGGGTTGCCCCAGATCATCTACATACGAGTTAAAGGAACATGAGTAAGTCACTTGCCCAACCTGGCCCTTGGTTTACCTCATTTGTAAACTCAAAAGGATGATCCCTTCTTGCCATTAACATTCTATAATTCTAAGCTTGTTTCAACTTAGGGGTGGAAATTGGAAGTGTCAAGTAGGTATAATTGGCTGTCAATATGTACTTCAGTTTTGGAAATATTTTTACTTGTCTAGTATGTGTGTACATTTATGGCGGGTGAGTAGGATAAATAGTCATTTTCTTCATTTTCATCTAAGAGAAAATATTAGGGACAGCAAGCCACGAGTAACGTGTGTCAGCTATTAAAATTCACAAGACAGACATATTTTCCTCATTTTCTAGAAGCACAAACTTACTTTAGTATCTTTAGCTTTCCGAAGGAATGAAGGAGATGAATTTTAATTTTTAGGCAGTGGAGAGGTAAGAAGAGTAAAACTAGAATTCAAGCCACCATTTATTTCCTGAAATGTTCAGAATCTTTCCTTACCGAGATTATCACTCCTTTTTATAGCCCTAAGCACTTTAATAAGGATTTGTGTGATAGAAGGCAGCATAGTGTAATGTGAAGAGTACTAGATCTAGTGTGAGGAGGTGCCTTTGTTCAAATCCTCACTCTGATATTGGCTGCATGACTAGGAAAGTATCTTAACTATTCAGTGTCAGTTTCTTCACCTACAAAATGGAGGTAATAATACTCATACTACTTATCTCGCAGGGTTGTTAGGAGGAATGTACTGTTTAGACTTGAACAGCTATATACAGATGAATTATTAATCTTAGTTGTGTGAAGAATTCTACAATGGCATAAGTATACATTTTGGGTTCCTAAGTATAACTTTTCAAGAGGCTCTCACCAATCACATCACACTCAGAAATAGTTTCTCCACATATTCTGGGTATTCCTTCATTTCTAGTACTACTGGATGGCTTAAGTAGCAGTTCTTTCCATGACCAGTACTAGGAATCACTTATATTTTCAAAAGGGGCATTTCTAAGGGAAAGACTACATTTTCCACAAGGCCTTGAGGATGGTCCTGAAAGAAGGTCCCAGAACTCCATTTCCCATGAGACTGTGTTCCTGGGACCTAGATGATAGTACCACAAAGCCTGGACATCTAATGTTGTAGAAGAAAAGGCTCTTGGAAAAAGGAAAAAAGTGCATATGGTAAAGGAAGTTGGATAGCATCAGTGTTTACCAGCTGCTGAGAACAAGCTTAGGGATGCTAAGATTATGAGGAAAGAAGTCCTGCTGTGACTGAGACATAGGACAGCAGCAGCTGCTGGGAGTGGGGGAGATTTTAACACTGAATATGTAAATTCCATACCCTCCTCTTCCCCTCCCCAAATCTGTTCGTGTAAGAGCCATTTGCCATATTCTATCTTGCGCTGGGGTCTGGGTATTGGCAGTCTCTACTACTAATCATTAGGGGATATGGCCCTAATCCTGTTGGCGGGTGGGGAGGAGAGGAAGAGACAGAATGTAAAGTTAGATAGATATTGTTATTAAACAGACTATTTTTAAAATACATCTTCTAATTAGTCTTCTAGATGGTGAAGACTGAGTTTGGATAATTTTACATCTGCTTATACTCAGTTATTCCCTACTTTGAATCTAGTACTTGAGTAGAATGAAAGCTGCAAATTAAAAAAAAAAATTGTCTTTTTTTTTCCTGATTCTGGGGGTCTACTTTAGTGCATCTTTCTCCTTCTTTGCATGTCTAGAATAATATGAATATGAATATGAATATGTAATTTTTTTGTGCTAGCAGTGGTTAATCAACAACTAATGAATGTAGCTAGGGGCAGGTTTCTAATTAAGTTGCTTCACATAATTATCTTTCTTATTTGCTGTCCTCAGGCATGGATACCATGCTGAGGAAGGTGGTGTTTTTCCTTCCAGCAGGGTCAGCCTCTCTGGCAGACTCAGCAGGTGGTTGTATTGGCAGTTTGGGATTCATTTTTTAATTCTATTTTTCATCAACTGTGAGAAATTTGAACAATATTATTGATATCTCACATAATACATGGCATAAAGGAGGCAAAATGGTAGAATTTCAGAGCCTAAAGGAACTGTAGAAGTCATGTCATTCAACTCTCGAGTTTTACCTATGGGGAAACTGAGGACCAGAGAGGCGAAGTCATTTTTTCCCAAAAATGATAACATAATTACAATCTAAACTAGAATCTGGTCATGTCTGGTGGCCTTTACGCTATTATCACATGGAGAATGAGTTCTTATTTTCTATAGGAGTTTTAGGGGCTCTGATAGTCTTTTGTGATAGGATAGGAGGTGGACAAGAATTCAAATAAACAGCAGTTTAAGACTGAACAATTTAAAATATTTTGGAGATATAAAACAAAGTGCTGATACATACATGAGTGTCTCAGCAACTTCAGCTAGAACTGTGAAAGCTTGTGTTTATTGTTTAAAAGGGGAAAAAAAAAACTTTTCTAAAGGCCTTGATCAGAATGAATCTTTAGTCTTATAACCTTTCCATATGTTCCCTGAGACCTCATGGAGAGTGTTATTGTCAAACCCAGCAGGAATGGTAATTACTCTGAACAAAATCTTCCTGTCAATTAAGCAACGAAATAGCTGGGTGGGAAGCAGTCCCATAGAAACTTAGATTCTGTGTCTCCTCCTGATTTCATACTCAATTGTCATGAAAAGTTACAAAGAGAGCTCTCGTTGCTATTGAGAGAAAAAGGGCTTACAATGGATTCCAAGACACATCTCAGTTACTGAGTTTAATGTTTTTTTTTGTAATAGCGAGCATTATTTACATTAAGAAGACTATTGGCCAAGATGGGAATTTTTCTTTTTTTTTCTTTTTTTTGGGGGAATTTTTCACTAAACAAAAATTCCTTTTGAAATGGCTTCATATGAAGCCACATACATAGATATACATACATACATATAGATATACATATGCATATATACACATATCTATGTGTGTATACATGTGTATATATTTGTGTATACACACACATATATTACATATATATTTATGCATGTATTTGGTCCAGACCTGTGATTTCATTGGCATATAGGAACTTCTTGTGAGCAAATTTTCTTTACCAATGCAGACCTATAACTATTCTTCAAGTTATATGCATATAGTTATAGATATATAGTTGGACAGGATCATAAAGGGTATCTAGGCCAGCTCCCTCATTTTACAGATGAAAAAACTGACACAAGTAGAATTCGAGCCTAGAACTGCTGACCCCAAACTAGTGTTCTTTCCACCATACCACAATGCCTCCTTAAAGCAGCAAGGTAATGAAGAGGACATAGTCCTGGGCCTTGAGTCAGGAAGAACCACAGTTCAAATCCAGTCTCAGATACTTACTGTCTGTGTGACCCTGGGCAAGTCACTTACCCTCTGTCTGTCTCAGTTTCCTCAACTATAAAATAGGGATAATGATAGCACCTACCTTACAGGGTTGTTGTGAGAATAAAATAAGATATTTGTAAAATATTTAGCACAATGCCCAGCACATAGTAGGCACTTAATAAATACTCCTCCTCTTCCTTTTCTTCCTTCTCCTCCTTTTACTTCTACTACAAATTCTCTCCCTTCCTCTCACCCTCCCCTTTAAAAGAGTCCTCAGGACAGAAAACTTATGAGCAGAAAAGTTTCAGAATCATGTTTACCAACTATTAGTGCTGGAAAGGACCTTTCATATCATCTGATTCAACCTTCTTATTTTATAGATATAGAAACTGATGGGCCAGAGTGATAAAATTACTTTTCTAACAGTTAGTGAGATTCAGAGCCCAGAATTACAACTATACATCTTCTGATAACAGATTCATCACTCTATTGTACTGCTATAGAAATATTAGATTTTTTTTTATTTAGAAGAGACCTTGGCGAGTAACTAGTCCAACCTTCTCATTACAGAGAATGAAAGTGAGACCTAGGAGGATAAGTTATCCAAAGTCTTACTTCAACCTAGTGGTAAACCTGTGACAAGGGCCACTGAGTTTTGAGTTGCTAAACCTGGATTTGAGTCCCAGCTTTACCACTCACAACCTGGGTGACTCAGGACAAGTGTCTTCTCCCTGAGCCATGGTTTTCTCATCTATAAAATGAGGTTATGTTAGATGGTCTCTTCATTTTCTTCTATGATCTAAGTTTATGATCTGAAAGTGATACTGCACTGGAGGGCTTCTGAAGCCCCTTTCAATTCTGAACCTCCCCCTTTTTTATAACTTGCTAAGTAACTTGTTAAAGCTTTAGATTTAGCTGGGGAATGATAGTAAAAAAACAAGACCTTCAAATATTTCTATCCCATTTTATTTTCTACTGAGAGGTATTTAGACTTGTCCATATATATAAAGAAACCTAGAACAACGTAGCAAAATATCCTTAGTGGATTTTTCATGTAGCAGTCTATTGAGAATATTTAAACTGACTAGACATAATCAATATGCCTAATTAATCATAATTTTTTATAAATAAGATTATACTATAATCAGTACTGATTGGAAATCCCAATTGGAATTATTTTTGCCCAAATTTTGTCATAGGACTTATTTTCCTTTGGAATATAATGAGCTCAAAATTTATAACTTAAAAGTTTTTCCTGCCCCATCACTGGCACTTTATAAATCTTGACAATACCCTCCTCTGCTTTGAGATTTGGGTTCTTTCTGTTCCTCAACTGGGCACACTTCTCCATTATTTGATGCTGTACTTTCCATTCGTGATTAAGTTGTTGAAGCTGAGCAAACTAAATTCTAAATAAATGTTCTCTGTTTCTTAAGGAACACAATTCATCTGGGAGCCAAGTTCATCCCACTTTGAACTTCTGCTATTTGGCATGTTTACATATGTATGTGTGTATTTCATTATTTTAGCATTAGAAAAGAACATATTATATATATGCTATTTATAGTAACTATATGTGTTCATATGTACATACATACACATATTCTTTTGTAATGCAGAAATAGTACTTTTGGTTCAGTGTCTGGGTAATATTGACAGCAGCTATTATTAGTAGTAATACTATGGTGCTTTAAGATCTGCAAAGCACTTTACATGTTATCTCATTTGGCCCTCAAAACAACCATGTGAAGTTAGTCTTTTTAATCCCATTAAAATTATGAGGAACCTGGGTTCAGAGATGTGACTTGTCTGTGGTTACATAACTAGTTAGTGTCCAAAGTGGGATCCAGACTGAAATGTCCACTACACGTGAAGGTGTTTGAGAGTGAAACAATTGATGGGGATCATGAGGTCAGGGAGAGGTCGCAGAGTGCTGAGAGGGGAGATCT
Source organism: Vombatus ursinus (assembly GCF_900497805.2). NCBI lineage: Eukaryota > Metazoa > Chordata > Mammalia > Diprotodontia > Vombatidae > Vombatus > Vombatus ursinus. Next base: position 17,201,032 of record NW_020954953.1, read on the forward strand.
TGTCATACTTAGTGGCAAATCTGCCTTTTCTGGCTAGTGAGATCATTTGTACCGAAATTTTTTTTTTTAATTTATTGATTAGTGAGCTCAAATGGAACAAAGTCAGTGCTCAGAATGAATTAATTCCTAAAATATCAAGCTATGAGTTTTGATTTAAAGAATTTCCAATATATCAGAGAAATCTCTGTGGTAGCATAAGAAGTACAAACTTCTTTGCCAATGATATCATAGACTTTGTTACACAGACCTATGTACTAAATACTTTGCATGGAATGTATTTTTGTTTATCTCTATATATTGTGAAAACTCAAGACTTTAAAAACATGAATTTTATTCTATATTATTTTTCCTCTAATTCTAGTGTGTGTAACTAAATGTTTTTAAAGGATGTTTTGACATTTTAGTACAAAGGAACAGTCCTAAAATCTCAGGTACTGAAGAAATTCTTGCACAGTAGTAAGTCTCTGGTACCATATTGCCTTGAATATAGGGTTCCTTGAACATAAACTACATCCATAAAAGGTTGCAGCAGATCTCCTTAAAAAAAGTTTAGATATCCATTGATGATATTGTTAATGATTATTATTGTATTAATATTATTGTAATATAATTATAATATTATTAATATTATATTATTATTATTATTATTAAATTAACTAGCATTAGTTTAAGTGATTTAGGTTTTTGAAGCACCTTATGTATGGTATTACATTTAATTCTCAGAACAACCCAGAAAAGTAGGTGCTCTTATTATCTTTATTTTACAGATGAGGAAACCGAGGCTGAGAGGGTAACTTGCCAAGTTGATAAGTGCCTGAGAAAGAATTCAAACTCAGGTCTTACTCATTCCAAGTCTAGCACCCATTGGCCACCTAGCTGCCTCTTGATGACAAGCCCCACTTAGGTTTGTGATTTTCTGGGTAAGTATGGTTTATATTGAGTCTAATTCAGTAATTATAAGCATTTTCCTATAAAATCCCAAGTTTGTTTATGCAATATTATATTACATATAATAATTTATATGTTGGAACCCATACCTAGGGTGTTGACCTCTATAACTCCATTACTCATTACATCCAACTCCTTAGATACTAAAAAATTAGTTAAACTTCTATGAATAAGATTTATCACGAGAAATACTATATTTATATCTTCTCCCCATCCTAATTTTAAGAAGAAAAAATATTTATCCTTCATAATTGTCCCCATCTATAATTTTTCACTTATTGAAAAAATATAACCACAATTCCATCACAGGCTTGTTTCTTTCAGAGCATTAAAGACATCAATTATTTTCACAGCTGGAGGCAAAGGACTTTCTTTAGGGAATGCTTTGAACATAAAGCAGATTGTGCTTTGTTATCAGCAGGGGCAATGAGCAGCATGGGTTTCATTCCACTGAATAAGGTTAGATGAAGGGTGTCTTTATCCATTCCTCTATTCTTGTCCAGCTGCTTTTTTCTATTCTTCATTCTTATCTCTCCCAGCCTTGACTCCTCCAGTCTGTGACTTGGCGAGTAGTAAATTGTTGAAGCTGCTGTGGGCTCAGCCAGGAAACAACCCCTATGGAGAGCAAGGCACCACTGATACTTTTGGAAGATCATTTACCAGTGATCTGGGGCTCTAGATATTTTCTGGTCTTAAATTCTAAACTTGAAAGTTGAGGGGGAAAAGATCTCCTAAAAACAACCACTTTTTGCTAAGTCCTTATTATCACTGTGTCCCTCTTTCTCCACCCTCCCTTTCTGAGCCTTTTAGTAAGTTTGTTAACATATACATGAATAACTCTCCCTTAAAGCTGAAAGGCAGCTCTTAATTCCTTTTTTTCTAAAGCCAAAGGGAGAAACATAATAACCTGTGTGTTGCTATGATTTATCTTTCCTCCTCTATTTTAGAATGGAAAATATTTGAGTAAAAAAACAGATAAAAATGTAAATAAATATGGCAGTAGGCACTATAACAGCATACACATGATGATAATTAATCCATCTAGTAATAGCATCAAACAAAAGAAGTATAATAGGAACCATTCCTTTTGTTAGAAAATCACTTTCAGTTTTCATGTAGTGGAGAGACAGATCACCATACTGGGTTATTTCAATCCATGGCATAAGGTTGCCTAAGACTGGTTAATTTTAAAAGCTCAATTTGTTCATTTTGCAGTTTTACAAACAAAGAAGCTTTGGAGAATCTTGTAAAAAGAATAAATCATTAAATGAATAAGGAAATGTTTAGGCAGTAAAAACAAAACAAAATGAAGCAAAAAAGCAACTGAAAACATTAATCATTGGGATTTGGAGTTGGAGTTGGAGTATCATAGAGATCATCTAGTCTGAGGTTTTTTTTTTTTAAGTGTCATGGACCCCTCTGGCAGCTGAATAAAATCTATGACTGGACTTCTTTCTGTTTTCAAATATTTTAAGAAAATACATAGGATTGCAAAGGAAACCAATTCTACTGAAATAGAATCTATAGAAAGGAAGATTGAGATCACATGCAGTTTAGTAGTGATCTAATAACTGCATTAATTTAGGAGTATTGATGAACATAAAGGTCCTTTTGAGATATTTGTAATGTGATGTGAACATATCTGGGATTTTTGTTATTGACAGAGTCATAAGTTCTGCTAATACTACTGTCATTTGTCACCAACATTCATAATCAAAGGAAATGCTAAATTTCAGTTAGAGGTTATTGGAAAGAAAGTTACAAATTTTTTTGTATCCAGGTTCACGGACTTCTGTGACTCCAGGTTAACAATACCTGATCCAGCTGGATCCCTTTACTTTACAGATGATGAAATATAAGACTCAGATGTTAAGTGGCTTGCCCCTGAGCTACAAAGGACACTTGGAGGTGGTATAATCTAGTTCTTTAATTTTTACAGAGGAATTTGAGAGTCCAGGGATGTTGGGTGACCTACCTAGAGACACAGAAGTTATAAATAGGAGGACTGGGATTTGAACACAGGTCTTCTGACTCCAAATTTAAGAAATAGTAAGAAAAGAGGGAATGGGGAGTCAGGAGTGTTAGGGAAAGAGAATTAGAAGGAAGCTAGTTATAGAGTAGGGCAGCTAGGTGGTGCAGTGGATAGAACACTGAGCCTGGAGTCAGGAAGACCTGAGTTCAAAATGTGGCCTCAGATACGGACTAGCTGTGTGACCTGGACAAGTCACTTACCCTGTTTGCCTCAGTTTCCTTATCTGTAAAATGAGCTAGAGAAGGAAATAGCAAACCACTCCAGTACCTTTGGTAAGAAAACCCCAAATGGGGTCGTGAAGAGTTAGACTTTCATGACTGAAACAATTCAACAACAGCAACAAAGTTATAGAGTGAGGGGGAAAAAAGAGTAAGGGGTATGAGGAAGATATATAATCAGAAGGCAGCAGAAAGTGTGAGAGCTTTTTAGTAAAGATGCTCTAGAATATTTTTATAGCTTGAGTGATGGAACAATAAATAGGCAGAACTTGTTATGGCATGCCTGAGAAAGGAGGAGCATGAAATCTTCAACTAACCCATAAAAAAGGGAGCATAGATGCTATGTCTGGGTGCAGACCTGGGAGGTCTTGCTCTAGCTATTAATTCATTGTGTAATCTTGGGACAGAGGCGCTCCATTTCCCTGATCTCCAGCTTTTCCTCCTATAAAATAGTGATGATAAGTTACTGCTACTCCATGCAGAAGAGTAGCTTTAATTAGCATGATGTAGTAGATGATGACTAATGCTGATGCTGAGTGGGTTGTGCTGATTGTACAGTTAGAACGCACCCTGGGCTCTGCTGAAGTACTTAGTTTTCATAAGATAACGTAGTTCAGTTCACTTGGGTCTTTCTTTTTCTTTTCTTTCTCCCTTCTTTTTTCCCTTTTCTTTCCCTTTCCCCTTTCCACTTTTCTTTCGTGCTTGCTTGCCAGAATTATTCATTTGCAACAGGTCATTAATGCTTCAGTAATCAGTATGTTTGTATGTTGCCAGAGAATTTGTCTGATACAACTTCCAGCTAAGTCTTGGCATGTCCAAACTTAGCAGTGCCTGACCTTGTTCCGAATGTCATTTTGCTCTGAAGAATCTTTACCAGTGTTCACTTTTTATTATCACTCATTAGCATAATTCTGATACATGAAATGATAGTATTACTTAAAAGGAAACATCATAAATATTTAAAAGAAGCTTTTCCCAAAGTTTGTTGTTTGTTTTTCTGTAGAAAAATAAAAGAGTGAAGTTGCAAGTCAGGTTGGTTCTTTTAGCTTGATTTTTTTCTTTTTTTCTTCTTTAGTCTGAAGGTACAGCTAGTCAAAAAGGGCTATTTTATTTTTTAAATATTTATTAAAAATAAAATATTATTTAAAAAATCATAAAGGCTATCTGAAGGAAAATATAACCTTTAATATGCCCCATGAATGAATGATTTGGAAAAGTTGCTCAGGAGTAGTTGTAATAATTATTCTCCACAGAAGAGGAGTTCTTGATATTTTTGGCTATGGACTTTTCTTAGCACATATTATCTATTAACAATTATAATAGCTGGAATTTATAAACATCTTTAAGGTTTGCAGACTCCTTTATATCATTGCATTCGATAGTCAAGACCATCCTATGAAGTGCTTCTGTTATCCCTATTCTGCAGATGAGGAAAAGGTGAGATGACCAAGGTTACCCTGCTAGAATCTAATGGGGATTTGAACTCATTTCTTGCTGACTCCATATCCAGCACTGGAGCCGTTACACTGTATGTAATACTTTGTATATTCCACTTAGGCAAAGTAACATACTATCTAACTAGACTTTTGAGTTCCAGTGTTTGAAACTAAAGGTGGATTTCATAGAGATCATAGGATTTAAGAACTGGAAAGGACTCATCTAGTCCAGAAGTTCTTCACCTGGAGTGAACTTTAAAAATTTTTTTGATAACTATGCTTCAATATTATGTATTTAAATCATCATTCTAAGAAGGGCTCCATAGGTTTTACCCAGGTATGAAAGTAGTTTATGACACAAGCAAAATTAAGGACCCCTAATGTAGTTCAACTCTCATATTTTATGAACAAGGAAACTGAGGCCCGGAAATATTGACTTGCCCAATGTTATAAAGATTAAGATGCAAACTCAAATCTGCCTGCTTTATTGTGCCATATAGTTTGAAGCCTGCTCAGTTATCACCTCTTCCATGAAGCTTTTTTAATTCTTATAATAGGAAATATAATCTCATCTCCTAGATGCCTAGCCACCTAAGTGGCAGAATGGACTATGTTTTGGGCTCGGTCAGGGAGATGGGGTTCAAACCCTGCCCCAGATGTTTGCTGGCTGTGTGACCCTGGGTAAATCACTTAATTTCTCAGGGTCTCAGATTCTTAAATGAGATGTTGAACTCTTTGGCCTCTAAGATTCCTGCTATATCTAAATCTATTATTCAATATGCCTTTCTCTGGAAGCACTTTGGGGCAGTTAGGTGGCGCAGTGACTAGAGCATTGGGCTGGGACAGTTTTCTCCAGAGGACTTTCATATCTAAGTTTTCTAAGATTCTCTTTTGCTTTCTAATCCGTTTTGCTACCAGGAAGAATCATCTTCCCAAGTTCAAATCTGGCCTCAGACACTTCCTGGTTGTGTGACCCTGGGCAAGTCACTTAACCCTGTTTACCTCAGCTCTTCATCTGAAAGATGATATCACTCCACTATCTTTGCCAAGAAAACAACAAATGGGGTCCCAGAGAGTTGGCATGACTGAACAACAACAAAAGTGGCACTTAACATATCTATCTAAAATTGTAGTTATTTTCATGTTTCCCCTGCCTCTTCCTTTTCCTAAATTGCATATCTATTGATAATTGCTGCCCTCTCTTTTTTGTATTTGCACATAGTTAAAAGCCTCGTACACCAATGTGTTGGTAAATGTTTAACAGTCAACTCTGGGGAAAATGGTATACAGGAGACACTTATAAGTTCAGTCTGCATAATCAACATTTTTTTCCATCACTTTCTTTAGACAATCAACAAAATAATAAATCAAGCCCTGAATTGTACATTTGCTGATTTGTGATGTATTAAATAGTCATGCTGAAAATTTAAGAACTGTTTCCTGAGCCAGTTTGAGCTAGCTTCTATATACCATCACCATCTGTAGCACGAAAGAATTGTATATGACCTTAGCGGGGTTGTAAAGAAAGTAATTTGTAATCTGTAAAGTCAGGGCAGCTAGGTGGCATAGTAGATAGAGTGCCAGCCCTGGAGTTAGGAAGATCTGAGTTTAAATTTGGCCTCAAGACACTTACTAGTGGTGTGACCATGAGCAAATCGCTCAACTCTGTTTGCCTCAGTTTCTTCATTTGTAAAATGAGCTGGAGAAGGAAATGGCAAACCACTCCAGTATCTCTGCCAAGAAAATGCAAATGGGGTCACGAAGAGTCAGACACAACTAACTGACTTAACAACAAAATCTGATATAAAATGTTAACTTTATGATTTTTATTCTATGAGGCATCAGTGTGGTAAAATCTCTGATCATTGCACAGAGTTGATTCCTGTAACCCACAAGTGAAAGTGCATATCAATTTGAAGATTTTTTTTAACTGTGAGAATTGATTTTTACTTTAGTCTTTGGATTATATACAGTTACTCAATTAATTCTTATTTTTTTATCTTAAAGCTAATTGCCCCTTTTCACAATGCTGTTTAAAAATCAGGTAAATGATTTGGTAGTAATGCTACCAAGCTGCTACCTTGATGCCTTATCAGGCCTAGCAGGTGATTAGAGTGTTACAAAGGCGAAACTAGAAGAACCTGAGGTTTGGCAGGCTGTATCAAAATTAAAGGTCTCCAAGTTAGGGCACAGCAATGGACTGAATATCTGTCATCTGAGGACCAAACAATTCTAATCTCAGCGAGACTCCTCACGAGAAGTGTGGCTACCAGGTAACTCATAAAGATGTCTCTAAATCAAGCGAAATAGTGCCCTGACTGATTAAATTATGAATCTTTTGAAGGATTAGAGGAGCCTTACCCTCATGATGTTCTTTTGAAGAGTTGCATTTTCAAGTGGAACTGTAATTTGAGTTCTGTGTGGCTGATCTATCTGCTGCCTCAACTCTTGTTCAGATATTATCAACATCTAAGTCTGCATATTTTAGCCACAACCTGTAATGAGGGTTGAGGTTTGAATTTCAATTTTTGTCTGGACCTGTGATTTCACTGATGTGGGGAAATTCCTCTACCCATGTAGATCAGCAGATGTCTACAACTTAGAGTCTGAGAGAATTGATTGCTTAGGGTCACATAGCCAGTATGCATACAGGTAGGACTTTGATCTGGGTTTTTCTTACTCTAAGATTGGCTCTCTATTCATCATGAAACACTGCCCTTAAACAAACAAATGACACAAAACCTAAAAACGCTAAATTATTATCTCCTTTTAAGATGGTGTAAAATACAACGATGACATGGAGGAAAACTATAGTTCTATTTAGACCAGTGTTTTGAATTAATCCAAGAAGTGATGCTATTCATCCTTAGAGTGATGACTAGGGAGAGGTTGAGAAAATTTCCATCCCTAATATTCTAGGATCTTACTTCCTAATATTTGTTGTTATTCAGTCATTCCAGTCATGTCTGACTCTTGGTGACCCCATTTGGAGTTTTCTTGGCAAAGATACTGTAATGGTTTGCCATTTCCTTCTCCAGTTCATTTTACAGGTGAGAAAACTGAGGCAAACAGGGTTAAGTGATTTTCACAAGGTCACATAGCTAGTAAGTGTTTGAAACTAGGTTTGAACTCAGGTCTTCCTGACTCCAGGCCCTGCTCTCTTATCTACTGTTCCACCTAGCTGCCCAACTTCCTAATATAACATCTGAATATTCCTTTATGGCTAACAAGTAACATTTATTTCATAATAGAGAATAAGTAGTCTGTCATATATTATTCATATTTAGATAAATTTATTTTCATATTTGTATGCCAAATCATGTTTTATGCTATAGATAGGTTCCTAAAGAATTAGGTGTAAATCCTTTTTAAAAAAATCTTAAACCAAACTATATTTTTAATGGACTAGGAAACTTTCTAATATAAGATAATACAGTGGAGACGGGGGATAGGGAATGAATGATCATCTAATTATTCTTGTGCAAAGCTGGATTTGCATTTATAAGTTTTGCTATAAAGTGACATGTCTGTCTTTTGGGAATCAAGATACTTATAATGTACTTCCATTTAGGAAAATTCAGTATAACAGTACTCAGAAATAATTGAGCCATTGGTGACAGCAGTGGAACTAAGTGATATCCAGTAGAGATAATGGAAGAATAAAAAAAAAACCCATTGAATCAGGAGTTAGAAGGAGCCTCTGTGGTCATGTTGTACAGCCACTTAACATTTAGTTCCATGGACATGGATGCTGTCCAGGTTACTCTAGCAAAGTTTGCCACCCATAAAAGAAACTTTGATAGCATTTCATGAAGATGATATGCCAAAGCATGAATGGGTTGCCCAAAGAATCAATGAGAAAATTGCCCACACCAATCACTAATCACAGATTTTTTTTGGAAATTTTGGAGTTTGCCTCTAATAATATATCATAGAAGACATTGAAGCTCACTATAATTTGTAATTATAATAATTATAAGAAACTAGTTTTTGAAGGCAGTGCCTTAAGAGATCTCTGGATTCAAAATCAAGACTTCTCAGTTTGTATTTACAAACTCTTTACAAGCTCTTCACTGAGTACAACGTTGGGGAAAGCTTTTGTACATTAGCATATTCATGAATCAAATGAGAATTTTTGTTTGTGTGATTGCTTATATTAAAGGGATATTGAAAAGATTCATATGATCACATCTGAAAACTTTTTGGGAGAAAGGATGTCACAGTGAACCCAATCATGTAAGTGAAAATAGCACTAAAGTCAAATGAACTCACATTAAAGACAATAACTATGGTAGTTACATAGAACAGATGATAAAATATTTATTCTCACTATCTCAGTACAGGTGGGAGATTATAATTTTTAAATATTGCATATGCTGCCAGATGTGGCTACTAGGTCAGTTGGTTTTTGCTTACCTTTTTTTTCTTAATGAAAAGGGAGAGTTTAATGTGTGTGTGGGGGGGTATGTGGATGTATTATTGGGAAATAGCTGTGGCGTAAATAGAGTTCAATAAGACCTTAAAAAATACTCTAAGAAATATGTTAGTCAATTAAAAATTAATAAGCATATGTTAAGTAACCATTGTGTGTAGAGCATAGTGCTAATACATGGAGGCCATCATTCACAGCATGATGGAAAGAACATTAGCCTTAGAACTAAGAGATCTGGATTTAAGCCTTTGCTCTAACACTTAACTCGCTTTATGATAATGAGAAGGTTTAATTCTCTGCGCCTGAATTTCTTCATCTGTAAAGTGAATCAGTAGGGTAAAGTGAGGTAAAGGCAGGGATTCCATTTCATAGAAAAGTGCTATCAAATTATTGGGTGCCTAGTTTTTGCTCTCCAGTTAAGTAAGGACAAAGTGTTTTGTTGTTATACAATACCTGAATTAGGATGACAAAAAGTATCCTGGGCTATTGTGCTGCTTGGGCATTCATCTGATCTAATAATTCCATGGAAACATGGCCTCCCTAGAAAGCTTTTGGCTATCTTCAGAGGATGCCAAAGGGTATTTTATCTCAATCAAGCAACTCTCAGGTGGTTTGTGTAAATGAGTAGAAGGATTTAGTGTTAGTATCTAGTAGTGGGTCCCTCTTTAATTAAGGAGATTAGTTAAATTTGGTTTTTGTTTCTCCTGAGTGAATAATTTGGGGGGAAAAAGGATGATTTAGAACCTTTTTCAGTTTCAGGAAACTCCTGAACATGAATGTTGGCTGACATCCCTGGGCCACACAATTTCCTTCACTTGGGGAATCATTGTTTGGGTGTGTTTTTTGTTGGAAAAAATTGTCTGGATCACTGACTGACTGTAACAAGATATACCACATTACAATGCGAGAGAGGTGTGTCTTGGTATGTGTGTAAACTAAAGGGAGAAAATTTTGAAGAAGCAGTTGCATGCTTTGAGCAGCAGCTTCAAGAATCAGAGATACTCTGTCAGAAAATATCAGTTTGTTTTTGTAACAGCCATTGTTCAAAGCAAACTAAAAAATATTAATTATCTAGAAAAGTGGTTTCTGAAAGTTTACTATATAGCTGTTGGGGCGTTCAGTTGTGGAAAGTATGCCTTATTCTTATTTTTGTTCAGTTGTGTCTGATTCTTTGTGATTTCACGTGGAGTTTTCTTGGTAAAGATTCTGAGTGGTTTGTTATTTCCTTCTCCAGCTCATGTTACAGCTGAGGATACTGAGGCAAACAGTGTCTTGCTCAGGGTCACACAGCTTGTAAGTGTCCAAGGACAGATTTGAACTCAGGTCTTCCTGACTTTAGGCTCGTGCTCTATCTGCTGCACCACCTAGCTACCTGAAAAGTTTGCTTTCATAGGATTAAATAAATATGTCCTTGATATCAAGAGGCTGCAGTATGGCACAGAGTCTGGGAAGGGGAGAGGGTCAGTCTTAGAGTTAGAAAAATCTGTGTTTAAGTCCCTCCTCTGAAACATACTAGCTCTATGAACAGGTCCTTAGTAACTCAGGCAACTCTAATGATTGAGTTACGTATGAGTTGCTGCTTGGAGTGACCAAAAGGAATTTTTGTGCCTTCCTATACCCAGTGACATCACAGATCCAGACCAACCCAGTCTTGCTATCATGTTATGTGGTTCCATAACAAAAACATTTAGTAAGGGCTAGACTGCTTATGAGAATTTGTATAGTGCCTTTAAGGGGAGAATCACAAAATTACAGAATTGGAAGATCAACCTGTACCTGAAAAAGAATCCTTACTATAACCTACCTGACAAATGGTTAGATTTATCTAGTTCTGAGAGGGGAGTTGAAGTCCCCCATTAGTATAGTTTTACTCTCTATTTCCTCCTGTAATTCATTTAACTTTTCCTTTAAGAATTTGAATTCTATGCCATTTAATGCATATATGTTTAGTGTTGATATTACTTCATTGTCTATGGTACCTTTTCGCAAGATATAGTTTCCCTGTTTATCTCTTTTAATTAGGTGCATTTTTGCTTTTGCTTTGTCTGAGATCAGGATTGCTACCTCTGCTTCTGTTTTTACTTTGGCTGAAGCATTATTAATAGATTTTGCTCCAGCCCCTTTAACTCTGTGTGTGTCTCTTTGTTTTAAATGTGTTTCTTGTAAACAACATATTGTTGGATTCTGGTTTGTAATCCATTCTGCTATTCTCTTCCATTTTATGGAGTGCATTCATCCCATTCACCTTCAGTTATGATTACTAACTGTACATTTCCCTCCATCCTATTTTCTTCTGTTTATCCTTCTCTCTCTCTTTTTTATCTTGTCTCTTCTCCAAAGTCTGTTTTGCTTCTCACCACTGCCTTCTTTTATCTTCTCTTTTTTATCACCTTCTTCCCCTTTCTCTTATCCCCTATTTTGACTTTATTGTCTTCTGAGTCTGTGCCTTGATCTTCCCTATCCCCATAGTAGTTTTTTTTAAATGTCAGATTTTTTTTGTTGTTTGCTCATTTTTCTGCCCTATTTCTTGATTTTGAACTTTATGTTAAAGTTGGGCTCTGTTCTTAGCATCAGGATGAGGTGTGCTGTCTCAAGCTTAAGTCTTTTTCTGTTTTTAGAGCTAGTTCTGGTTTTTCAGTTCTTCCAAGGTGGTGTGATTTAGGGAGAGATGTGGTCACTGCTCTCCTGGTCTGTACTCTAGTCTTTACACAGGAATTCCTCCTGATCTCTTGGGATTACAATCAGTAGTACTCTTCAGGGTCCCTGTTCCTTTGGGACCAGATGTGATACTGCTCCTCATGGTCCTTGAACCTTATGAACAAGTTGATACTATCTCTCAGGGCTCCTGAACCCTCTTGACAGAAAATGCTCCTCTCTGTCCTTGAACTGTGACTGAGAAGTGGGGAAAAGCAGTGGAGTTGCCAAACAGCATCTGGTCCTGGTCCTGTGTCCAGTGTTAGCACAGGGGTCCCCTGTAATCTCTTTCTGACCTGTTGCCAGGACCCCATACCTTATCTGGCTTGAGAGCTCCCAAAGCTGTTACTGCTTCTGTTGCCACCATCTGGTCCCACCACTGCTGTTTAATCTGTGTGGGCTTTAAATCAACCTTCACCCCCGTGTTGCAGATCTCTTTTTCCGACTTCCGAGTTGTCTGGGGCTGGAAAAATGCCTCACTCTGACCTTTTGTGGGCTCTGCCACTCTAGAATTTGATTTGAGACATTATTTTAAAGTTGTTTTGAGGGGAATTTTGGGGGAGGTTAGTTAAGTGCTTTCTCTACTCTGCCGTCTTGGCTTCACCCCGGAAATTCTTAAAATTTAATTCCTTTAAGAAACTTTTTGTGATCAATCCTACCCAATTCTCTTCCCCCCAATTGGAAATTTCCCCAGAACCTGTTCAATTTGTAAGGTGTTAAATACTTTCTTACTATCTTGTACCCCTCAAACTCTTTGAGATGAGGGATAATGTTTCCCATTTCATGGTTTCTCATAGTACCTAGTACAGTGTGATGTCCTATAAATGTTCTTGTTTCCATCATCACTTCGTGTCCAGGTCATTTGTACCTTCTTCAATGACTTCAGCACTTGGCTGTTTACCCTCCTCATGACCTCTGTTACCTTGACCCCTTTCTCTCTCCTCATCTTACCTACTCTGGTTTCACTTGCTTCCATATCTAACGTTGAAACTGTAACCTGCCATTTTCACATTTGGTTAGTTGCCACATGAGAATCCCTTTCCCTTCACACCTTCCTCTATTCCTGACCAGGTCAATTTCAATCCTACACAATTCCTACCATCAAACTGGAAAAAAAAAACCACAAAATTGGGCTGATTTACCTACTATAAATTGATGGACCTCATTTCTCCTTGGCAGTATTTTTCCTGTTCTCTTATTTTCTTCCTATTTTATTTCCTAAATGTGTTGTTCTGAAGCTTTACTTTCTTAGCAGACTCCCAATAACACCTCTGTTACCCCTTCCCCACTAAAAAAAATAAATGCATCAGAAGACTTAACCTTTTTTTGACATCGAGAAGATTGGGAATATTTGACTCCATCAACTCTCCTTTTTTACTCCTAAACCCTTCTCAGCAATGCCATCCACTTCTTTCTCCCTGTTTCAAGATAAGGCAAGTTCCTCTGCTGGTGCCTTTGACTCTTTGCATTGCTATCTTCTCCAGGCTCTTACTACACCAAATCATTCCTTCATGCATATTCAGGCTTTTCTATTGCATTGGCTTTTTCCTATCTGCTTTTAAAAAACATGCTCACATATCTTTATTCGTTTTTTTTTTTTAAAGAGCCTTTCTTTGACCTTTTTACCTCATCCAGCTACTGTCTTATCTTTGCCATGCTTCCTGAAGAAGTGGTTCACTTCCTCACTGGCTTCTGTCCCAATTCTATTGAAACTAGTCACCTAATCAATCTTTGTCTCCTATGCTGTGTGGGTGTTCTCCAAGTTTCTGTCCTCAGCCCTAATCTGACATCTAGAAACTCCCCTAGAAAATCTTCCAATCCTAGGATTCTGTGATAAGGTAAAGAAAGAGAAAGGAGTTAAATACATCTTAAAAAGAAACAAGGAGGATTAAGGAGCCCGTAGATATGCAGGCAAAAGAGCTGACACTTTCAGTCTACATCCAATTCAGTTCACAGAGGATGTGGCAAGCCTAATGAATTAATTTAATGGTGCCTTCTCTATGAAACCATCCATGCTCTCTCAGCCAGAAATGATCTCTCCCTCCAATGAGCTGCCATATAGATGTGTGTGTATATATCTATATATATATATATATGTATATGTATGTATCACATTCTACTTTATATGGTAGCCATTTATACAGATAATTTAATCTCCCTTGTAATATCAAAGGTTCTCATAGGCAGGGACTTAGTCTTAAATTATCAGACTCTTGAGTGCGGCATTGCCACCATATGCTCCCTAACGTTGTTGCTTTGTGCCTTTGGGACTGAAAATGGAATTTTCATCCGAGGTGAATTTTTGGCCTCTCCTAGTGTTTAAACTGCTTACTGAGCTGGCAGCTGTCTTGGGTATGCCTTCTTTACCTTCATATTAATTTTTGATGTAAACAATGCTTCCACATTTGATGTCTTCTTGGAATCTTACTCATTCACAGGTTTGCACCAAACATTTATCCATCCAATGTTTATTTAGCACCCTTCTAGGAGAAGAGCACTATGATAAGCACTGTGGGAGATGTTAAGAAGCATAGTACCTGTCCCCTGCCCTTAAAGAGTTTGCAATTTAGTGGGAGAGATAAGTTATATAATAATAGTAATAAAATAATGCCATCAAAAATATGAGAGTGAGATAACAGCAGCAGTAGTAAAAGGATTAATCAGATGAAACTGAAAGTGATATACCTATATTTCTCCTTTGAGAGCCTGGACTTATTGATAGATACAAATTATGCAAAGATGGAAACTGTGCAACCTATCATTGCAAAAAAATTGGCATTTACTATTACCTTAAAATACATGATTAAGGGACCAGAATTATGCACTAGGAGCTTGCTGTATTCTATAAATTAACAGACAACAAATCTCCATGCTACAGATATAAACCCCAAAATATCTTTAAGAATTCTGTAGTTAAACTATAATGGGCAGCTAGGTGGCACAGGGGATAGAGCACTGGTCCTGGAGTCAGGAAGACTCATCTTCCTCAGTTCAAATCTGGCCTCAGACACTTACTAGCTGTGTGATCTGAGCAAGTCACTTCACCCTGTTTGCCTCAGTTTCCTCATCTATAAAATGAGCTGGAGAAGGAAGTAGCAAACCAGTACAGTATCTTTGCCAAGAAAATCCCAAATGGGGTTGTCAAGAGTCTGACATGACTGAAAAGACTGAAAGCAGTGAAACTATACTGAAAATGGTGCATCATTACATGTGGAACTATGGCACACAGCTTTCTGAACTAATACCACACTGATCCAGAAAAAATTTAAGAACAACATTTTTATTAGATGCCACTCTACCATTCTCTTAATCTCTAATCTACATGGAATGAAAAAAACTTTTGAAAGATAGAGACCTTGTGGAAGAAATTAAAATCAAGTAGGAACAGTATAAGGTATATATTGTCCTTGTCATCTTTTCTGCTAATGGAATTATCTCAAAGATACTTTCAGTGAGTCTGCAGGATATGACCTTATATCTCAGTACTTTTATTCAGTTAAAAAAAGCAATTATCTATCTGTGCAATAGACCACAGAATATTAATTTTTTAAAACAGCAGAATAGCAACTTGTCCCAGGAATTTTTTAATCTTAATTCCATTGAAAGAGATGAAACTGAGAATAATTGCAATGGGAACAATAGTTCATATTTAATAATAGCCAACATTTATATAGTGCTTATTATGTGCCAGGCACTTTGCTAAGTATTTTTTTTGCAATAACTCTTTTGAGTAGCTAGTATAAATATCATCTCCATTTTATAGCTACGGAAACTGAGTCTTGGAACTGTTAAATGATTTAATTAAGAACACACAGCTAGTAAGTACTGAAACAAGGATTAGAATTTAGGTATGTATTGACTTCAGATCCAACATGCTTTTTACTATATATACTCTTAAAAAACTAGGCAACAAAATTAAGAATTAATATGACTTTGAGTGATGTTATAGAGCGATGTAATGTATCAAGTGAGTGGTATAGATAATAAGTATATGACATTAAAGGAGGTCATTGTGACCTAGATGTAGAATTTGGAAACAGGAAGGTGATTAGGAAAGTTAGACTTGATATTATCTCCATTTTCTAAATAAGTAAACTCAGGCACAAAGGCTAGTTCAAGTTGAACGAGTCTAAAAATTGATATTCACCTATAGACTTGGGCCGGAAAAGCTTATTAGTTGAAACCTTCCATATGTGCTGTCTCCCAAATTAGAATGTGAGCTCTTTGATAGCAGGGACCATCATACTTTTCTATTTGTATCCCTTGTGTTTAGCACAGTGCTTTGTACACATTGAGTGCTTAATAGATGTTTTTTTATTCATTCATTCACTCATTCATTTATTGTCACTTTTTTCTTTTCCTGATTTGGCAAATCTTTCAGATTTGGCAATATGTGAGCCTAAGTCAGGGTGGGGAGAAACATGTCACCCCAGCTTCCCCCCCCAACTTTATTTACTACTATAGTTAAGAGATTTATTTCTTTGCTTTGGGCTCTCACAGGGACAAAAATCTTTTGAACAACTCCCAGTGGAAGTTTGAGAGGTTTTAACATTAGAATTCAATTGTATAATACTGCGCTGGATTATGAACTTGATTAATAAGCTTGTGCAAATGTGTTCAAAATAAACAAGTTGTTCTTTGAAGCTGCAGATTTATTCCCAGCTCTAGCTATTATAGTGAAGATTATCTTCAGCCCTCCCTTTTTTGTTTTGGGTGAGGGCTAATAAAACAATGGGTGAGCAAAGTTCAGTTCATAAAGGTGCCAGTCAGATGGATGTAGACGGTTGAAATTTCCGTTTGTGCTTATATTCCTGGAATGTAGCCTAATAACAAGCAGAGTGGGCCAAACAGAAATTCATGGAAATTATTATGCTTTTCCCCCTTCTTCCCCCCCTTCTTCCTTTCTGTAGTTTAAGGTTAGCTTTTATGTTTGAATGAATGAGAATGATGTCATATGAGCACAAAAGGAGGCATGGCACTCCACTGGCATTGTGTTTGTTGATAAAAGTATGTTGGGCAAGAAAGAATATAAAATCCCAATTAGCCATTGTATTTTATTTGATCATCCTACAGATTGTGTGGTAGCCATAGTCATAGTCTGGCCTCCTATTTTTGTATAAGGGAACATCATAGAGCATCCCTGGTTGGTATTGGCAATCTATGGTGAGCCTTGCCTTAGCATGTCAGTTTCATAATTTGAAAATCTGGAGTTCAGTTTCAGAGTGGGTAATTAAGCTTTATATCCCAGATGCTTTAGGAAACCTTCCCAGACTGATTAGAGCAGACTACTTCCTTTCACCCTACTCAAGTGGACGTAGAACTTTCTTTTCAATCTTAGCCCCATTATGTAATCATACTTTCTTTTATGCTTGAATCAATGAATGAATCACCTAAACCTTTAGTAAGTGCTAAGCACTGGAGATGTAAAGAAAAAAGAAATAGCAGTTCCTGTCTTTAAAGAACTTACATTCTCTAAGGGGAAATAGCACACATGCACATATAAACATATACAAAATGCATTCATGTTTTAAAATTCTATTTATTTATTTATTTATTTTTGGTGAAGCACTAGTAGTTTGGGGCTGGGATAATTAAGAAAGACTTTAGATTAGGAGGTGGCATTAAAGTGGGCTTTTTTTCTTTATTTTAGGTCTTTGTTCATATGTCATTTATTTTTAATTTGTGTATTTATAACAGTTGAAATGACTTAGTCACTCAAAGTCATTCTTAAAACAATGTTACCGTATATAAAGGTCTCTTGGTTCTGCTCACTTTGCTCTTAACCATTTCATCTAAGTCTTTCCGTGCCTTTCTAAGATTATTGAGGTCATCATTTCTTATAACACAGTAGTATCCCATCACAACCATGCACCACTTCAAAAACCATACATTTTTGAAGGAAAGTAGGAATTGTAGAAGTAGGGGATTCTATGGCAGGTGCCAGGCACAAGCTTGTCTCAGTTTGCTTGTGCTTGGTGCTGGAGGCATGTAAAGGCTGGTGGTAGAGGGGAACTGAGGAAGCCCTCTAAAGATTAGAGTTCTCTTGTGTTGTCATAAAGATTTAATCTTCTTGGAGGTTCTGTCACCTGTGGATTTGGCTGTAATTAATAGATTAACAGATGTATAACACCTGACAAATAATTCCTTTGTTGGAGATTCAGAGTATTAAAGAGATCTGTAGAAAATGTCTAGGTACCATCTTGCTAGGCACATGACCTCTTGATTAATATTTCTTCTACCATCATGTTTGTTTCTATCTTTTTTTTGTTTGAGCTTGGAAGCTACTAGAGAATAGGGATTATATCTGTGTGGCTTTGTTTATATAGTATAACATGTAATTAATGGAATTCAAATAATTTTTTTAGTCTGTCTATAGACACACTAACTTTCAAGATGAGGCCAAACAAAAGATGGACTTGCATATATTCTATTTATGATCTGTTCCTTTTCTACTCAACTAGATACCATTCTTCTCCCAACCCCTTCATATATTTAAAGAAGATGTGAGACTTGGGATGGTAGTTCACTGGGCACAGATGGATCAAAGGAAAGCTTTTTTGGGGCTGAGAAAACTTAAGCATGTTTTAGGCAGTTAGAAAGAAGGCATTAAAGAGAGACAGAGATACTGAAGATGAAAGAGAGAGGAGTAATGATTACAGGAGTAAGGGCCTGGTGGAAGTGGGAAGGAATGAGATCAAGGGTGTGGGAAGATAGAAGTTAGTGTTATTGGGGAATAGGACTCCATCATCTTTGTGACCAGACCAGAGACCTAGGAGAATGGATGATGATGTTGAGAAGCTTTGAGGAATGTAAGAAGGGAATTGAATTCTTATTGCCATGTAGCCAAAGATGTTTTTAGTGAAGTGGGATTCTAAATCATCTGCTCTAATATGAGGGTTAGATGTTCAGCGGAGGCTTTGAGATGAGAAGTTTTGGGATAGTATCTCTAGGTATCTACTTCTTACCATATATTTTGGGAAAGCTATTTCCCCTCCTTGGACCTCTGTTTCCTTATGAGTAAGATGAAAGGGTTGGACTGTGATTCTCTAATTGTCTGATCACATTCCCCAAGTTTTGTTGTTCAGTCATTCAGCCATGACTGACTCTTCGTGACCCCATAGACCATAGCATGCCAGGATGTTCTGTCCTCCACCATCTCCCAAAGTCTGACCAAGCTCATGTCCGTTGCTTCCATGACACTATCTATCCATCTCATGCTCTGCTGTCCCCTTCTCCTTTTGCCTTCAATCTTTCCCAACATCAGGGTCTTTCCCAAAGAGTTCTGTCTATTTATCATGTGGCAAGAGTATTTAAGGTTCAGCTTTAGTACACACTCTTTCCAGTGAATAGTCTGAGTTAATTTCTTTAAGAATTGACTGATTTGATCTCCTTGCTGCCCAAAAAACTCTAAAAAGTCTTTTCCAGCATCACAATTCAAAATTGTAGATTCTGTGGCATTCGGCTTTCGTTATAGTGCAGCTTTCACAGTCATACATTGCTACTGGAAACACCATAGCTTTGACTATATGGACGTTTGTCAGCAAGGTGATATCTCTGCTTTTTATTTATTCCAGAAATATCCTGTAATAAATTATCAGTGTTTTCTGGAGTAGATCTGGGAACCTAGGATTGTGATTAATTGGTTGGTTTCTTTGGGTTATTTTTATCTCTTGTTCTTCAAGCCTTGTAAGAGCTGCTGAGAAGAAAGCTATGAGTCTTGTAGGGTGAGTCAATTCAAGTTTTGGTGCCCAAGAAAATTGGAAAATCTTTGCTTTTACTATGTTCCAATAAATTATAAACTGTATGAGTTGCCCTACTCTAGTGATTTACCCCCCCTACATTGGAAAAATGGAGAGGTAAGAAAACCTATTTTGGTACCTTACAACACTTCTAAGACAGATTGGCAGTTACTGGGCCTTGATTTTTCCGTTATTTGGCCCTGACTTACAGAAGTTGCCTGTCTCAGTCTTTGGAAAGGAGTTTATTTCCTTGGCAAAGCAGTTATCAATACATAATCCCTGTCAAAAAGGGTACATGCTACAATTGGAGGATTAGTGCTCACTCACATGCAAAGTAAATAGTTGTTTGAACTAAGAGATCAAAGGAAAATGAGGAAGGAATAAAAGCAAGGTAGTCAGTTTTTTAAAAGTCACTGGGAAGACCTGTCCATATTATTATCCAATTAAATGTTTTGTATGGTAGAGAAATATATTAGAAGAACAGAAATGCAAATATGTTCAGAAAGCAAATTATACTGGGAAAGGCACAAGTTACTGTATAGTTTTGCAAAGTAAATGAAAAAGCAAGTCATTTTTCTTAGCTTGTAACATGAACAAAGAACTTTATTATTCTCTGACTGTATAGAGTCTAGAACTATACCCTCAGAATTGTCTAGTTCAAAAATGTGCTCTCTGAGAGTTATTTAAAAAACACACGAAAAACAACATTGCAGTTTGATTTACTTAGCTTTTGGTTCTTTGGTTTTCCACAACTAGCTCTATGAGAGAAAGAGCTGCTTAAGCAAACTAATTTCTGTCAAATCAGTGTTCATTTGTTTTTATTATTTTTTAATATCCTTTCTAACTTTAAGCTAATTTCTTTATGATAAATTAAAAAAGGCAGTGATAAATAATGTGGGAGTGAAGACCATTCTAAGCAGTGAACTTAATTGATTGCATTTGTCTTTTAAGGGATAATTTTTGTAAAGATGAGTCTTCCCAGAGGCATAGGTGGAGACTGACCTTACTTACAAAGATGTTACTTTTTTCATGTTTGCATCACTATATCTAGTGAGTTTAAACATGTTATTATCTGGGCAGCGAATTTGTAAGAAGGACCTAGAGAATGATGAGTCAATACATTTTAAAAAATGAACACAATATACATATTTGTTGAACACCTACTATGGGAAAAATTAGCTTTTACTTGGTTACTTTCATAGGTCCACAGTTGAACTCCTTGGCATGGATACTTTGTTTGCTAATGCAGATTGTGACCTGTGCACATCTTCTTCTCCTTTGAGATTTGCATCTCTGTGATTCTATTAATTCTGGTAGCGCTTCTACTAACATGCTGGAGGCTTCCTCACTGGATCTTTTAATATTTTGTGGATATTGGAGAAACATTTGGACTATAACAATGCAATTATTTTGCTGTAATCATTTAGGTATGATGAAAACAGGCTGGAAATGAGATTTCAAAGCAGATTTATTAAATGTTAATATAATTATATCGAGAAGTTGTGCACGGTAGGTTTTTATTTCAGATATTGTGATAAAAAAGGTGTCTACTTTAGACCCAAGAGCAGGTTGTTTTCTGTGGTTAATAGAGTCGAAGTCAGTATCTGCCATGAGAAGAGACCATTAAATTTCCCTTCAAATGCCTTTTACTGATTGTTTCTATTGTATTTAAAACCTAGGTTTTTTATGATTAAAATGTAAAAGTTTAAAAAAGGCATCGTGGTATTGTGGATGGAGTGCCAGCCTTGGAGCTGAGAAGACCTGGGTTCAAGCCTCCCTTCTAACACTTCCTGGCTGTGTGACCCTGAATAACTAACTACTGAGTGCCCTCAGCAACCCTCTAGGACTATGAGATACAAATAAGTATCTGTCCTTAAAAACTACAGCAGTTCTTTATGAAAAGACCCTGTAATAGAATGTTTATTATCCACTTCCAATTTCACCTAGCAGTCAGTCAATAAACAATTTTAAAGCACCTGCTATGTTCGAGCCACTTTGCCAAGTGTTGACACTCCATTTTCCTCTGAAGAATGCTTCAGATTAAAGATTTTCAAGATATCATCTATCATTTTTAAATTTAGTCACATTTCAGCAGAACCCAAAGTAGGTTAGCTGAGACAGGGTATTGCTGAATATGATAAAGTGAAAGTACCAGATTTGGAGTCAGAGGACCTGGGTTTGAAATCCTAGCTCTGCCACTGATTATCCTTCCTGGGCAATCAAGTGACACAGAGGAAAGAGTACTGAGTCTGGTGTCAGGAACTCATCTTTGTGAGTTCAAATCCAGCCTCAGATATTCAGTGGCTGTGTCATCCTGGGCATATCATTTCACCCTGTTTGCCTCAATTTCCTCATCTATAAAATGAGCTAGAGAAGGAAATGGCAAACCATTCCAATACCTTTACCAAGAAAACCCCAAAAGGGGTTATGAAGAGTTGGACACAACTGAACAACAACCATCCTTCCAGTTCCAGATAGTTATGATCTTTTCTCTTTTCAGGAGGGTCTGAAAGTATCTCACTTCCTAACTCCTCCTAACAATCAACAGTTCATGCTACTTGATCTTTTTTTTTTCTCTTGTCATCTCAAGCACTTAAACTAATATTTTTGAAAGTTCAAAAGATAGTTTAAAATCTTTGTTTTTGTTATCAACAAACTAATTGGGAAATATGAACATTTCAATTTTCAAAAAAAACAAAAAAAGAGGTTGGTTGTATGTGAAATTGTGAATTTCTATCATACCACTAATTTATCAGGTAGATTATATATATCTATCCTCATTTTTCTGATGAGGTAATTGATGCACAGGATTGTGTGTTTACACAACACCATGGAGATAGAATTAGAACTCATAGCCACTAATCCTGTAGTAAGCCATCTGCTTTTCCTGTAATTAAGCATCAGAAATTTCACTTCAAACAGATTATTTCCTATCTATAATGTATAATCCTAAATGGAGAAATTCTGAACCTCCCTTAAGGCAAAAAGTATGATTGAAACATAACAAAATACTTATTAATGTCTTTCAATGAAGAAGATCAAATGCCTTTGAAGTTGATTAACTTTCACCAAACCCCTTTTAAATAATAAAAGGGAAAAGTAAACTAAACCCACTAGTTGAATAAAGTACGACTTCCCCAGGGTCAGTTTGTCAGTTGATTAACCAGTTAAACTAAGGATGTTGGTTTGAATCATCTGAACCAAACAAGTTAATTCCAGTTTGATGATCATCGATCCCATGATTAAATTAATGCTTAATGTTGAATACTTTTATAACTTGACCAACATTAAGACAGCTTTGATGATATGGATATGAAGAATTCTATTAAGTAAAAAGAAAAAAAAACCCCACATAATAAACATTCACAAGTTTCTGTTCAATTAGTATTCTTAATGAAGATGTCCTTTTGTTAGAGCATTTATGGTGATAACTTTGCTGGATCTGTGATTTCATCAATGTGGGTACTCGTTTTACCAGGTAGATTATAATACATATATTCATCCTCATCCTCTGATTTTTATCTATGTCCTCCCATAAATCCTTCACAGTCAACTTAACATGTTGGCACTGTGTGTGTGCATGCGTGTGATTTTTCTCGATCTTGACATTGCATAGATATAGATGGAGCACATGAGTTGTCAATCAACTTCTTGCTACATGACCATTTACTTTTCTAATGTTGGATCTCTGATGACATCTTCTCCACCACTTCCCCTGCATGGGACTTCATGGGTAATGTGTTTTATAGCCTGGTCATGGCTACCATGAACTTCTCAGTTGCTCTTTGGGTGATCCACAACAGTGTGCAACAACACAATTTTAACTTAGAGAATCCTAGAGAATCAACTACAAACTACTTGAAATAGTTAACGACTTTAGCGAAGTCAAAGGATATAAAATAAACCCACATAAATCATCAGCATTTCTATATATTCTATGTATTATCAACAAAGGACAGCAGCAAGAGATAGAAAGAGAAATTCCATATAAAATAACCATGGACATTATAATATATTTGGTCTACTTGTCAAGACAAATCCAGGAACTATATGAACACGATTACAAAACACTTTTCACACAAATAAAGTTACATCTAAACAATTAGAAAAATATCAATTGCTCATAGGTAGGCTGAGTTAATATAATAAAAATGACAATTCTACCTAAATTAATTTTCTTATTCAGTGCTATATCAAATTACCAAAAATTTGTTTTACAGAACTAGAAAAATAATAGCAAAATTCATCTGAAAGAACAAAAGGTCAAGAATATTAAGGGAATTAATGAAAAATAATGCAAAAGAAGGGGCCCTAGCCATATCAGATCTAAAACTATATTGTAAAGCAGCAATCATCAAAAGTATTTGGTACTGGCTAAGAAATAAAGTGGAATAATTTAGTTACACAAGACACAGTAGTCAATGACTATAGTAATCTACTATTTGATAAACCCAAAGACTCTAGCTTCTGGGATAAGATATCTGGGATAATATCTGACAAAAACTGCTGGGAAAACTAGAAAATAGTATGGCAGAAACTAGGCATAGACCAACATCGCATACTGTATACCAAGATAAGGTCAAAATAGGTACATGATTTAGACATAAAAGGTGATACCATAAGCAAATTAGGGGAGCAAGGAATAGTTTACCTGTCAGATCTATGGAGAGGGGAAGAATTTATGACCAAACAAGAGATAGAGAACATTATGAAATGCAAAATAGATAATTTTGATTAAATTAAATTAAAAAGGTTTTACACAAACAAAACCAATGCAGCCAAGATTAGAAGGAAAGCAGAAAGATGGGAAATAATGTTTACAGCCAGTGTTTCTGACAAAGGCCTCATTTCTCAAATATATAGAGAGTTGAGTCAAATTTTTAAGAATACAAGTCATTCCCCAATTGATAAATGGTCAAAGGATATGAACAGGCAGTTTTCAGATGAAGAAATTAAAGCTATCTGTAGTCATATGAAAAAATGCTCTACATCACTATTGATTAGAGAAATGCAAATTAAAACAACTCTGAGGTATCCCCTCATACCTATCAGTTTGGCTAATGTGACAGAAAAGGGAAATGATAAATGTTGGAGAAGATGTGGGAAAAGTGGGACACTAATGCATTGCTGGTGGAGTTGTGGATTAATCCAACTATTCTGGAGAACAATTTGGAAGTATACCCAAAGGGCAATCAAATTGTTCATGCCGTTTGATCCAACAATACTGCTACTATGTCTGTATCCCAAAGAGATCATAAAAAAGGGAAAAGGAACTACATGTACAAAAATATTTATAGCAGCTCTTTTGGTGGTGGCAAAAAATTGGAAATTGAGGAAATTCCCATCAATTGGTGAATGTCTGAACAAGTTGTGGTATATGAATGTAAAGGAATAATGTTGTGGTATAACAAATGATGAACAGGTGGATTTCAAAAAAAGTTGGAAAGGCTTACATGAACTGAAGCTGAGTGAAGTGAGCAGAATCAGGAAAACACTTCACAGTAATAGCAACATTGTGCAATGATCAAATATGATTGACTTCGCTCTTCTCAGCACTAGAATGATCCAAGACAGTTCCAAAAGATTCATGATGGAAAATGCTGTCTATATCCAGAGGAAGAACTATGGAGTATAAATGCAGATCGAAGCATACTATTTTAATTTTTTTTTTGTTTTTTGTTCTTCATGGCTTTTCCCTTTTGTTCTGTTTCTTCTTTCACAACATGGCTACTGTGGAAATATATTTCTATGATTGCCCATGTATAACCTATATAAGATTGCTTGCTGTCTTGAGGAGGGGATATGGAAGGGAGGGAGGGAGAAAAAATTTGAACCTCAAAATCTTATAAAATGAATGTTGAAAACTATCTTTACATGTAATTGAAAAAAAATCTACAAAAAAATTAAAACCCCACAATTTTATGTTCAGTAATTTTGGAAATACCTGTAAAATTTTTAATATTTTTTTCTTTGGTTGTTCTTCAAAGTTTCATTGCCTAATTTTAAAAAAAATCACTTCTTTGTAGAAGTGGGAGATTACGAATGTGGAACATTATATATCCTATTAGATTTTGTTGGTGTATTGATTAATTTTCCTGAAATGCTTTCAAAATATTAGTTACAAGAGATGGCTCGTGAGAATATGCTTAATGAATGAATTAAAAAACTATTAAGTTT
The DNA here is from genome assembly GCF_900497805.2 of Vombatus ursinus. Lineage (NCBI taxonomy): Eukaryota > Metazoa > Chordata > Mammalia > Diprotodontia > Vombatidae > Vombatus > Vombatus ursinus. The sequence continues at coordinate 17,226,708 of NW_020954953.1, forward strand.
AAGTACAATCTTTTTCCTCCAGGGGCTTATATTCCATGCAGGAAAACAGTACATTTTGGGGAGTTGTATGTTGTTGTTTAGTCATTTTCAGTCATGTGTGACTCTTCACGGTTTTCTGGGCAGAGATAGTGGGACAGTTTGCCATTTCCTCCTCTAGGAGTGGTGTCTAGGGAATACTTTTTGGATCTAGAAAGTTATAGGGGTAGTTAATGGAGTATAAGACAATCAATTGACATTTTTTCCAGAACACGAATAGTTTTGTTATAAGATCACGAGGTGAAAAAGGTGTTGGTTGAGATAGTTTGGTTCATGAAGTCAGTTCTAAAGATGGCCAGGGTGAAGCATGGTGATGTGAAACAAAATATATCAATAAAATTTAAAAATAAAGAATAAATACTATGCGAACTAAAGTGCTGTTTGCCAATAGGCTGGTGGACATGATGGAGTTCTAATCTACAAACTTGATTTGGAAGAAAATACTTAGGTTCCAGAGCGATGCAAAGTTAAAAGGGGTGGAAACCTGGGTGGTTAGTAGGTTCATAGGGTCTGGAACCAAAAGATATTTTAGACATCATCTAGTTTCAAATCTCTCACTTCACAGTAGAAATAGTTGTGCCATTCTTTTCAAAGTTAGGGATACCATAGATATAGGGCAGAGAGGCTGAGGTAGAAAAGAAGTTGGGTTTCAGGTTCTTCAGAGGGAAAGGCATGTGCATAATCTTAGAGAAAATAAACCATTTGGGCTGGGGTTGTAGCATGCGTTGATGGTAGTTAGCAGAGCAATTAATGAAGGTCCTTGAAATCTTTTTCTAAACTCTTCTCTTATAATGCATGCTTTATTAAAAAACCAATAAAAGTATGTCTTTAAAAGAATATATAAAATAATTTTCTAATTGAGATTTAAGTTATTCACTCTCACAAAATAACATGAAGTAGAAGACCTATGGGAAATATGTTGCCAATTTCATGCTGAAATAATTAAAATTAAAAGAACCACAATTCTTGCACTTTAATGAAAACCTATGATTATGGTTCTTTAGGGATATGCAAGTAATTTAGATCTAGTAATTGTAATTTGATGCCAATTTATGTGGACTTTGTATTTTTAGTGAGAGAGGGTAGGGATCAGTTGATACAGAATAAACTGCTACAAAGAGGAGAAAGAACCTGAAGATACAATAACAGTTAAACTCCTCAATTGCATCATTGGAATTTCTATTTTAAAAAATTCATAGTTTCTCATGTCATCTCCATTTTAAGTCAAGATGTGCTAATATGTTGAAGTTTGCACTGCATTTGCTGTAATGTACACCTGCTATTCAGAAATTCTTGATAAAAATTCCTAGTGCTTATGTGGCGCAAGATGTAAAGAACACAATCTTTTGAAATTTTGTTGCTGTTGTCATTTCAGTTCATGTTCGACTCTTTATGACCCCATTTGGAATTTTCTTGGCAAAGATACTGGAGTGGTTTGCCATTTCCATCTGCAGCTCATTTTACAGATGAGGAAACTGAGGCAGACAGGGTTAAGTGACTTGCCCAGGGTCACAGAGCTAGCAAGTATCTGAAGCCAGATTTGAACTCAGGAAGATGAGTCTTTCTGACTCCAGGTCCGGTGCTTTATCCACTCTGCCACCTCACTGCTCCATCTTTTAAATGACTAGTGCCATTTTGATCTAAACTTAACTTATATTCTTCCCCCCCCCCCAAAAAAATTGGCCTTGTATAAAAGCTGAATGCAACCTGTAAGTGGTGTTATTTTTCTGTGTATAGCTCTATATTTTTTTCCTTTAAAGAAATTTCATTTTAAATATTATCAGTTGCCTATATTATCTAATTTAAAAATGTAGTTCCCTTTGAAGTTAATTAAAATTTTACTAATCGAAAATAGAATGTAAGCTCCTTGATGGCAAGGATTATTCCTTTTTTTTTTGTCTCTGCATTCCTCCTCACCATAACCTAGCGTATAGTCTCTGACACATAGTAGAGTGCTTAATAAACTCAGTTAAAAATTAAATTTTATTTTCAGGTTCAAATTCTCTTCCTCCTCCTTATATCCCCCTTTAAAAAAAATAAAAACCTCAACCTTTTACAAATCTAAACAGTCAAGCAACACTGACCATGTCCAAAAACAAAACAAAACAAAAGTTTCACATTTGTACTCTGAGTCTATCACCTATCTGGAAGTGGATAGATTGGTCTATCATGAGTTTTCTGGAATTATGGTTGATCATTGTGTTGATCAGAGTTCCTAAGTCTTTCAAAGTTGTTCATCTTTATAATATTGTTGTCGTATAAACTGTTCTCTTGGTCCTTCACTTTGCATCAGTTCATATAACTCTTCCCAGGTTTCTCTGAACCTATGTTCTTCATAATTTTTTTTTTTGCAAAGCAATTGGGGTTAAGTGACTTTCCCAGAGTCACACAGCCAGTAAGTGTCAAGTATCTGGTCTGAGACCAGATTTGAACTCAGGTCCTCCTGACTTTAGGACCAGTGCTCTATCCACTGCACCACCTTGCTGCCCCCCTCTCTTCATAATTTCTTACAACACAGTGGTATTCTGTCATACCCATATGCCACAAGTTGTTCAACTATTCCCTGATTGATGGTCACTCCTTCAGATTTCCATTCTTTGCCACCTCAAAAGGAGTTATAAGTATTTTTGTACTTGCTTAGAATTTGTGTTGCTTAGGACTGTAAACATTGGTTAGGGGGTGTCTGGCCAGGAGAGTACTGCACATGGAGCACTTGAGGGAGAGGCTGTGCTTAAAAGCATGATGCTATCCCAAACTCCTACCATGGCACCATTTATGAAAGCTGTGGGAACAATTGCCATCAGGTAGTTTTGTTACCCACTACCCAGGTTCCGATTACAGATACAAGGAGGACTGAAGCTTGGACTTGTGCCTAGGCTTGGTGTGGGCATAAAACAATGAGCAAATTCAGAAGCAAGCAGCAGTACTTATTTTTATAAATGAAATGAGAGTGTTAGAGGAAAAATGGAAAAGAAATGAAAAGTATGAAAGAAAGAATTGCAAAGGGAATTGACACTTTGGAATAGAGGTACAAAACATTGCCCAAGCAACAAGCTCTGTGAAAATCTGAATGGACCAAATAGAAGGCAATGATTTTTTGAGAAAATAAGAAACATTACAAAAAAGTCAAAAGAGTGAAAAAATAGAAGAAAATGCAAGGTATCACAACAAAAAACAACTGACCTGGAAAACAGATCAAGGAGAAAAAAATTAGAATCACTGGACTACTTGAACACCATGACCAAACAATGACAACAACAGCAACAACAATAACAACAAAAACTCCAGCCCCAGACATCATATTCAAGAAAATTTAAAAACATACAAACAAAAGCAACTTGACAATCAAAAAAATATGAGTGTTAGAATCTGTTTCTCAAGTTAAATGAAAAATTGACTTGTTATTTAATGTAGAGGAAAGATAGGTGACATTTACACAGACATTTTTTAATACTTTAAGAACCTCCTTAGTGAAAAACAAACTGTGATTTGAAAAGTCAACAGCAGGAATATATTCATTGTACAAGTAGAGAATGCCAATGTGTGCATAGCATTGCCCTTGCCCCTTTGGCACACCATAGCTCTTTTGCTCTGCCATCAATATGATGCAGCTACCTGTGAATCTCTTCACTTACCCCATCCTCAGATGTCACTGGGAGCCACGTCAGTAAAAACTACCTTAATCTCCAAACTAATGACTGCTTACAGTAGGAATGAAGTAGTTGTAATCTCCCTTTCCTTCTTTTTGAGGTCTGACTGTTTTCCCCTCCTTTGGTCATTTATTAACCCCATCAAACCTCAGTTTCAACTCTTGTTGGTTGTTATTGTGTGTTTAGGGACGCTCATTTTTAATGAAAGTCCAGCAATGAAAGAATTTGAATCAGGTTTGATTTGCATATTGGTACATTGGGATTAGTTATTGGAATGGATAAAGTAGGTAAATTTGCTTCAAATAAGTCAAATCTTGGAACTTAAGGAACTTTCAGTTTCAAGAAGCTCCTTTCATGAAGAGGTCACACTTACTGACAGTGTTTGATATTGCATTCTAAACCAACTGCACAACTTAATTCTCAAAGTTGTAGGTGTTCAAATGATTCCCTAGGAGGAGGGGAAATGACTGTATTCTCAGAGGAAATGGAGTTTATGTAGAGGAGAAATCTTACAGTGCTCCCATCATAGAAGAGTGAACTTCTAGGACTGAACTCTAGTCTCCCATAAACATAGCGCTGCTATTGTAATAAAGAACCCAGAATTTCTCTAGACATTACACAGAACCTCTTTCTCACCAAACTTTCAACTCTGTGAAATCACTGTAGACTTAGAAAAATAGAATCGATCTTTTATCTGTTCCTCACACTTGGAACTGGCTTTTCACACATCTTGAAATCTTTTCCTTCCTTTAAGGTTCAGTTCAGTATTTGTGTCTTTTGTCTTATCCCCTTCTCACAGCTCCTATTAGGTTATAAGCTCCCAGAGGGAAGGAACTGTCTTATTTTATCTGTGTATCGCCAGTGTCTAGCAAAGTGCCATGCACATGGCTGAAACTTATTAAAAGTTTCTTTGCTGAACCGTTTGTTGAACCAGCCAGATTTTGCCTTAGGTATAGCTCTTCTTAGAGACAAGGAGCTGAAATAAATGCAAAGAGCCCTAAATTTAGTCACAGGAGCTAGGTTTGAATCCCAGCTCTTCTGATTGCTGCTTTTGTGATCATGGGCAAGTTATTGAACTTCTCTGTGTCTCAGTTTCCTCATCAATAAGATGAAGATGTTGGACTAGCTGACCTGAGGTTCCTTCCAGCTCTAAATCTACAATCTGTGATCTTTGTACTAGATACTACAACTTTTTTTTGTATCTATGAACCTTAACATGAAGATATTATTGTTTTCAGGAAAGTGAATAACAAAGAAGAAAATAGGCTTTGAAAATAGTGTAATCAGAAGTTGAAGAATAAATTATACCTTGTCTTAGATATTTTCTTTAATGATAGACATTAAAATAGGTCATTACCAATTCTAATATAGAATCTATTGCACATAAGAAATTATTAGGGTTGGGGGCTGGTTGGTTGTTTAATAGTTTTTGTTGTTGTTTAGTCATTTCAGTCCTGTACAACAATTTATGATCCCTTTTAGATTTTTTTTTTTGACAAAGATACTGGAGTGGTGCGTCATTTTCTTCTCCAGCTTGTTTTACAGATGAGGAAAATGAGGCAAATAGGATTCAGTGATTGCTCAGGGTCACACAGCTAGTAAATGTCTGAGGCTAGATTTGAACTCAGGTTTTCCTGATCCCAGGCCCATCACTGTATCCACTGTGCCATATAGTAGTTCTCATATCATTTTGCTTTTGTAAAAATAATACATCTCACTTTTATACTATCTACAGGTCTTTAAATTATTCAAAATATTATTTTCTTTGTTCTAAAACAGGGTGGTAGACATTAAACTTTCTACTTGAAAGAACATTTGATCCATGTCACTATTGCTTGTGTATTGAAAATGATAATTTATTCAACAAATGTTTATCAATTATGTACTCTATGCAGTACTTTTAGTTAGGTGCTAAAGATGATGCTAAAGAAGATTCCATTTTCTGTCTAGAAATTTATAATATAATGGGAGATAGGAAATGCAGAATACTTGCCGTCAAGTTCTAGATCATCACCAGTCTTGACTTTTGTCTTGCCACTGAACTCTGTTGACTTTGGAAGAGAGAGTGAGGCTGATGACTGCGCAGCTTTGCCTTACTTAAATCCAATTCACAGACAAGTCAAGACATCACCCTCATTACCTCATTGGTCCTCTTTGAAAACTGGGAATGAACATCAGCTGTAGGAGTTCAGTAAGGTACCATGGTGTAATAGAAAGAACACTCGGATTTGGGACTCAGGAGACCTGGTTTCTAGTCACTCCTCTGATATCGAATAACTGTGTGATTGTAGACAAATCATTTAACCTTGATGAGTTCCATTTTCATCATAATGACAAATCATATCTGCACCTTAAGGTTCTCAGAGTTTCATAACACTATGAGATAGAGTGTGATGAAGAAAGCATTTTGCAAACCTATGTAGACATGAGTTATTAACATTGCCATAGACTTAGGGCTTGAGAGGGCCTGAGAGGTAATTTAGTATAAGTTCTTGGTTTTACAAGTAAGGAAACTGAGGCCCAGAGAGGTTGAGAGACTTGGTCAGGTTCACACACATTTTAAGTGGCAGAACCATACTTGAGCACAGGCCTTTTGAACTCTTTCCACTGTGTGATATTTGCCTTATTATTGGATGACTTAGATAGGTTCTGAATAGGAGAATGAAAAAGAAAAAGGTATTCCCAATGATGGATTTGGAGCAAACAGTAGCAGAAACATAAACTTTGGAAAATTAGTATGTCATGTTCAAGAATATCATTGACATTCTATCTCTCACCTTTACACAGGACATTCTATCTCTTGCCTCCATGCATTGGAACAAGTGGTTCCACCATCTATTTCTTCTTCCCTTTTGCCTAGAAGAAACCCTTGTTTTCTTCCAAGTACAATTCAGGTGCTGTTATCCACATGAGATTGTTTTTAACCTTCTTCTTCTCCCCCTCCTCCAGTTGTTAGCACAATTTCCCTTGTGTTGTATATAGAAGTATCTTCCTAGTAGAAATGTAAATTTCTACTGATTAAGCACTGTCTCATTTTGGTCTTTGTGACTGAAGGACCTAGCCCAGTGCACCAACACATAGTAGGTACTTTATAAATGCTTGTTGAATTGAATTGAATTTGGAGAAAATGAAAAAGAGAGGCCAGGCTTAGTGGAGAAGTCAAATTATGTGTAGCATAGGGTTAAATTGTGGAGGATTTTTAATACGAGGATGCTTATACTTCATCCTGTAGACAAGAGAATGACATGAATTTAGTATTTAAATTAATCTAGCAGCTGTATATCAGATGAGTTGGAGCCAGGAAGAGAGAGGAGTCGGTGAGACCAGTTTTGAGACTTTTGCACTACGTCCAGGAATGATTTTTGATAATTTCCTGGACTAGCGTGGTAGGAAATAGAGACGGAAAGAAGAGAACAGGGAACAGTTGAAGCAGTAATGAAATCAAAGGCTTATAAATCTTATTCTAATGTGTTATAGTTTGGAATTGGAATGAGTTATTCTTTTAACACAAAGGAAAGCTAAACCATTTTTCATATCTAAAGACTGAGCAAGCTACTCTGAATATTTAAAATCATATGATTAATAAATACGAGTTTTCAACAGTAGCTCTTTATGCTGTTTGAAAGCTACAATTCTGCATTATAACTCTCCAATTTTTGTGTACTAGGTTTATTTTCTTTGACTCATAGACATAATTGGGTATTTTAGAAATGCAAATGTTTGCCTCATTCCTGATATAAAGAAAAGATTATAGCATGCCCAAGTCATCTATTAGCGAGGTGATGAATTGGTAATACGTGGAATGATAAGGAAAAAAGAGAGAGCATTGGTTAAGATCCCTTATTTCTTTTGCGAGCCTTTTTCTATTTTGCCTCTTTTGAGCACCTGAAAAGAATTCCAGATGATATTTTCCTGTATACTTTTCTTCATTTTCTCTTCTTCCTTCCCCTTCTCTTCCTTTTGCCACCATATGGATGGTAAATGTAAAGTGTAAATGTATCTATTTAGATACATGTTGTTTCCCCCACTGGAGTATAAACTCCTTGAGGGCAGGGACTGTTAGTGCATTTTCTTTTTCTCCCCAGTACTTAACACATTATTTGGATCATGATAATGACTTAAATATATGTTGGTTGAATGATGGATTGAATGTTGGTATGGTACTTGTTTTAGAGATGATAGAAAGAAGAAAGAAGGTCAACACTTCTTATTCACACCACCCTGCCTTCTACTTCTGAAGTATATATACATGTATGTATATGTATACGTAAAGTCTTAATGGATAGAATGATGGCATAATGGACAGAATGTCAGACCTGGAGTCAGGAAGACTTCAGTTCAAATTTGACCTCAGACACTTACTAGCTGTGTGACCCTGGGCAAGTCACTTAACCTTGTTTACTTTAGTTTTCTCATCTGTAAAATGAACTGGAAAAGAAGATGGCAAACTACTCCAGTATCTCTGCCAAGAAAATTCTAAATGGAATTTAGAATTTAATTCTAAATTCTATGAAAACAACTGTTCAGTTTTTATGTTGTTCATAACAACAATATGTTTATGTACACATAGATATATATCCCCTATCTCATGTACAAAAAAAAAGAAGCCTTAAGACCTTAAAATGATAAATATAATAATGTAAGAATGGAAAGGAAGAATAATCTCACACTGCATAGCTTTATCTCTGTCACTGATACTGACACAGAGATCATAGAATCATAATCTAGAAAAGGACCTTAGAGATGATCTCATTTTGTCAGTAAGGAATTGAAGCCAGAAGAAGTAAATAAATTACTTATGCTTGGTCATGTGTATAGGTATAGTAAATGGAAGAGCTTAGATTCAAATTAGATCCTTTACCTTCAAATCTGGCAGTCTTTCCAGCACAACAAATCAAATAGATGTTCACCTGAATTCATTGCTGAGGTTGGCATGACCTTTATCAACATCTTTCATTCTGTGGCTCCTGGAAGAGGTGGGTCGATTTCCTTTGAAAAAAGACCTGAGGGACCCAGAATGCTAGCCTGGGCATTGAGTTTGGTTAAGCCTCCCTAAACTTCCAGCAGTTGCCTTGGAGCTGGGTGTTTTTTTTTTTTTTTTTTTTTTGAAAAACAGAGTACTGTATTTGGAATAGAGGACCAGCTTTTTCAAATTTTGTCTTTGTCGCTTATCTGTGTGACTTTGGACCAGTCAGTCAGAATTTATTAAGCTCCTACTAGTACCAAGTAGTTTGCTAAGCACTGGGGATACAAAAAGAGGCAAAAGACAAACACTGGCCTCAAGGAGCTCACAATCTAGTGGGAGAGACAACAAGCAAACCGATAATATGTATAAACAAGCTGTATACAAGCTATGTAGGAAATAATTAACAGAAGGGAGACAGTAGGATTCCTGTAGAAGGTGTAGTTTTAGTTGGGATTTGAAAGCCAGGAAGTGGAGCTGAGGAGGGAGAGCATTCTACTCATAGGGACAACCAGAGAAAATGCCGGGAGCTGAGACATGGAGTGTCTTGTTCGTGGAACAGCAAGGAGGCCAATGTCACTGGAATGAAGAGTACATGGTGGGGATTAGGATATGAGAAAATACTGAAAATGTGGTGGTGATGGTGAGGGGTAGCTTATGAAGGGCTTTGAAAGCCACGAGAGTTTGTAAGAGACTTTTTTGTAAGTTTTGTAACTCAAGTCTTTTAACTTCTCTTGATCTCAGTTTCTCAGTTTCTCATCTGTAAAATGGGAGGATTGAACTGGATGATCTCTTAATGTCACTTTAAATTCTAAATGTATCATCCTATGAGTCCTCAAGACTAAAACGCTCCTTTTCATATTCCCCCCTGCCCTCAAGTTTCTTTCCCATTGCATTCAGGATAAAGTTCAAATGTCTTATCTTAGCATTCCGAACCCTCTTTAGTCTTGCCTCAGCCAGTATTTCTACATATATACATACATATATATATATGTATATATATATATACACACACACACATGTATGTATGTGTGTGTGTGTGTTTATTATTTCCCCAAACTACTATATTCTTTGTCACCTTCATGTCTTCTTTTTTCTGGGGTGGATGCTTTTATTGGTCAGTCATTTTAGTTGTATCTAACTCTTCATGACCCCATTTGTGGTTTTCTTGGCAAAAATACTGGAGTGGTTTGCCATTTCCTTTTCCAGCTCATTTAACAACTGAGGAAACCAAGGCAAACAGGGTTAAATGACTTGCCCAGAGTCACACAGCTAGTGAGTGTCTGAGGCCAGATTTGAACTTACAAAGATGAGCCTTCCAGACGTCAGGTCCCGCACTTTAGCTGCCCTTCTCTCTCTCTCTGATTACTCTCTCTGTGTTACTCTCTCTGATTAAACTTCCCTTCCCATTATCTATCCATTTATATAACTCCTCTCCCTCCTTTGAGGATCCTCAATCAACCAATAAGCATTTATTCAGCATCTACCATATGCCATGCTCTGTTTTAGGAACTGGAGAGATAATACCCTCATGGCATCTCCAGTGGGTGTCCTGGCCTTTGGTGATGGAGTAACTTCCTCTGAGCTATAACACCACTCCTCTGACACTTTCGGCCTTTTCCCTTTATTACATTGTTTGTCGTTGTATGTCCTGTCTTACAACCTACATCCTTATCACTGGTATTTCCAGTGACCAGTACAGTTCCCCACAAGGCAAGTCAGTTAAGTATTTATTAAGCACCTACTATGTTCCAGGCACTGTTCCAAGTGCTGGTGATACAAAGAAAGGCAAAAATCAGACTTCCTGGTCCAGTGGGGAAGACAACATGTAAACTGCGTGTAAACGAGATATATACAGGAGAAATGGCTAATCACAGAGGGAAGGCTCTGGAATTAAGGGCAATGAGGAGAGGCTTCTCATAAAACATGGGATTTTAGTTGACGCTTTAAAGAAGCCAGGAAGTCCAGGAGAGAAAGATGAAGAGAAAATTTCAGACGTGGGGGACAGCCAGTGAGAATGCACTAAGTTGGGAATTGGAATGTTTTGCGTGAGGAATGGTGAGAAGGCCAGTGTCACTGGCCTCATCATAGGGAGCATCTGTTTGTCAGAAGAAGAATTTAGTAAAACAGTAAACCTTCTAATGCCCACTACTGAAATGCCAGCCAGGCTAATTCCAACCTCAATCCAAATTAGCTGAAAGTATACCAACCTTGGGAATGGAATGAGTTGCACTGTTATGTCATTTTCTGAGATGAAATTCTCTTTGATCTTCCCAGCCCTTCACTTATCCTTGCTTTATTTTTTTTGGGGGGGGGGACTTCTCACATGTGATAGATCTTTATAAATGGTGAGAACTTTGATTTATCATATGGAAGAAAAGGCTTTGCTCCATATATCCAAATTTCTGACACTCAGAGTGAACTGCTATAATTCCCTTTTTCGTCATAATTAGTCACCCTTTTGATGTGAATGGAATGTTTCTTTACTTTTTATGGTCTGCTGAAGGACTGTACACCCTTGCTTTGTTATGGTTAGCATTTGATGGTGTTAGCTCTGTGCACTGTGCCTGTCAGTCAGCAGTGAAAACTGTTATAGTACTGATGTAGTCTGAGTCAATGCCTTTGGTTGAATTATTTGTTATGTTTCTTAAGCCTTTCATGCTATACTTGAGGCAGGTTGTGATAATAAATGATCTCTATCTGAACTGAAGCTAGAGATGAAAATGAATCAAGTTCTACTGATTAGTGACTCACAAGGAGTTAATGATAGGTTAGAGATTGCCCCTGGAAAATGTTCCCCCTGCCACTTACTGGTTTGTTTCACTACAAATAGTATCTGAATTGATAAGCAGTACTGATGGTGAGGTTCAAGTAAATCCAGGACAGTAAACTGTTTCCCCACCTCCACCCTATTCCCCCAGAAAGTGGAAACAAGATTTGAAAAACAAGTGAATTTCAGTAGCTAAAGAAACATCTAGAAGGTAAGTGGGGGCCAGAAGGGAGTAGGGAAGAGAAAAGATGTGTTTTTTAAGGGCATGGGTTAAGTAGTAACTTCAGCTTACTTTTCCCCAAAAGACTTGCCCTAAGTGAATGGACTGTTGTGATAAGTGTGTTCCAGATCCTTGACAGTCTGCAGCCACTGGGTAGTGAAAGTTTTATAAATACTGAGAGGGAAAACTGTGAACCTACCAGACCTTGACAATAGCTTTACAAATTGATGTTACAGTGTTACATTAGGTGTGGATTTCCTCTTGGACTTCCTTTGTGAGGAATAGAAATTCCAAGACTACAGTTTTGGGCTTAAGATTGAGGGTGAGGGTTGGCAGGGGAAGAGAAACCTTTCAGCTTTGTTAAAACTAAGAAATCTTCAAAACTGAGGGAGAAAATAAGATATATTCCTTTTAAATCATGATGATATTATAAATGTTTGGAGACATTATCTTCCATTTCTCTCCACTTTCCCCCCACCTTTTTATAGCTCGTGGTTTCAACTGTTTTAAGATCAGAAAGAGCCATCAATGAAATCTTTTGAAAATTCTGTTGACATGAATTAAAAAACAAACAAACCCACCACCATTTATTATTACTAGCAAAAAAAACTCCAAGTACTTTAAATTTAGATATGTGTAGCAACTGCCAAAGCAGTCCCTACAAGATTTAAGAATTTAGAGGATGAAGCCTGGTGAAACTTACTTGGGCATTATACTAAATTATCATAGTAATTTAACAGGGTGCACTTGGAGAATTTTAGCTGAAATCCACAAATCTCCTTAAAAATCTTAGAACTCAGTAGAGTCACTTCATCTAAATCATCTTTGGGCAAAATTTTAAAATACTAGACTGCATGATCAGGAATAGGTATATTCTCAATTAATTATAATTAAATGTATAATTATTTTAGTATATTATAATTTAATGATATAATTAATTGCATTCACCTACAATGATAAGTACTGATTGGCTTGCATTAAAGGTCAATTTTTACACTGTGGTAGCAGTGGGCAAGTGATTATATCCTATTGGTTTACTAGTTCTTCTGGGCTAAGTGAAACATTGATTACTAAAAATCTCAGGGTAGGCTGCTTTTGACTGAAGGAATATTGGATGCCAGTAATTGAAACTTGCAAAAGGTACCCATTTGTTGTAAATCAGTCACCTCACTCCTTAAACATTAAATAGTTAGGTGACTGATCTACATAAAGCAGAAAAAATATCTAGGAGAACAAAATAGGGAAAGAGTTATGGAACCAACTCCTGCCATCTTTTGATGTGGAATAGTGGAAGAACACTGGAATGAGAGTCAAGACGTCTAAATTGTAGTCACAGGTCCGTATCTTCTTAGGTAAGTCACTTGTCCTTCTCTGGGCCTTAGTTTCAATGTTGGTAAAATTGAGAGATTAGACTAGATAGTGTCTGTGTTCTTATTTAACTTTAAATTTTTATCATTCGAAGCGTTTAGAGTACAAGTTGTTTAAATCCCAAATGATCAGTAATCAAAGAAGCCAAGTTTTACCGTCTGTTGTTCATCCAGCTCACAGTGGTGTGATACAAATGCAAGCTAGGACTGAATTTAAATCACATTGATGTTAAAAATTCCAATCTGTCAGAATCAGATCTTCTTCACTGACTTTGGGCAATTTGATGGATATTTATTTCTTTTGCTTGGTTGAAGATGGATTTAATGTGCTCAGACTGTTTCTATGCGTTAGGGGTCTGAGTTCACCATATGACACTCTTAATTTAGGCAGGAACATACCAATCATTTCTTTAACAAAGCAGCAAAAATGAAAAAAAAAAAACCCTTTAGGTCATATAGTGCTCTGGGATGGTTTTTTTTAAAAATATTTTGATGGAAGATATGAAAAGTTTAGTGTTTGGGGAAGGCACTTATTTGGGGAGTCCATCTCTCTCCCTTCTTCCTCTTTCTCTCCCTGTCCCCAAATAATGGTGTCTCTTTTTCTTTTTTCGTCTACAATGTTTGTTCTTTGAAAAAAAAATAAGATTTCTTGCCAGTGGAATGTCAAAACCACCATCATCTGTATATATAAAAATTAGAACTCTCACATCCTTTCTATCTATCTGCCTGTCTCTCTGTCTATTTATCTATACATCTGTCTATCTAGAACAGGGGTGGGGAACCTGCAGCCTCAAGCCTGCATATGGTCCTCTAGGGGGCTCATGTGCAGCCCTTTGATTGAATCCAAACTCAAAGGGCCACACTTGTGGCCTCGAGGTTGCAGGTTCCCCATCCCTGATCTAGAATATAATAAATAAAATCTTCTGCATGGTTCCCATAACTTTACTCCATTTTCATACTCTCACTTTCGATTTGAAAGCATTGTTGATTGTATCTTTTTCCTTTGGCTTTTCTCAGATTAATTCCATCATATAATTATATATCTAAATATCTATATAGATATATGTGTGTATATATATGTATATATGCTCATATATGTGTATAAAGATACTTCAATGCATCTGTGATCTAATTTATGTGGGTACTCCCAGTAATAGAGCAGGTTGTAATCCATCCCCACCTTTTCTTCCTGTTTGCTTCCTGTCTGTGTCTTTCATGTAAATTTTCCAGAGGGAGTCCATCTACTGTGGAGCTTTCCTTTCTTGACGTTGTCTGGGTACCAGTGCACCACATAGACTATCCATCAGTTTTCTTTGTACTTGCTTCGTGACTATCCACCTCCTTTTCCGGTCATCCTTCTGTTTGATAACATTCTTTGTGTAACTCCTGCAGTACAATTCTCTGTTGGTTGTATGCTACAGTATATCATGCCCACCATGCACCTCTTCGTTGCCTTTTTGGCAAACTGTAATCTTCATTATTCAGCCACTGTAGTATTCCATGATTGACAGTCATGTACCATTACTTGATATGAAAAAGTGGCTCTTTGTTTCAGGGAGCAGGTTGAAGTCTTTAAAAATACTGTGTAGTTTACCAAATGCAGTGTAGCCCATTCTTCTCTTATTTAATTCTTGAGTGAGATCATTGTCCATCTACAGTGTCTATCCAAGAAACATGTATTGATGGTTCACCCAACTGTATATCATGATCTAGACAATAGAAATCTTTATAAGATCAGTGTTTACTGTGTTAACAATTAGGACTAATTCTTTTGAGTAATGATGGATCTCATTTAGGTAAAGCTGCCATATTCTGGGGCTTAATGTAACTACTGTATAGTTATGTTAAAACTGGAAAATCTATGTCAGACTTGCAGGCTGAATTGCAGCTCACAATACTTGTTAATGTGACTTGAACCAGATTAAAAAGTAATTGGGAGATATTTAACAAAATAAATTAAAATACAGTAGAACCTAGATAATACTTGGTTTTAAGTCAATATGCTTCCCTCAGAGATCCTTATGTATGATTCATTCGCCCCCATTTCTTTTTGAGTTTAACACTACTGATCTAGAGGATGTCACCAACTACTGGGAATCCTTCCATTTGGATTCTGTCCTGAACATCCAACATGACAGTAGCCAATACCTTTGGATAGCATTTGTCATTTATCTGTGTCCAACTCTTCATGACCCCATTTGGGGTTTTTTTTGGCAAAGACACTGGAGTGGTTTGCCATTTCCTTCTCCAGCTCGTTTTACAGATGAGGAAACTGAGGCAGAGTTAAGTGACTTGTCTAGGGACACACAGCAAGTAAGTGTCTGAGGCCAGATTTGAACTGAGGAAGATGAGCCTTCCTGACTCCAGGCCCAGCATGCTATACATTGCGCCACCTAGTGGCCTTGTCAAGTATACCTCTCCCTTTTTATGCCAACTTGATATTTATTAATAGGGATTATTGAACAAAATTATCTTACATTTTTCAAGGGGTCTTTAATAATTTTAAATGTGAGGAAGATGCCTAGGAGAATTACTGAAGTGTGTATTTTTCTTTACTGAATCAAATAATTTTTTGATATTCAACAAAGATAATATACATTGTGAGGATCTTGCCATCTCTATACCCTTTAGTCACTTGAATGACTGTAAATATAAGTTTATTGTAGCATATAGTTTGCGAAAGCCTGTTTTCTTATCAACAACAAAGATACCTTCATGAGTGTGTAGACTGTTTTCATAAAGATTCTGGACAGATGGAAAAAGAAGATATCTGCATCATTAGTTAGGGATATTTTCTCTATTTTGTCAGTCCACCTTTTTGGTTCATATTTTTCCCGAAAAAAGTTTTTGATATTTTCCCCTTTTTCAAAGATATTAAGGATTGATGTTTAATGCCCCATTCCCCCAAATTATGCCACCTTTAGCACAAACCTACTCATCATCCACTTGGTCTATTCCAGTTTCTCTTCCTGTCTTTATTTTGTTCAGTGCTATTTTATGTTCTTTTGTAGCACATCAGAGACAGTTCAAACATGGAATATCATTAATGTTTAGAGCTTAATAATTGAAATTTGTATGGATCTTTTTCATTTTTTATGAAGTCCTCTTTCCTCACTTAAGGATAAAGTTTATCCTTAAATGAAATAAGTACATTTCAATAATATTCACATTTTTATAAAATTCAAGCAGTCTTTGTATCATAGGGGTACTATGAAAAGAATGGACCTCTTTCTGATGAAGATTCATTTTGTAAAAAGTAAAGGGATTACTCTTTGATATTTTGACTTAGAGACCTAGAATTTGATTGGTCCACACAGTTAGTCACATAAATTAAGATGGCATAATTTTAAACAGAGCAACCAATAGCATCCTCTACAATAATTTCTGGAACCTTTTCCTTTGATCCATGGTTGAATTGTAATTTTATTGGTTAATTCAAGGAAATGTTCCCAATAATATATGGCTCTACAAGTAGTCCAATTGGTTGAAGACAAAATCATAATGTGATATTAGACTATTTGAACTGAAAGAAGCTTTAGAATTCATGTAGCTGAAACTCCTGTTTTTACAGATAAGGAAATTGGTCCCCAGGTAAGTTATGTGACTTGCCTAAGGTTATGCATGTAGGCTGATGTATAAAAGCAACCCTTCATGATTAGTCAATTGATTTGTTTGTACAGGGTATATGACTTTAGTTTTAAGCATTATTGGTTATGGTCCTATAGCCTATTGGTAAGTAGATAATAACTTATCATCATCTTCATATGTTCTCATGTGTGTGTTAATGGATATGAATACATATCTATCATAAAAGATGCTACCACTGATATATTTTGGACTCATGAGTTTAGCAATAACTGATGAAGTTGATCCAAGATCTTCAGGTACAATTCTTTTTGCGTCAAAGGAAGCCTAAGTGACTATTTTCAAATAAGTGCCATTTTGTGGTGGGTAGCCTGGCATTATGTTTGCCCAATTAATGAATATGATTCAGTAGTTATTATCTCTTAGTCCCTTTAATTACTCTTTTAGAATTTCTTTTAAAAATAGAATTGAGATTTTTTTATTGATTGCTAATGAAATAAATTTAAATTAGAAGATTCTAGCTTAAAAAATGTATTCCTTAAATTTTTTTTAACTTTCCCTTTCTCTCTGTCTTTTTCTCCCTTCCTTCCTTTCTTTTCTTTCTTTTCCAGAGCTGTGTCACTTGATCACCTGCCACCTTTTCGGGAGATATTTTCTGGATGAATGGATGATTAATCTGTATTTCTTCTGTACTTCCTCTTTGGGTAAGGTTGAGCCAATCCATATGTTCCTAAAGCTTAAAGAGTATAATATATTAGTCAGTATTTAGTCCCTTAACCACTTCATCCCCAAATAAGCTTTGTTAACTGCTGTTTGTACAAAGGATATGAGTTTAAAAAGTCACATCTGTCTCCTTCCCATCCTCTTTGAGTGCAGATAATTGAAGTTCCTGTAGAGAAAGAGGCTTCAAATCCTTCTACTCTTTTCTAAGTAGCTTTTTACAAATGCACTTAAATTTGATGTGTGCCACATGATCCCATTGAAGGTGGAAAATGCTCTAAGAATCCCCAGTGGGGCCTTACATGGAGAGGATCTATCATGGCAAGTTTTAAATTCAATCCTTTTAGTTGCCGAAGACTGACAGGGAACATTTAAACCTTCTAGAACCAAAGCAGAACTGTTTCAGAATAGAGTAATTACAGTTCTAAGAGGAGATAAACTAAGGAGATTTGAGTACATTGAAATATCACTTTCAAAAATTTGGTAGTCCAACAGTTGAGGCCATTTTATACACACAAACACACATATGCACATATGTGTATGAGTATATAGATAACTTATGTGATTTCTCTTTGTGTGTGTAATACATGCATACATAAATACCTACATATAGAAATATAGTTTAGATATAAAATGTATCATTTGACTGTTTAATAAGTTCCAAAGTGTTAGGTATATAATAAAACATATGCTTAGAACAGGGTCTATGGAGTTATTTTGTCCATTTTCTTAGAAATGATTATATGCTTTTGATGATTTTTTTTGACAGATCCAATTATTCTTATTTATTTATTTTTTATTTTTCTTTCGGCTAGGCAATGGGGTTAAGTGACTTACCCAGAGCCATACAGCTAGTTTAGGTGTCTGAGGCCAGAGTTGAACTCAGGTCCTTCTGAATCCAAGGCCGGTGCTCTATCCACTGCACCACCTAGCTGACCCAAGACCCAATTATTCATAATCAAACTTTTTAATTTTACACACATGGCAGTTTTTTCCTTTTTTTTTTCCAGGATTATATACAAAAATCAATAACAATCAATAACCATAAATTACAATAAACTCCAAAAATATATGTGGCCTAAATATAAAATTTTCATGTCACTTTAAAAATAAAGAATGGAAGAAGATACCTTTCATAACTATAGTTAAGAGTAGATTTCGTAACCAAATAAGAGATTCCAGAGATCACAAAAGACGAAATAGACAATATCAGTTAAATAAAATTAACAAGCTTTTGCAATAACAAATCAGTTTAGCAGACTATTAAGATAAATTGTTGAGTAAAGGAAACATTTCCTTTGAATATCTTTGAAAAATATCAAGGCTATGTAGGGGATTGATGGCAGTATGTAAAACCAAGAACCACTTGGATAAGTGCAGTGGATAAGTGGTTAAATATTGAGAACCAACATTTCAAAAGAAAAATTGCAAATGAAAGTAATTTACATCATTAAGAGAAATGCAAATTTAAACAACTTTGAAATTTAACCCTACCTGGCAAAGATAATAAATGATCAAAATAGTGTTGGAGAGGCTGTATGGTGACAGGCACACTGATATATTGTTGACAAAGTTGTGAATTGATCCATCCCTTCTGGAAAACAAATTTTGAAGTTATGAAACAAAATCCACTAACCTCCTAGTGCTTTTTGATGCGGTTATCCTATTACTAGGAATCTACTCTAAAGATGTCAAAGACAGAAAAGTGTCAGTGTGGCATTTTTTGTGGTATTAAAAGTCCTGGAAACAAAGTAGGTCCCCATTGATTGGGTAATGGTTGAACAAACTGTTAGATGAGTGGAGCAGAATATTACTATGCAGAAAGAAATGAAAAATGTGAAGAATTACAGGAAACACAAGAAGCTTTGAATGAACTAGTATAGAATGGAATGAGTAAAGAGAACAATTTGCACAACTAAAATGGAAATGTAAGTAAAAAAACACTAAAGAGAAACTAAACTATTAGTAACTATAGTGACCAATCAGTCTTGGGGATCAGAAAATGATCTCACTGGAGAAGTGGATCAGTCCAGATTCTCTTTTTGAGGCTCCTAAATAACTTGCATTGAATTTCAGTCACTTCTCTTGCAATCTTCGTTGTGATTGCAAGAAATAGGAAAAAAAATTTCCCATGGAGGCATAAACAGCTGCGTCTCTTCTCTTAAGTGCCTAACATTGCTCGCTACTACCTACCTGTGAGCAAGCATTAATCTCTATATTTTAAAGATTTGCAATAGCTGACCCACAACTTTACTCTTAGGATATTTGAAAGGATCAATCTGCTTTTTAAAACTTGTATGTACTTCTGTTTTGTACTGGAATTTTTCTTAATGATATACTATGATATTAGCCACCTGTTCTCATGCTGGTGAGGATTTATAGGTAAAACCGCTAATGGCTTACATTTATATGATGCTTCGTGGTCACAAAATTTTTTCATACATTCCTTATTGTCTTGTTTTGTCCGCATAGTCTTCTGGTGGTGGTAGCAATGCAAGTATTTTTATATTGGTTTTAAAGATGAGGAAATTGGAGCTTAGAAAGATGAAAGTGTCCTCCTATCCAAGGTCACACAGCTACCAAGTAATGCCAGAATTTGAATACAAGTCTTCTGTCTCCAAATCTGGTGCTCTTTTCATTATGTAACCTCATCATATGGGTGATATAAATTAAAATAACCCACAAGATGTTTTAAAGCTTACCTGAAGGAATAACTAATTACATTCATTATATTAATTGTATTTATTTTTGCATAGGTTAAGTCTCAACTAACTCAACTAGTGAAAAAAATCTAAAATCAGGTGTGGCATAAAAAGATACTTTGATCTCAAGAATCAGGTTAGAGAACTCTGAACCTATATGTTCTAGAAAGATGATACCATCTGTAAGTTTTATGTATGTGTGTGAAGTTAGGGGAGGGAGAAGTGATGTCCTCAGCATGTCAGCAAAGAGGGGCACAGTGAAAAGAGTGCTGGGCTTGGAGTCAGAAAAGCCTCTGTTCAAAACCTGCTCAGACACTTCCTCTGTGAATTTAGCCAAGTTCCTTTATTTCTGAATGCCTCAGGCAACTCCTCAAGACTTAACCTGAAGTAGAAGGAGATATCACACTGTGTTCCCCCGTGTTGGTGAAACCACATGCCCTTCCTTCTGGGTATTTGTGTGTATATGTACATATGTGAACATACAGTAATTTCCAAAACAAGGAATCTGATCATTTTACTGTACTTTGCACTGAGATCAGAACAAATTTTGAGTGTTGTTTTCAGTTCTGAGTGCCAAATTTTAAAAGTGATGTTGGCAAACTGGAGCAATAATGCTATTAATAGCTGACATTATATGGTACTTTGAGGTTTGCAAAATGCTGCAATGTATGATTTCATCTGATCCTCACAGTAATACCATAAGCTGGTGGCTGCAGATTCAAGTGCAAATACCTGGTTTAGTTTTTTGTCTTTGTGTTACCAGAGTCCATCTTATAGAAAATAATTACTTAACAGGTATTTGTTGAATTGAATTTTATAGATGGGGAAACTGAGACTTACAGAAATTAAGTCACCCATGGTTTCACAACTAGTAAGTGTCAGAGGTGGACTTTGAACCAGGTCTCTTCTTACCTGCATCCAGCTCTATTTTTATTATTCCATTAGTACATCCAGGACAAAGACAAACCAGGATGATGAGGAACCTAGAAGCTAGGTCATGTGAGCAAGTTGAAGGAAAGGAAGAGATTTCTTTTTGTGGGGAGCAGGGTAGGGGCTGGGTGAATTGGGGATAGCCTGTTAGCTGTAGATGGAGCAAAGGGGGTCTGTGTTACTCTTGAGTCCAGAACCGTGAACAATGGATAGTAGTTATAAAGTTATGGGTTTTAATTCAATATAGCAGCTATCTAATGCAAATTATTGTATGTATAAAAATAAACATACACCAGCTGATGGAGTAAGCTCCCTGTTACCATTGGTATTAAAGAAGCACATGTCACTTGTTGGATATATAGTAACACTAATTCCTGCACTAGGTGAGAGGTTGGACTCTGAACTGGATCATGGCCTGACTCTTCTTATTTTTGTCATCTATTCTACTTTATTTTAAGTCTATATCTTTATACCAATAGCTAGAGTTCTTTTGGTTATCTTCAGCACTTAATAGATGTGTAAGGAATTTAGGAAAATCATTCAATCCATGCTCTTATATTTGGGGAGGTTAAGCTAATTATTTACGACTGGTGGTTGTATATTTTATTCATGAGTATTTTTAGGGAACTTTAACTACCTTGATAACTTCCTTTGATATCTTATTTTAGTGCTTTTTTTTTTCATCTTGACTGTAAAAATTATCTTTTCACCATATTGTGCAGTGGAAAGAGTGTTGGATTTAATATTAGAGGAGCTATTATATTCAGATTTTGGCCCAGTGTGATTTTGGGTTAATAAGTTAAATCTCTCTTGGCCTCAGTTTCCTCATCCATAAAATGAAAGAACTGAACTAGATGACCTCCAACATCACTTCCAATTCTAAATCTATGATCCTATGATCTCCTGCTTTATTTTAAGTATATTTCCTCTTATTTAATCCTTCCTAAGTATAAAAAAGCAAATTATCCATTCTTCCAAACATTGATTAAGGTGTGCTAAATTGGTACAGTGACAACAGTTCTTTGTTTAGATTTAGCCTGGGTTTCATTCATTTTGCCTTACTGCCCTCCCCAGTCCTTTCTTAGACTTTGTGGCATCATTGAGATTAAAGATTACCTCTGAGAGTCACCAATGTGCTAAGAAATAAGTATGGCAGGCCCAAGACATAGGTGAAATCAGAGAATCTCAGAATTATAAAGCACCTCTGATTTAATGTAGTCTAGCCTATGCCTGAAGCCACATAATACAAGTCATGTTATGATGGCATTTTATTTAATTGAGCACTCCTGTCTTTGACCTAAAAGTCTCATGAATAAGAGCCTTATTATCCTGAAAAAAAGAGACTTCCTCCAGGTCCTGCCCTTTTCCAACCCATGGTCCATAGAATTGCCAATTATATTCCTAAAGCACATATCATTTCCTATTCAATAAGATTCATTGGCTCCTTGTTGACTTTTTTTTAAAAATTTTTTTTTTATTTTTGGGCAATTGGGGTTAAGTGACTTGCCCAGGGTCACACAGCTAGTAAGTGTCAAGTGTTTGGTCTGAGGCCAGATTTGAACTCAGGTCCTCTTGACTTCAGGGCCAGTGCTCTATCCACTGTGACACCTAGCTGCCTCTCTTATTGACTCTTAAGATCAAATAACATACTATTCACAATCCATCTCCAGCCCATGTTTATTCCCTCATTTTGCAGTTACTCCAGTTCACATACTCTACAGTCTCACCAAACTGACCTTCTTGACCCCAAATTACTTTGTATTTACTGGGTTATTTATTTTGTGTTTACTTATATGTGTACATATTGTTTCTTCCAGTAGATTGTAAGCTCCTTGAGGGAAGGGATTTTTATTTTGTATTTGTATTCTTGATGCCTAGCTCATTGCTTGGCATGTAATAAATGCTTATCAAATAAGTGATTGATATTAGCAAGCTCTAGAATAGGCTAAAGGCACATAACAGCAAAAGTTGTGTCCAGCTTGCTATGTGACTAATAGAATGTCACCTGTGATAAGACACTATTTTTGTCCTGCTCAAAACAGGAAGACTTTGTCCACATCTCTGAGAGCCTCAGTTCCTAAAATGGGGATAGTAGTATCTATAGTCCCTGCCCCACAAGGTTGTTTTGAGACTTCATTATGTTTAAGGCACTTTTAATCTGGAAAAAGCACTTTTATAAATGTTAGCTATTGTTGTTGTTGTTATTAGCACTATCGCTACCACTACCAACAGTACCTAAACCCCAAACTGTAGCTAACACATTGGCATTAAAGTTATTCTGGCTGCAAATCAGTACTATTGGATTTTAAATATGAAATGGAAAGTAATAGCAAGTATGGATCCCAAGCAATTCTTGTTAGACAAGTCACTATGGGTTGATGGTGACAACTTGGGCAGAGGAAACACCATTGAAGATTGACAAGAATTTTAAGCATTTCAAAGGAGAGTCTAATCACTACCAGATCTTGTTGATATATAGTGATAAAAGATGGGATAGCATATCGTTAACAAAGGTATCAAACAGTCCAAGAGACAAAGAT
Source organism: Vombatus ursinus (assembly GCF_900497805.2). NCBI lineage: Eukaryota > Metazoa > Chordata > Mammalia > Diprotodontia > Vombatidae > Vombatus > Vombatus ursinus. Next base: position 17,250,191 of record NW_020954953.1, read on the forward strand.
GTAGAGCAATCTCATAAATAAGATAGACTGAAGTATTGATTGTACTTATACTCTGTTCAGAACAGATGATAGAACCAATAGTATTGGAATTTTAAGTAATACTTCTGCACATGGATAATTAAATCTTCCAGCAGTATCCTCTTTGAACATGAAAGCAGGATCTATTAGAAGTATTTGATTTCAGAAAAAGACTGATTGGCTTTGAACCTTGTGACCAGAATTAAAAAAAATGTTTTCCATTGAGAAGAAATTTTGTGAGACTATTATCATTTACTCAGATGGAAATGTCAGTATTTTTAATAATGTTCCAGTATTGTCTTGTTTTCATTTGGAAAAAAGTTCTGCAACATTGTTTCCTGAGTTTTGCCTTCTTTCAGCCCAAAGCAGTCCTGCTATTTGTAATGATTTTTTAAATCATAAAGTATATGATAAGGATCTCATTTCCATTGATATATTTCTACATTTTGTTGCTTATCATTAAATCTTTCATTTGTGTGAGTGCATCAGAATAGTTTTATCACATTTGTGGGATATCATATCTTTGGAAATTTTGCTTCACTGACAATGGTTTATTCTTTTTGTCTTTTTCCCTATGGAAAACAAATAGATTAGGCTATTGTCTGTTGATTAAAAAGAACATTTGATAGACTGTTTTTTATAGTATTGCCCTTTTTTGAAGCCCCAAAGTGACTAACATTGGATTGTAATAATGGTTGTCAGGTTTTTTGAATGAGGGTTTTTCATGCTAAGTGAAATGCATTTGAATCATCCTGATTCCTTTCACTTAAATAGTAATATGTATTGTTTCAAAATTAGTTCTTTTTGTCCTTTTTAAGACAGGTTTTACCTTGATGGATCTAAGAAAGTGGTCCTCAAACTTCATTATATATGGGATATGTTACTATTCTTTCTTCCCCCTTCTTTTACCTGAACCTCTAACCCATTCCCATCTTCCACCCAACAAGACTCCCCTCTTAAAATAAAAAGAAGCAGGATAAGAATTTGGGGCACAGGACATATAAGATGATAGGAAAAATTAGGATGGTTAATAGGTATGGATTTATCTCAGGGATGACTTGACTCTTAAAATGTGTCTTATAGTAATGATATTAATACTCAAATGTAGTTTTTAAAGAAATGATTAAGCATTCTGTGCCTCTGAGTCAGTAACTTAAGTAGTTATTTGAGGCCAAAATAGTAATTCTCTGGGATTTTTTTTTTCTTGGAGAGTTTAACTTCAGAAAGGGGTTAACACATATGTCATCTTATAGTATTATCCTGGAATGAGGCCAGTTTTATGAAGGAGGGAAGTAGCAATCACTGTCATTTAAGGAAGAAGACTGATAATGTTCTACTGCAGTCTGCTCTGAGCCTTCAGAACTTGAACAGCTCTGCAGAGTGAGAAGGCCCAGTTCACTGTATTAACTGGTTTGTGTGACTTCACTGATAAAGAAAGAAGCTAAATAATGAAAAAAAAAACCCAGAGTACCAAAAATGTTGGCAGTAGCACACAACTATGAGTACTCTTGAATTTTGAAGGCTTAGGAGCATATAGTTTACATATCTAAAGGCCAGAATTACATCAAAACAGGTGCAGAACAAGTGCCTATTTACAGTGGTAGAGGGAGTTTCTTCCTTGGGAATTCCATTCCATTAAGATTTCAGAAGCAATACAAAAACAACAACAATAAACAAACAAAAATCCCTCACAACACTCTTTACATAAAGTTATTGTTGAGCATGTTTGTAGCCTCCTTGCACCTAATATGCACCTAACATGCACCAGACATGGAGGATGTCTTGTGTAGGGCCCGAATGGAAGAATTATCTTTAAATGATGACGTCTCTTAGATCCTATTTGCAGATGATATTGTGCTGACTGCAATAAGACTCAGAAGATTATTGAGCCTTCTAACTGAGGTCCTTACTTATTCAAAGAGAGAGGCCTAAGAAGCTATGTTGGAAAAACTGAATGGATGAGAAACTTATTGTTTAGACATATGTCATGCAATTGGAAGGCAAATCTACTGATTTGGTATGCCCATGCGTGTTTAGAAACGATGTTTATAAATCTTTGTCTATCAACTATAAATGTCAGTCCAAAATGACTTTAATAATAAACCATACTGTTCATTATTTTTAAGTTTTATACTCACTTTCTTTTCTCTAACATATACAGTATACTTCATTGTAGACAAATGAATTTATTACTTTCAAATTACCTACAATACCTGAGAAGGGTATTGTCGATGAACAATTCAGTTGGGCCCAGAATTGAATAAGGTGGAAAAGAGGTAGATTCCTAAAAACAAAAGAAAAAAAACAAAAGCCCCTAAAAATATGGAATAAAAACAAAACCAAAAATATTGTAAAATAGTGTGATATTGTAAAAGCTGCTGTCACATTTTTTTCCCACATCAATTGGTAAGTATTAGATATTTTGGTAAACTCATGAATTTTTCACCTCTATCATTGTGTTTAAAACTGTATAAAAGGTATATATCTTTAAAATTCCTGTAGACCTTTCCCTTCTTGTCTGATCTTCCTCTGTGTGGCCTTACACCACTCTAGCCCACAACTCTTGGCGCTGAGCCACTTTGGTTGAAACATTCTTAATTTTAGGATTTCATTAAGCTAAATTATTTTAATTAGAAAAAAGTGAGAAAACACAAAATGGTTGAATTATATGTTTCTTTAAAACAACTGATGCTTTAATTTAGTTTTCATTAAGTAGAAAAATTGTTGTCTGGTTGTAACAAGAGCTTCCAGTGTAGGGCACTGCACCTCAAGCTAACTTAAAACTGAAATAACTCTGAAATGAACACAGAGTTTTGCTTATACGTGGTATCATTTTGCAAAATTATAAAATTATTTTTTAAGGGCTGCTCTCGAGAGAGAGGAGTTTTCATGACTAACATTCCAGCTGTGGTTTTGGAGACTATATGTTTACTGAAGCTCCATACAAAGGGTGTTAGGTGTGTATGTTAACTATGAGAGTGCTTAAAAAAAGAAACTGAGGCTAGTTTCAAGTGAGTAAACCTTTATTCAGCAAACTTTCGAATAGTTTTCCTATGGAACTTTCGTGGTAATTCTGGAATGCAGGGTCAAACAACAGCCCAGTCATAAATTATTCCCTGGTGGCTCTGAGGCATTATGGCAAGCTCTCCAGGCTAATCATTTCAAGCGGCCCATGGAAAACCACTTTCTGGTTAAGTCTGCATCATCCTGTTCCACCAATGGAAAAAATTGAACATGATGAGGGTGTGTAGCTTGCAGACAAAAATACATCCAGCATTGCACAGGATCTGTTTTTAGCTCCTAACGGCCGAACATTTTGAAGTGTTAGACACAGTTTCCTGGCTTACCATGGGCAGAAAAGAAAGGAGTGTGTATATGTGTGGATATACTCTGCCTCTTTGTGAGATTGCTCCTGACACACAGAACCATGAGAAAAACTGGTTAAAACAGAAGTTTTGGTGAAGGTAAGGTTGTTAGGGACTGAAGTCTGGGAGGGAATGGTTTGGGATTACAACTTGTCTATGTTTATAAACTATAAATGGCAGTCCAAAAATGACTTTAATAATAAACCATACTCTTTATTATTTTGAAGTTTATACTTGCTTTCTTTTTTCTAACTTATACAGTGTACTTCACTGTAGACAAATGGATTTATTACCTTCAAATTTGAGTTACTATTGTCAAATTTATTCCTCAAAACTCTTATCTATAAATGTCCTATGTCGTTATTTGCCTCAGTTTTCCAATTAGTTTTGGCCAAAGCTGACTCTCCTGATTTGTTGAGTATAACATACCCTTGATGTGATATTTATTTCGCAATCTGGACTCTTAAGGTGTTCTATGTCTATTCATTAAAATTTTTCTAAATTTTATTCTTCTGGTGTATTCAGCATGGTTAGAATGTGAAAGAAAACTAGTGTATTTTTTGATTTGTTAATTATTAACTTCCCGTCATGCCTGTTTTCTTCTGAGTGGAAGTTCTACAATTTGATAGTCAAATTTTAAACTTTAATACTTCAAATGTAGTCAAACATCACTTAACATGCTGAAGTTCTTTCCTGAACTCTCTGCACCAGAAAAGAAAGCCCTTCTAATCTACGGAGTGCCTTGTTTAAACAGAATGATTAATTCTCTTTACAATTCAACAGAGATGGCTAATTCCTTAGGGAGTTTGTGTGAGAAGTAGAAGTAATATATGATGGCCAGTGTGTGTTTCTATTACGAGTGACAGAGTTACGACTCCTTGTTGGTATATTTCTCTTTTGCCTTTACGTTTATTTGGTCAAGCATGTAATTCATAGAAAATTGGTGGGTGGAAGTACGCAAATAGGAGACTGCGTTAAAATAGTCCCTTAACTTAAGCAATTATTTATAGAAATCCTGGAGAATATGGTGTTGCTGAATCACTGTTATAGGGATTTCCACATTTCCTAGGGTAATAAAACTGAGCAGTTTGCTAATGCTTTTATAGTTTTTCTGAATTTTAATTTCTCTTTTTGACACATTCAGTATTATTAAATTGAAAGTTGTTTTTATTTATCTTAGCACTGCTAGGTGCAAAATGTATTATTTTTTTCTAATATTAATAGTTAGCTATGTGGGAATTTTTTTTGTGATGCTCACTCACTCTTAAAGGTAAAGGAACAAAGTGAGCTTTTGTTCATTTAAACAACTCCAAACTAAAAACTCCCCGCATTTCTTCTCCCCTGAGAATATAGGTGAGAAGCAGCTGGGTAAAATATTCAACATTTTATTTTTTGTCATCTCTCTTATTGATGATAAAATACCACACTGGCAATTATAGAAATTATTAAGAGCAGGTATAGAATGAACAATGCCTGGTTTCCTTTTTAGTCAGGCTAAATCTTGTCAGCCATGTTCTACCATTTTTTGAGAGATAATCCTGGTTTTTTTTAAGTATCTTGATAAAAATTCTAGTAAATACTTGTGGAATGGTAATCTTTGTTTTCTTGTTGACTTTATATACATCTTCTATAGGGGGACATGAAAGCTAGGCTTACTAATGGAACTACAGAATAGGTTTAAATAAAAGTACAACATTGGGGTTAGCTAGGTGGCACAGTGGATTGAGTCTGGAGTCAGGAAGATTCATCTTTCTGAGTTCAAATCTGTCCTCAGATACTTTCTAGCTGTGTGACCCTGAGCAAGTCACTTAATCCTGTTTGACTCAGTTTCCTCATCTGTAAAATAAGCTGGAGAAGGAAATGGCAAACCACTCCCATATTTTTGCCAAGGACACCCCAAATGGGATCAGAAAAAGTTAGACATGACTGAAATGACTGAACAACAGCAACAGACAATATTGAAAGAAATAACAAATAATATAAAAATTATAGATGATTATTTCACTCATTTGCAGCAAAGTATAGAAATCTGTATTGCTAGTCATTGGAATATAAGGTTTCATAATTAATTTGATAGTTAATGGCACATGTCCAATTATGGTGGTTTGAATGCTATATATTCTGTCAGATCCTCTTCTTAGCTTCTTTCAAAGCTCAGCACAGGTACTGTCTTCCACAAATAGGAGCTTGATTCACCTTAGCTGCTAATGCCTGCACCTCACTCCAATTACCTTTTATTTATGTTGTTTATACTTCTATGTATATACTGTTGTTTTATCAAATAAAATAGAATTTTCTTGAGGGCAGGGACGTGTGTGTGTTTTTTTTTCAATTTGAGATGCCAGTGGTATATCCAGGTAGACCTGTGCAGCAGACAGTCAGAAATATGGGCCTGAAGTTCAGGAGAGAGATTATAATAGGTTATATAGAATTGTAGGTCATCTATATAGAGATGACAGTTGAGCTCATGGGAACTAACAGTATCATCGAGAGAGTATGTTGACAGAAGAGCATTGAGCCAGATAAGATAGGGCATTAAGTAATACTTACTTTTAAGAGTTCATATGGAGGATGATCCAGCAAAGGAAATTGGGGAAATAGCTGGAAAGATTGGAGGAGAATCTGGAGAAATCAGCATTACAAACACCAAGATACCAGGGAGTAAGAGGTGTTCGTTAGTGTCAGAAGTTGTAGAGAAGTGAAAGACAGGAATGAGAAAAGGTTGTTAGATATAGCAGTTGAGAGATTGTTGATAATGTTGGAGAGAGCAACTTCAGTCAAGTGTTCTGGTCTGAAGCCAGATTGCAAGTGGTTGAGAAGTGAGTGGGAGGTAAGGAAATGTAGCCAAGTGTAGATTACTTTTTTTTTTTAAATTGTAGTTGGATTGTGAAGGGGAAAGGGGGGAAGGGAAGGCAACAAGCATTTATCTAGTACCTACGATGTGCTAAGTACTGTGCTAAGCGCTTTTGACAAATATTATCTCATTTGATCCTCACAAATACTTTGTGAGATAGGTGCTGTTCTTATCCTCATTTTACAGTTGGGGAAGCTGAGGCAAACAAAAGTTAAATGACTTGACCAGTGTCACACAGCTAGCAGTGTCTGTAGCTAGATTTGAATGAAGGTCTTCCCAACTCTAGGCTATCCACTGTGCCGTCAGTTGAAGACATATTGGATGATAGGGAATGGCAAGGTCTAATGAATTTTGTTTAGGAAAAAAGTTTTATCGATAACTTTTCTTTTTTTTTTTTACAACATAGGAATTTCAGTATATAAGACCCTTTCTCTTTCACCTTAACTCCTGCCTATTAGCTCTGCATTGTAATAAAGAAAACCGTTAGGCAAAACCAACTGAGACAGTGACCTCATCTGACAGTTTTTGTAAAATTCCGCCTCTGTATTCCCCTCACTTCTCTGCTGAAAGAAGGGAAGTCTTTCCTCACCTCTTTTGGGAGCCAAGCTTGGTCATTATAATTACTTAGCTTTGGGTTTCATTTTAGTGTTCTTTTCATTTACATTATCATGGTTCGTGTGAATATTGTTCACTTAGTTCTGCTTTCTTCCAAATGAATACTTTTTTAAAGATTGGATACGTTTTTCAGTCTCAGGGAAGAAGTCAGGAGAAACTAGATGAGAGATATTTTTGTTGGTCATAATGATAAAAGACAAGTTTCTGTGGGGAGAGTGAGGAGACCAGGCTCTTTCTGACTATCTGAACTGGTTATAACTAGGGCTTGCAGCCTGCTGTCCTATGCTACTTTTGTTAGGGAGTTTGTATGGGATTTGTAAGAGGGGAGTGAGGAGCTGACCATGGCTGCCTAATCACACTTGCCCCTCTATTCTGGACCTGGGCAGTTTCGAGGGTGCTGAGTTTCTTTCCGCTCTTAAGAGTTGGCTCTCAGCTCACAATAGGCCTTCTTTCAGGTAGGAGTGGGGACAATATTTTTATGCTGGGAAGAGTCTGTGTATACCATATATTAATAGTATTCCAGGAATGGGTGGGTCAAAACCTTTTTTGTTGTTGTTCAATCGTTTTTCAGTCACGTCCAACTCTTCATGACCCCATTTGGGATTTTCTCGTCAAAGATACAGGAGTGGTTTGCTATTTTCTTCTTCTGTCAAAACCTTACCTGGGATCAAGTCATTAAGTAAGATACATCATCGACTTTTGATTGTCAGTATAGAGATGGAGCAATCCTTGCCCACAAAAGGTTGGGCTCATAAATAAGATATAAAGACAGCAAAGCAGAAAGACACTTTCCAGAGGGAGAAGAGAGAGAGTAGGCCTAGTGAGCAGAAGAACTCCCCAGGTCTGGGAGAAGAAAAATTGTGAGATGAATTATGGACAGAGAAGAAATTGGTGCCAGCTGAAGAGAGCTTTGAGACCATGTCTAGTGTGGGAGAAGCATGTGGGAAGCTTGCTTGGAGCCTAGCAAACTTGGACGTGCTGTATCCTGAGAGAAGCTGTTCACAAAAAGCAGGCAATTGGTATCCATCCCCTTCCCTCTACCCATATGGCCATAATCTTAGTTCAGGTATTCTCCCCTGGACTATTGCAATAGCCTCCTAATTGATCTCTTTGTCTTCGGTCTTTCCCCACTTTAATCCTCTACATAGTTCCCAAATTAATATTCCAGGTACAGGTCTGACTATGTTACTACTCTACTGAGAGATTTCCATTGCTTTCCAGTTGCCTCTAGGATAAAAGGCAAACTCTTCAGCCTAGCATTTGAAATGCTCTATGATCTCATTTTCCCCTACCTTTTCAGTTTTATTTCACATTATTCTCTTTCATCTACTGTGGTTCCAGGCAAACTGGTTTCCTAGCTATTCCCTGGACCCAACATATCTTCTTTGATTTCTTCATCTTTGAATAAACAATGTCTGGAATGTATTCTCTCCTCATTTCTGATCATACGAATTTTTTTTTTATATTGGAAAACTTTTTATTGCAAGTAGAGTGGTATAGTGGATGCAGTTTAGATGATTCCAATTTTATTGGCAACATCCAAAGCTTTATAGTTTGGAGCAAGTTGGATATAGGCCTTCTTCTCTCCATCAGGCTGGATCAATGTGTTGATGTCATGCAGCTTCTTTACCACCTGCTTAATCTGATGTTTGTTGGCCTTGACGCCCACAATGAAGACAAGGGTGTTTTTGTCCTCATTCTTCTTCATAGCAGACTCAGTAGTCAAGGGAAACTTATTGATGGCGTAGTAATCAAGCTTGTTTCTCCGTGGGTCGGCGGAAGGTGGGGGAATGTTTGGATCTTCTTTTTGTGAGTATAGGCACTCTTCAACACCACCTTGTTGCCTTCAAGGCCTTGGACTTGGTTTCTGCCTTGGGGGGAGGGGGGCAACTGCTTCCTTCTTGTCCTTCAGTACCATTTTGGAGGAAAGGCCTTCAAATTCTTTAAAGCCCAGCTTGAGTCCCAGTTCCTATAGGAGACTTTTCCTGAGCGTCTCTCATACCTTGCACCCAGGAAGTATTCTTTCTCTCCTCAAATTAATTTGTTTACCTGTGTATCTGTTGGGTCCTTCTAGTTGAATGTAAGCTCCTTGGATGTGTTGATTTTTGTCGTATCCCCACCACCTGGCCCAATGTCTTGTACTTAGTAATCACCTTTTCAATGTTGCATGTATTTGGACTGAAATGAGGCCTTTTAGGGGCATTCAGCTAAGGAACCTATTTCTCATATATTGTGATTAGTTTTTTTTTAATTGTGTTTTCAAAGGCAGTTAGTCCATATAGTGCAAAGATTTCCTTAGAATTCTTAATAAGTCAGGGAGTAGAAACATATTCAAAAGTGACCTTTCCCGTTGTGTATATAAGGCCTCTGCACAAGGTTGATGATAATGAGGATCTCTTACAACTATACAAGCATGATTATAGGATTTCACAGAATTTAACAGATTTTTTAAATAAATTATTCCCAGAGAATTAGTAGGGAATTGACTTTCTGAAGAAAAATTTTATAGACCAATAAGAGTAGGGACTTGAAGGGGCAGCTAGGTGGCATAGTGGATAGACCTCCAGCGTTGGAGTCAGGAGGACCTGAGTTCAAATCTGGCCTCAGACACTTGATCCTTACTAGCTGTGTGACCCTGAGCAAGTCACTTAACCCTGATTGCCTCACCAAAAAGCAAGAAAAGAAAAAGAATAGGGACTTTGAGATTGATGGTCATTAAAAATGGACCTGATTTGGCATTGACCTTTATGTAGGCAACACCTTACCACTTAATAGAAGCCATCTATATTTAATCTCTTTCCAAGTTTTTCCATTCTTTTTCTGAATCTGTCTCTCTGTGACTTCGTAATTTTTTTTTAACAGAGTAGATGCAAAATAATAGGGTAAAAGACCTTTTGCTTAGAATGGTCTTGCTATTCATGTCACTCTCGTCAAACAGCAAACTAGAATCATAAGAGGACTGGGGAAAGTTACTGGAGATAGTGCCATGGAAATTAAGCTAGATTTGGGGTCAGAGGATCAAGGCCATGAAAGTTTCTTAACCTTTCTGGGCCTCAGTTTCTGTTCTATAAAAGGGGAAATTTGGATACTGTCGACTCTAAATTCCCTTTCAGCCCTGAATCTGTGATCCTATGGGATCTCTTTATTATATGAAAACATTTGCTATTGGGGGTGGGAAGGGGATGAGCTATTTTCACTCTTTCTTTTGGGTTTGGAGTTTCAGACTGAACTCATGAACCAGGCCCACTGCACTGTGGATTTAAGATATAGCTGTGGGTTCACTGTCTTGTCTTTAAAGGTTTTACAAAGGGGTTCCTTTTACTAGCCCTTCATGGTCACACGGCTGCTTTGAGAGATGTGGGGCAAATCCTCCTTGGAATTTTTCTCCCCCAGGAAAGAGGTTCTCAGTTAAAAAAAAAGCTACATGTGAGCTTTTAGTGAGCACATGATGTGCACACTTGTCTGCACAATCAATACCTAACCAGAAAAATTTTCTTTCTTGTAGAAAGATATTGGGGTCCTGACCTTACTTAAAAGCAAACTGTGCCTGTGAAAGTTACTCTGCTTAAATAGATGTTAAATTGACTTTTGTACTTCCATTCTATACTTTTATTTTCATTAATGCCATATTTTTCACTTGTATTGATGCTTGAATTGATTAACTTTACAGATGATAAAATTTATCATTGTTGCATGGAGTAAAGAACCATGATCCCTTCCACACTGTGGGGTTAGGGCTGCAGTGCCCCTGAGATCTGGAAAATCTGCGTGAAATTTTTTGGCCTTCCCTTTGTACCAGAGAAGAAGTCTGAATTATTATGATATTAAAAGATGGAATATATTGATATGATACAATGCTATATATACTTTATGCATTTCTGAGTTTCTAAACTTTTTCTTGTGTCATCTGCTGCCCTTCCCTTTGTGTGTCATCTGTGGCTTCTGCAAAACTTCCAGAAAATTCCCACTTAATTTCTAATGCTGACCTGAGATTTATCCAAATCGTGACCAAGAAAGTCACGATGTGGAAGGAAAAACTGTAATAGGATAAGACAGTCTCATGAGGACCAGACCTTAGCATATAAAATATTGCTGAGTTGGTGTTATGATGAACATAATAATAACTTGCATTTACACAGTGCTTGAATACTTACAAAGCACTTTATTCTCATTAATGGTGGGAGTTAGATGATGCAGTTAAGACTATCCCATTTTATAAATAAAGAAAATGAAGTTTGTAGAAGTTAAATGGCTTGGCTTTCACACAGCCAAGATTCAAACCATGGTTTCCTGATCTTGAATTCAATACACTTGACATTATAGCAATTTGCTGAACTTTAAAGGATTTGATTTTTAAAATGATACAAAATATTTCAAAATGCTATTTTATACTGCACATGTGACAAGAATCATATAGGCTTTTGTCTTCCATATATTCATCTATTTTGCATATCTAATTTTTTAATGCTATTGAATAGTTTCATTATAAATGATCTTACTATTCTATATACAGTATTTTGTAAGGCTTTATGTGGTCATCTTAACAAGTTGGTTTAATACCATGCTTTTTAAGAAAAACATTTGTTGGGGCAGCTAGGTGGTGCAGTGAATACAGCACCAGCCCTGTAGTCAGGAGGACCCGAGTTCAAATCCTGGGGCTTACTAGCTGTGTGACCCTGGCCAAGTCATTTAACCGCAATTGCCTAGCCAACAATAACAACCAAAAAAGAAAAATTCTTTTAAACATAGTTTTTATATTATTCTCCATTCAATCAACTTTTTTTCTAATATGCTGAAACACTTATAAATAATAGCTATAAAATGAAGGCAGTGGACATATATTTGAGCACTTTAAGACTTGAAATACACTTTACATATGTTTTGTTTTCTGGTCTTTGTAAGATGTTGCTGATGCAGCTACTAAAATCTCATATTGAAATTAAGTAAGTTGCTTAGGTTTACACAACTGGTCAGTGGCAGAACTGGGATTCAAATTCACATTTTGTGAATCAAAATCTAGTTTATTTTACATTATACCAGAGCTTGGAATGGAGGGACTATATATTTGACATGAAAATAGCCCTATTTATAAAAAACATGATTAAACTATATTAATTTCTTAATACATTGATAGTTATATATTGAAAAAACCTACCTGCAATGCTTTGATGTAACTACTAAACTATGTTTGTAAAATGATTGAGATTCTAGGAGTAAAAAAATCTGTCTACCTGTTGAATCATGTGACTAAAATATACAATTTGCAGTAATCTGTTGCTGCCAGGGAGAAGTTCATGGTACTTACAGAGTAATTCCAGTGGAAACATTTTGGCTTCTATAGTTTTTTGGTGCAGTATTTGGAAGTGGACCAGGTAGGTGGCACAGCGAGTAGAGTGCGAGGCCAGAAGTCAGGAAAACTCTGCTGAACTCACATCTGATCTCATACACTTACTAGCTTTGTGACCCTGTGCAAGTCACTTAACCTTGTTTGCCTCAGTTTCCCCAGCTGTAAAATGAGCTGGAGAAGGAAATAGCAAACCACTTCAGTAACTTTGCCAAGAAAACCCTAAATGGGGTCATAAAGACATATTGAAAGGACTAAATAGAACAACATACCTCCTCTCAAAGTTATTTCCAGTTGTCTACCTAAGCATTATCCTAACATCCTCATAAAAGTGCCAAGGGAAAAGGAGATTTTTTAAAAAAGAATGCTAACAATCTCAACAAATCAGAGGAAAACCAAATCTAATTTTATTTCCACTGATTGTAAAAATTCAGTCTGATTAATGGGCAAACAAATAAGCCACCTGTACTATGTGTTACATGCTAAAGATACATGGGCAGAAATTAAATAGACCATGTCTTTAAAGAGCTTACTTTCTATCAGGGAAGACAACAGGTATATATGTAAGTGCACGTGAACTATCAACAAGATCATTTTAAGAAGGATGTAGAGGGGAGGATCATATAGGAGGGGGACCTTAAGCTCAAAGTGGTCCTTGAGTTGAAAGAATCTATGATTATAAGAGATACAGTGGAGGAGGGAGTACATACTCCAGGTCTGGGAGAAAACTAGGGCCAAGGTTCAGCAGATGAAGATGGCATGTCATGAGTGATGAAGAACAAGAGCAAGCCATTTTGGGTGCATTATAAAGTATTTGAAGACTAGAATGATAAGATTGGGGACAGGTTGTGAGGGGCTTTACATGTCCAATAGAGAAGTATGTATTTAATCCTCGAGCGATAGGGAGCCGCTCAATTTTATTGAGGATCTGCAGAAGTAATGCAGAAATTGTTTAAAGGGTCCTAAGCTACACAGAAACATCGATCAAGATATTAACAGACTTTGTATCAGGTACAATAATGGGAGGAGGGAGTGGGACTCAAAGTGGCTGAAAAGAGGAGAGTAGAATTGAATACTTTTTTTTTAAATAAAGTACTGAAAACTATAGGCCAAAATTTCTTTCATTCTGAAGAAGAGAGAAATGTGGATGGAGTGTTGAAATAACTCTAGAACTAAAAAAATAAAGGGCAAAAGTTGATCTCTATGCTATGTGTTTGAGAGAGATTTTTCTTTTTAAAAGTCATGGAAGTGCTTTCCATTTCTGTGAAGCCATATTTTGATTTATCTGGATGACTCAGTTTCCTTCAGGGTCTTTTCCTGATACTCTAAAAAACCTCAAACCAAACCAAACCAAACTTCACAGGTGTTTTGGAGTCATTCATCCAGGCTTAAGTCTCTCTCAGCACTTCATTATCTGTTGTCTTATTTATCTTCTTTTCATGTGTTTAAACCTTATTTCTCCAATAATATTTAAATTTCTTTGAGATCAGGGATTATATAATATGTTATGGTAGGCAGAAGTGCTTCAAAAATGATAACTGAATTGTTGAAATGGCAGGTTGTTTTTCTGTTAATATTTGCTGTTGACACTGTTTAATGGATCCTTTCTCCCTATTGGCAATATTCCATTCTCATGTTCAGTGGCTTGATACACCTTTCTTGGTGCAAGTCAGGTCAAGTCAAGACAAGAAGCATTTATTAAGCAGAGACTATGTGTCTGGCATTTTGCTAAGTGCTGGGATACTGTGCTAATTACAAGTGATCTTGGTGTATTTTGAGTGGGTGTCTTATCCTGTAAGCAGTTTCTTGGGAGAGGTGACATTAAGAATGACCTGTGGTTAGCTGCTTAGCCTCTGTCACATTTCATGAAGGAGAATCTTCTCTCTCCTATTACCATCAGGGAAGCATGGTGTGGTACAAAGAGTACTATGTCTGGCATCAAGAGGCTTGAGTTCAAATCCAGCTTTGTTACTTAGTACATTTCTGACTATAGACAAGTCACTTAACTCTCTGGAGCCTCATAGGAGGAAGTTAGAATAAATGACTTCTAAATTCAACTCTAAATCCTATGAATAAAATTGGCACACATTGCTGTGGAAAGGTCACTCACTCTTGTTCTAAATCCTTAATTAGTTTTTCTCCCGCCTTGCCATGTCTGACCAAGGTGTTTTATTTGTGTGTTCTCCCCCAACTTCTGGAAATGAGTGCTTGATTCCCTCTCTGAGATAAGGAAGACTTTCTGTGACCTACTTCAGGGAAACTAGAGAAGACATGGAAAATGTAAAACTTTTAGGCTTCTGTTTTGTTTCAAAATGCCAGATTGGATTTGGTCAAATCCAGTAAATTTCTTACAAAGTTACTATGGAAGACTGGGAGGCAGAATGGTACAAAGGAATGAGCATTGAATTTAAGGAGTGGAACCTGAGTTTAAATCCTGGTTTTGGCCTGTACTGCTTGTGGGAGTACTTGTGTGAATGTATCTGTATATATCTTGTGTGTACCCAGTCCTTAGCATGTTGTCTCCCCCATTAAAATGTGAGCACCTTGAGGGCAGTGACCATATCTTTGCCTTCCCTTGTATCCCTTGCACATAGTAGTAGTGCCTGGCCCTGTAGTATCTGGTGCTTAATAAATGCTTGTTGACTGATTGGTATATAGATGAAAAAAAAACAAACCCTCAACTGATCCATCCCCAGATTTGCTCCTCCTATCCTTGTCTATGGTGCAGTCAGTATAGAAGACAGCCCAGTTTCTCAGCACCATTCACTGTGCAGCTGTCGCTGTTGCCTTTGCCCAGATACATGCTGATTTTTGTTCTGACGATTTCCCGCCAGACTCCCTCCTCCCATGACCTTCTTCTAGTCCTCCCCCAAAGGTGTGTGCTTCGCCTATCTTTTTGATCATACTACATTGCTCTTGTTAAAGTTCTTTAATGACGGTAACAGCTCACAGTCATATGGCACAACTCCCTTGTGATATAGAACAATCCAAGTATTATTCTCTTCGTTTAACAGATAAGGAAACCCAGCAAGTAAGTGTTAGAACTGGGACTTAACTGAGAACTTGCACCTCATGACCAGATCCCTTTCTGCCGTTACTATAGTTCTTCTGAAGGGATTGCCACGATTGTAAATCGGGTCCAGGATACCCTGGAACATGTGGCAACCCCCCCCCTCGCCCCGTTCTAGGTCCTTTCACAGATTCACAATCTCAGAGCTAGAAGGGGCCTCACAGGCCACCTGGCCCAACAAATATCTGAATAAAACCCTACTCTCCAGTGTATCTAACAAGTCATCATCTGGCTTTTGCTTAGAGAGTGCCTGGCCCATAGTAAACTCTTAATAAATGCTTGTTGAATTGAATAGAATTCACATTTGGACTGGTTTTTTTTTTAAATTTTTATTTATTTATTTATTTATTTTTAGCGAGGCAGTTGGGATTAAGTGACTTGCCCAGGGTCACACAGATAGTGGGCATCAGGTGTCTGGGGTCATATTGACCTCAGGTCCTCCTGACTCCAGAGCCAGTGCTGTATCCACTGTACCACCTAGCTGCCCTGGGACTGTATTTGTTTCATGAGACATGTTTAACAGATTTTTTCCCCATTTAAGTAGAAAAAAAATTTTTAATTGTTTTTTTGGGGGGAAGTCAGGGTTTGATCTTTCATCTTTATATTTCTGCTGCTCTAAGTGGCTCAGTAAATAGAGAGTTGGGCCTGAAGTCAGAGAGACCTGAGTTCAGATCTGTTCTCAGATACTTACTATGTGATTTTTGGGCAACTGACTTAACCTCTTGTGCCTCAGTTTACTCAACTATAAAATGGAGATAATATCACTTACCTGACAGGGTTGCTGTGAGGCTCAAATGGGATAATATTTGTAAAGCACTTGGCACAATGTAAGTGGTAACCCCTTAATAAATGCTTTTTTCTTTCTGTTTGTCAGAAATCACTCCAGTGTTGCCCAGGGATTGAAGCATTGGACTAATGGGAAGGCATCATTGTATGGTAGAAAGGTCACTAAACCAGGAATTGGTGCGTGTGTACTCCTGTTCCATTTCCCACTGTGTGACTCTAGGTAAGTCACTCTGCTTTGAATTTGTTTCTGCATCTGTCAAATAAAGGGGGTCACAAAGTCCCCAAAATTGTCATCACCTTTATTCTCAGTCTCTTTAATTTGTTTCCTATATTCTCCCCACCTCAACTTAACTCAGCAGTTCTTTCATTTAATAAAGTGCCTTGGAGCCTTTCCTGACACTCTACCATCCCTTTCAAAACAACCAACATCCCTCTTTTCTATCAGTTCTGAAATCTTACTCCCCGCCCCACTGTGTTTAAACTTCCAAGTTACTCATGGCTCCCCTCTTTGCCAGAGGCATTTGTACCATACCTTGTACATACTACAACCTCTGCTTTAATTTGTGTTTGTTCAGTATTTGTACAGTTGGCACTTGACATACATCTTTTAAAAAAAATGTTTTTGTAGATTGTAAAATCCTAAAGGGCAGAGACCATGTGTCTACTTTGCTGTGTAGAACACAGCATACAGATGGGTGCTTTCATGAATTCTCTGAATGATGAGGGATATGGTATTTATGTTAAAGATTGAGTTTTTGTAACTTTCCATAAAACTACATTTTAACCACTCCAGAAATTCTGACACGATTTCCCTAGAGTGTGGATGCTCTCGGACCTGGTTAGAACTGATCTCCTACTCTGACTAAATTACCACATGAAGCTCTATAAGCACTGTTGCAGATGTCATGATTTCTCGTAAAGCAGGTGTGAATGCTTAGGCTCTTCTTGTAATAAATTTGCCAAGGAAGGCGATGAACGATGTGAAAAGTTGTGCTATTTTCTCTGTGGAATTTATGACTTTTTCCCCCAATCTTTTTGGCTGTTGAACTTCCAATTAGTTTGCATACTGATTAAGACCCTACTTCACAGGCATTTCTTGGTGCAGATCAGTGTATTTATTCATCTTATATGTAGGGCCCAATTCAATTGAAGTGGTACCAGTGGTGCTTGGACAATTGAAGCCTAGCTTTTGAAGCCCTCAGCAGCTTGCTTTCTCCCTACTGTGTTAAAAAGGATTAACCACCCAGGACATAATCACTATGGAGACCAGACAGTCCATTTGCCTGCTTCTTTAGACAGTGGGTTCAAGTCTCCTCATGAATAGAAATAAGCCTTATGACACACAGTTCATGTATTTTGACCATGGTTCATTGAGTTGAGAAGGCCGAAGCCAGTTTGGGAGAAAATATACAAGTTTTATATTTAAGTTTTGGTACTTGGAAGGAATTTAGTTTTGATTTTTTTGAGGATAGTTGTGATTTTTCTTTTGGCTTTTTTTTTGGTAATAGATTGACTTCTTACTACTTAAGAACTTATTATGAAAGTCCTTAAAATCAAATTTTAAGGAGGCAGTTATGTAATAGGCATATGAGGTTTTATGGTGCAAATCACCGCCTTTCTTTAAAATTTATACTCAGCAAATAGAATAAGCTTTTTGTAAATAAGTAGTTTTACATAATGAAATAGTTGAGCAGGTCAGATAAAATTAAAAAAAAGATAATCTTAGAATCTTGTGGCTTTCCTGCTCATTGGACTCCAGATCCATTAAAGCTCATTTGCATTCTTACTTTCCTCTCTTTACCCACAGTCATATTTATACTCAACTGTCACTTTACTCTGCTCCTTGGAAAAGGTTTAAAATAGCAGAAATGGTATAGAATTTAAGTTACTTGAAGGCAGGAACTATTTTTTTTTTTTTTTTGGTATCCACACTTACCTAGCACTGGGCTTTGTGTTGATGAAAAGTTGAATTCATTTGAGTGTAAGTCTGAGGGTCCCATACTACAATTGTAACTTCATTAATCTTACAATTGGAATATCAGGCTAACATTTCCTATTGTTGTTGTTCAGTTGTTTCAGTTGTGTCCGACTTTTAGAGACTCCTTTTGGGGTTTTCTTGGCAAAGTAGTTTGGAGTGGTTTATCGTTTTCTTTTCCAGCTCAATTTACAGATGAGGAAACAGGGTTAAGTGACTGGCCCAGAGTCACATAGCTAGTAAGTATCTGAGGCCAGATTTGAACTTGTGAAGATGAATCTGCTTGACTCTAGGCCTGCCATTCGGTCCACTAGCTGTGTTAACATTCCCTAAGTGTAGGGATGAGCATTATTTCCTTTTATTTCAGAAAAGCAAACTTATTTGACTTTGCCCATTTCTACCCACTTCTCTAATGTATCACTCTAGTGCCTAGAACTTGGACAGGACTACTGTTTCCATTTAAACACCTCAGGATGTTTGCTTGATCTTATGTTATTTGTTATCGGGGCAGGGGATCCCCATAGAGAATCATAGAAGGGAATCACAGAGGCATAAGGGACCTCTGAGATCTCAGAGCCCACGCCCTCCCTAACCAGAGACGGTTTGCACAGATGTAAATCTGCCCTTGTGCAGTTATTCCCAATTGAAGCATTAAGGATGTTTATAATTGAACACTCCTCTTCCTTTCTCCCCTTCACCAATCAGCACCTCATCCCTTCTCTACTTGAGCCGTAGATCACCATCTGTCCCATCAGAAAACTTCCCCTCATTATCCCCACCCCTCAGCTTCTTTACATAATCCTTCTGGCCAGACTGCTCAGGGCTGTAGCCAGGGAACAAAGCAGAGTCCGTCCATACTTTACCCCCGACTCCAGGTCACACAGAAGTGGAGACTTTGAGAATCTGATGCATCAGATCAAGGACAGGTTGTAGGCGAGCGCAGGAAAGATGGATCTCACATTTCCTCTTGGGAGGCATTTTCCTTTGGGATTCAGTAAGTCCGTGGGGTTCAATGGGTTATGTTGGCGAATTTGTGCGTGTCTTCTGCATTCTTGGACACTGGTGATTTGCTCGTTTTCATTGATTTTGGTGGTTTTGATTCTTGATTACGATCTTAGCTTTAAAAGTGTGTACAGTTTTTAAATGAATCTCTTCACTGGGATAGGAGATCAATAACAGATTGATATCCAAAACTCCCTTCGGGCTGTACAAAGGTGGATCAGAGACTATTTCTTCCACCTTTGGGAGGGGTTGTTGTTTGTTGTTGTTCGGTGGTTTCCGTTGTATCTGACTCTTTGTGACCCCATTTGGGTTTTTCTTGGCAAAGATACTGGAGTGGTTTGCCATTGCCTTCTCCAGCTCATTTTACAGATGAGAAAACTGAGGCAAACAGGGTTAAGTGACTTGCCCAGGGTCACAGTATCAGAGGCCAGATTTGCACTCAGGCAGATGATTCTCCCTTTGAAAGGGGAGGAGACACTAAACAAATTATTCTTTGAGGCTTTACCACACCCTTTTAACTTGGCGTTTCCACAGTTAGAACCTTAATCACTTAAGGTTTTGGTATAAAAGCAAAGAGCTAAAGGGGATTCTCAGAACCTGACTCGCTCATCTACTTGCTCCCAAATGGAATTCCAGTTGAAGCATGACAGGACAGATAAATGTCTGTTCTCTTTGTCATGATCACAAGGAAAAGTGATTATACAGATTCCCTTGGGGACTTGTCAGAACTTTCTCTCTTAGTATATATGGTATCAAATCTGGCTTTTACAGTTGAAGACCATTTCCTCCCATTCTGAACTGACTGGAGATATAGCACAGCTGCTCACCATTATCCATCTATAATAATGAATATTCTTGTTCACCTTTGTTACCCCTCTTCCTGTTCTTCTCCGGACTGCTATCTAAATTCCTCAGGCTGCTAGCTGTCTCCTCTTCACTGTTCTTCAATACACTTGGGCTTACGTTTTATTCTCTGGCCACACACAATAGGGACTAAAACCTGGAGTTACTCTGTTGAAACCAGTCTGTTGACTTGTGTGTGTGTTCTAGTCTTTGTACCCCTGCTATATGCCTTAAACTTTTAGGATCTTGAGAAGACTTTTGCCAAGAGAAAGAAGTACAGGGTCAGGTATTTTTTTTTCAAGTAATATGTACTAAAATTGAACTCTTTACCATCATAGATTATATTTCTGTTATTAAATGCATGGGGCAAAGAAGACTCTAGTTCAGACCTATAATGGTGAGAGTTTTTGAATCACCGTCTTTGTGTGCAGTGTAACAGCTGACACATTCGGCCTCTCAATAGCAGCTTTTGTCTTGCTACCTTTGCCGAACACCATGCCTGGTGCTGTATTTGTCGCTCTTCAAGCATATTAACTTAGAATCAGAATAGTCCTACAAAGAAGAGCTGCCGACTGAGTGAATTACTCAGTGGTTTTTCACCTCTGGGGTCATCCTTAGAACTTGGTCCTGACAAGAGTAAACAAACACACAAAAAATTACTCTGCTTAGCCCACTGTGAGAGGTTCCAACTGGCCTCGATCTGGACACTTTCAGTTTACTCTATAAATAAAAAGGTATAGCTATGACAAGAGCAGACAGTTCACATTTTAAATTGGTTCAAGAATAAATTAAATCGTGGGGGGTGGGGTTTAAAGTAAAAAAAAAATTGAAGTCCTAAGGTTTTGATAGCCTAGAGCAGGTCGTGACAGCCTGTACCACCTATGTAAAAGGAGCATGAAAACCTACTTACTATGAAAGTGTCTCTGTCTATGCTGTTTGTGAGAGCTGCCAACTGCCAGCTTCGAGGAGGAAAGGGAGGAAAACTTTGGCCCACTGATTTTTAGGGAGCTAAGTTATAGCTCAACTGGGTTAGTAAGAACTCCTATAGATCTGACTTGGTGTCATGGAATCATAGCTTGAGACCTGGAAGGGACCATAAAGGCCATGGAGCTCATTACCTTCATTTTACAGATGCGGAAGCTGAGGCAAAGAGAGATCAAGTGGCTTGCTCAGAGTTGTGAGGCTAA
Organism: Vombatus ursinus; assembly: GCF_900497805.2. Taxonomy (NCBI): domain Eukaryota; kingdom Metazoa; phylum Chordata; class Mammalia; order Diprotodontia; family Vombatidae; genus Vombatus; species Vombatus ursinus. The sequence continues at coordinate 17,271,250 of NW_020954953.1, forward strand.
CGAGCATCCGATGTGGAATTCAAACTTGGGTCATCCTGACTCCGAGTCTAGTGCCCTCTTCACTCTGTCATGCTATTTTTCATTCAGAGATGTCCCCTAATCTCCCAATATGACTTTTGTCTTTCCATGTTACACCTTTCATATTTGTAGGGAGAAAGAGGTTGGGAATATGTCTAAGGACATTATGGAAAGAGGCTCCAAGAAGAACTCACTTCTTTTTTCTCCTTATTATAAAACACACACAGACACCCTCACCCCAACCCACCCCAAAATGTCACTATTGAAACTCTGCTGCTGTCTAAATCAGCCAAGGACATAGAAAGGCTTTGTGTTTTCCCTGAGTACTGCCAGATGGCAGACCCCCGTTCTTGTCCCCTGCCCCCTTGTTAGACCCTTAAATTCCTCTAAGGACTGCTTACTGGCCCCACTTTTAGTGGTGCAAAAGCCAGGCACATATTTCATGACATTTTTTTAAAGGTCATGTATGACTAGTCTGAATAACTTAAATATTTTAAACAAGGTATTGGTTTATATGTATTTAAATTTTGAGTTTGGTTTTATTCAATAATGGGATAATTTAAAAATCTGTCCTTTTTTTATATGAAGATAATACCACCACTCGAGTGGAGAAAATTTTTCCCCCTTCAGTGGTGCTGATAGATTTTCACTGGCACATGCATATTCTCTTACTTACCTCCTTACTTACTCTGTGCCACCACCACCACCTGTTTCTCTCCCCCCACCTACCCCACCCCCAGCTCCCCTAAGTTTGAGTAAAGGTGATGCAAATTGCTGTCATACAGAAGTTTTTGCCCATGTAAAGATAATGGCCGCAGGACAGACCTCTTTAGCATCATGCCTTCTCTATCCAGCCAAATTGAACAGTTCCCAAATATTGCATAAATTGTAACAATGATTATGATGCCAAAGTAATTTCTTAGAAACCTTTTGTTTTATGTTGCTTACAAGCATAATGAAAATTGATGTGTTTTCTCCCCACTGATGTTTTTCAGAGTGTTTTCATGGATCCTGTTTTTGTGGTTGTTAAATGTAGTGCCCTGCTCTCAAGACCATGTGAACTGCATTGATCATTAATTGCTTGTGCATCAAAAAGTGATTCTTCAGGTAATCTAATTTAAAGTGAATCGTGATTTACATAAGCTTGGGTAAATGCAGTTAAAAAATTAATGGGTATTAGAAGAAGAAGAAGAAAATGATGATGATGTTGCTTTTTTAGGAAAGGATAGAAAGGATGGAATCTGCATCACTGATATCATTAGTGTAGTGAATTTCCTTCACTGAAACAAATCATTGATTGATTCTTCTATAATTTACAGTCTTTGAGATTTGTTTGGGGTCACTGAGAAATTAATGAATTTCCCATAGTGTATTATATGTACAGGACTTAAAATAGGTCTACCAGACTCCTTTATCCACTGCCTCTGTTGTTGCTACAAGAGAAAAAAAATTGAATTAATTTCTTTTTTTCCCTTAGCCTAGCTTCAGAAATTTCTATATAGTTGCTATTATAGAAACAAAATTATAGTGTATTTAGAACACTGGGAGATAGGAATTCTGGATTTGAATATTGGTTCTGTTACTATTTGTGTGACCTTTGGCACTTAACCTATATGAGCCAAAATTTTCTTATCTGCAAATTTAGAGGGTTGAATTAGATATTCTCTAATATTCTCTGTTTATACTTTTGAGTTCTATCACACAAGTCAGCTTTTAAAAGGAGTTATCAAATCTCTATGCCAGACATTTTATAGATTATCATCATCAATTATTGTTATCATATAAGTGTGAGATGTTTTCTGTCTATATCAGTTTGAAATCTAAAAAGAAAACTCACTGATCAAAAGTTTGACTTTCAAAAGGAATTAAAGCGTACTATACATACTCAGCTGGGTCATTCTCACTGACCCATAATCACTCTCGCTCTAAAGCAAGAGGAACTAAGAACTTGAGCGGAAAGAAAATTACACCTTTATTTTCACTTACCTCTAACAGAAATTTAGTATTTTTTTCAATTATTTTAAAAAAATTATTGTGAGAAGGGGTCCATAGCTGTCAAAGGGATCTGTCACGCAAAAATGATTAAGAACCCCTGGTCAAAAGATTTTCTATTTTCTTCACCAATGTCTTGAACCTTAATGATTTGAATATAAATCATAAAATCTTAGAGCTACAAGGGACAGTGATCATTTAGTCCAACCCCTACATGAATCATGGATCCTTTTTACCGTATCCCCAACAAATCTTTATTTACCCACCTCACAGGTTTTTTAGGAAAGTACTTTGTGAAAGTTGTGAAAATTTTTTATCATAATCATTACAATGCAACATATTCTTGAAGGTCTTTAGTGTTGAGGAGCTTCCTATGTCCAGAGACAACCTTTTTCATTTTTAGAGAACTCACATTGTTAAAACATTTCCTTTATGTTGAAGTGAACTCTGCCTTCCTCTACTTTTCACTCTTTGGCCCTTGCTGCCCTCTAGAACTAAGCCAAAAAAACACTCACCCCTCTTTCACATAATATCTTTTCAGATATTTGAAGATAGCTGTCATTCCCCTTGCTCCCAATCCTCCTAGGCCAAACATCCCCTGTTTCTTTGATGGACACTTTTGGATTTACCTTTTAGTTCACACTTGCCTGTAGGCCTGCCAGCTCATCATGGTATCAAGATTGGAGCATAGTACTTCAAATGGGATCCAAGCAGCAAAGAGTAAATCAATAATGTCACTTCACTCTTTCTGGATTCCCCACCTCTCCTAACAAAGCCCAAAATTTCATTAGTTTTTTTTTTTGCCTGTTATATCACACTACTGACTCATAATGAGTTTGCCATTCACAGGAGCTCAAAGGTCTATTTTTTAATTGCATAAATTGCTTTTTTCCTCCCATCCAAAAATCCTATTTATCAGTGAATGAGCATATATGATGTATAATGGGGTTTATGTGCAATGAATAAAGCAATATATGCAAAATCCTTACTAAAGTTCTTATATAGCTTTTGTAAATGTGTCTTCCATACCAAAATAGAGCTGTGTTTTTCTGACCATGTGCTTTTCAACCTGCCTTTAAAGGGAACTCCTAAGTTCTTATTCCTTCTTTTGCTTCTCTTCTATTTATTTTCTAGCAAGATTGTCCTCTACCATTTAACCCTCATGCTTTGCTAATACTGGGCCTGGTGCCATGACTCATACCCAGTATCTAGGACCTTCTTTTTATGAACTGTACCTTTTCCAAAATTCAGGTCAGAATCTTAATGTTTCATGCTATGGGAGCTACTAACCTCCACTAGCTTAAGTATAGATGTTATAAGTTTCTTACATGTTTTAAATTTGCATTTAGCTACAATAATCAATTATCATGAGACCATGTATCATTGTGTGAATCACTGTGCATGAAATTCAGTCAACCATGGGAAGCTTTCTCCTTTTTTTTTTTTTAAATGATGGCTTACAAACCCTTCTATATCTTCCCTGAAAGACCTGAAAGAAAATATGGTTCTCTAAATATTTAAATGCTTTAAATATTTTAGATTGTCATCATCATCAAAACATGCAGTGTTGCCTGTCTACCTGACCTTACTTATTAAGAACCAATGTTATTAAAGAACCTTTGATAACTGAAAAGTACCTTCCATCCCTCATCCCTCCTGTTTCTGTAAATTGTGACAGACATAGAAATAAGTTGCTTGTTTCCTTTTTTGGAGTGCAAATACTATTTTAAGATCTTCTGTCATACTGGTTTGTAACTTAGGTCATAGATGTTACTGATCCAATTATTCTTACTTTAGGTGAAGATGGGGAACTCTGAGAGTCAATACAGTCTTCAGGGATCTAAAAATCATGGCAGTTCTGCCACTGGTGCAAAACAGAAGCCTTGTCCCCTGAAAATCCGCAGCATCCATGTGAAAGATGAAAAGTCCTGCTCATTGCATGGGTGGGGTCATGGAAGCAGTGGGACAAATTACAAGTCTCGATCCCTGGCCAGGAGCTGCCTTTCCCACTTTAAGAGTAACCAGCCTTATTCATCACGCCTCAATGACCCAATGGCTAAAGGCTCCAAAGGCAGTACCCACACAAAGCACAAAGTGAATGCGTCAGGAAACTATTTCCAAGGAAAGAATTCTGCCTTCTTGTCTGAGAATGGCTTTCATTACATTAGTCATGAACCAGCAGATAACCACATCACCTCCAGAGACTGCAATGGACACCTTCTGAATTGTTATGGGAAAAATGAGAGTCTTGCATCAACCCCGCCAACTGAAGACCGGAAGAGCCCCAAGGTTCTTATTAAAACACTAGGGAAATGGGATGGATGTTTAAGGGTTGAGTTCCACAATAGCAGCAACAACAAAGTGCCTACAGAGGACTCCACTGGACCAGTCCAACTTTTGAGATATTCCCCTACATTAGAGTCTGAAGCTTCCAACCTAACTGAAGTACAGAGAAGTTCTAGTACGGATTATTCTACCAACCATTGCCTTTCTCCCACTGATTCCCGGCTAAGGTCTAGCAAAGGCAGCTCTTTTAGCTCTGAGTCTTCCTGGTATGACTCACCTTGGGGAAATGCTGGGGACATCAATGAGTTGGAGGGATCTTACCTGACCAGAAGCACTCCAGATACTAGCATCCATTCCAGTTTTCCATCAGATGATGCCAAAAAGCCTTTTAACCAAAGTTCATCTCTTTCTTCCCTTCGGGAGCTGTATAAAGATGCCACCTCAGAAAGTCTTCCACCCTCAGCCATTAGACTTTCTGATGAATACATTGGTACACATGCCAGTTTAAATAGTAGAGTTTCATTTGTCTCAGACACTGATGTGCCCTCAAGGGCAGAGCAAAGAGGCCCTGTACAGTACTGTTCTTACACCCTTCCCTGTCGGAAGTCCAAACCTTTAACAGAAGATACTTCTAAAAAGGACACATTAAAAACTAGAATGAGGCGAATCAGTGATTGGACAGGAAGTCTTTCAAGAAAGAAAAGGAAACTCCAGGTATATAAGCTTTTTGGGCACAAAGAAAAATTAATTTTGATTTTTCAGTTCAGGGGGATTCTTTTTGGATTCTGGTGGGAGGAATGAAAAACATGGAGATATTCTCATCAAGTTTTGGGGAAAATAATTTTAAAATAGCACTAACTTTTCAAATATTATTATAGCATAAATATTTTTGGGTACCTATATGTGTATATGATTGAGAGAAGAAATAAAAACTCCTCTCTAAATCAATACCTTACACCCTGCTGTAGTTAGAGAACTCATTCAACAAATACTTTTTGGTTGATTAAGTGAGGTTGAAATGTATAGAAAGCATCCTGAAAGGAAAACCACATTTTATAAATAAGTAGACATTATTCTTCCCAACACAGAGGCAACACAGTGTGATGGAAAGAGCTTTGAAACAGAAGACTTGAGTTTTAGACCCTGCACAGCTATTAGCTAGCAAGGAGACTTTAGACAACTCATCTAACTTAACTTCCCTAGGCCTTAGGCCTCATTTTGGAAATGACTGTGGTAGTGCAGTTTATTTCTGAGTTTCCATCCAGTGCTCAAATTCCCTGATTGATAACTTTTTTTTCAAATAGGATTCTCATGTCTCTTACAGTTCAACAGAAATACTAAAAAACACATGAAGCACTTATCCTGATCTTAGTCTTAGGAAGTTATCTTCATCTTTTTCAACTATGGGTTTCTGCTGTTATATAGCCTTAAGTCTTTTATTTTTCCTAACCATTTAGAGGACCATCAGAAAGCTCATCACTTTCTGTTACCATCTGGTGCATTTGCAAAATAATGTTGCTTTCCTAGTTATGTCGATGAAGGCAGGGGAAATGAAAATAAAATCAAAATAATCACATTTGGCCCAATATAGTGGCTTCCATTTTCTAAATTAAGTTAGGTTTTGAATAACAGAACTGATCTTAAAGGTCAACTTCATTTCTTAAATCAAGGTGCAAGAGTAAGGGAACTATTCCTAGTCTGTGGCAAATTTTCCAGCCCCATTCTCACCAAAAAAGATCTGAAGTGAACTTTGGCAAATGTTTTTTAGGAGAGAAGAGAAGGGACCATTTTAAATATTCTTCTTTTTAATATTTTTTTAAAAAATCTGGATATGAACACCAAGGAAAGTGAACATTGTCATATATTAAGTAGAACAGAAAAAGAGGAATGTTCATAAAGTTGTAAATCTAAGCCTTAAAAATAAACAAAGAACTTTTGTACTTGCCTTTTGAGTACCTTCTGAGTCTACATTTTTTAGTTTCACTCTCCCCCCAGAAGTATATTTTCAGTATTTATTTGATTTTGGTTCAGATAATGTTTGAGCCTTGGCCTTACACTTATGCCAAAGCTGAATGTTTCCCCAATTTCTCATTGCCTCTAGCATTTTCTTAGCTCTTTAGGCACCATCCAAGTCAAAATTCCTCTTGCCAGGAAAAGAGGTGGAGAGATTTCCTGAGTGAATTGGTTATCTGAGCACTCCTTTGGGCTGCACTCTATAATTAGAGTCTGGAGAAAGGGCAAAGAGAACATTGTCAGGATTGGGGGGGGGGAGGTAGGTATCATTAAGTCGTCCTACCCCCTGTGTGGGTAGGATTCTTGAATATGAGTCACCAACGTTGCTTGCTGGCACTTTGGGAAAGTCACAATTTAAAGTTGCCACGTCAGCAAAATGTTGATAATAATCCATGCTTCCTACTCTAACCTAGCGGGACTATTGGGAAGAAAATATGAGCTAAATATATGGAAGTGCTTAGGATTACAGGCGTCTGATAAATAGCGTGTGGTACCGACTGATAACTATAGCAACAATAATGATGATAACAGTGGCATATATGTTGTGAGTGAAGGAAGGAAAGGGTTTTGGCAATTGAGATGGAAAGTTATTGTTTTCTTTCAAAGAAAACTAGTAGTAGCTTCTAGTCTTTTAGCATAAAATATACTTTTACTTGAGCATGATAGAAGGAGGAAAAGTTTATTTTTTTTCTTCATCCAATATAGACTCATCTACTTTTTTTAAAAAGCAAAATCACATCTAAAACAACCTTGAAAGTTCTTAAGTACCCAACTTCAGGCTAGGACATATCATAGCCTCCTGAAGTATCTGTCCTATTTAAGATTTTATCATTTTACTATAGGAAGTTAAACCAAATGACATAACATGTAAAGTATAAAATAAATGAGATAACATTTGTAAAACTTACAGAGAACTATATAAACTTATATATACTATATAAGTTTATATACTATAAACTTATAGAGAACTATATAAATGCTGACAGTTATTTTTACACAAGGGAGCCAGGTGGCACAGTCAATAGAGTTCTGGAGCTGGAGTCAGGAAGACCCAAGTTCCAATCCAGCCTCAGATTCTTAATGAGCTGTGTGGCCCTGGGAAAGTCATTTAACCTTTGTCTGCCTCAGTTTCCTCATCAGTAAAATGGGGATAATAGTAACACTTACTTCCCAGCATTGTTGTGAGAATAATATTTCTAAAAAACTTCACAAACTTTCAAGCACTCTATGAATATTATTATCATCAAAATCATCAGAGTCCTCCACCACCAATGAAGTGATCAGAGCCAGGTTTCAAAGCCAGGTTTTCTAACTCCTGATTGAGTGTTCTTTCTACTTACGAGAGCTTGAAAATAAATAATGCAGTGAAACAATTCAAACGTCTAAAAATGATCTGAGAAACAAATGCAGAAAAGCCATACTATAGAAAGAAAACATATTGGGAGTGGAAATGAATGTGTATTTAATATGAATGTATTTTCACTATTAAATATAGCTCTAGCGAGAGGAGTGAAGCCCTATTTCCGTTCTGTTCATACCAGCTCCTGGTTAAAATATCAGTTGCGCAGCCATAGGGAATTCATTGCAAAGGCAGGATTAGATTGGAACATAAAGCTCTTGAATTTCCAGATGACTTACATTTAACCCGTGAGGCTTCATTTCTGTATTGAAGATACAACAATCTCCCTGGGAAGACCCTTTTCAGAGATTATTCTGTTTTGCTTTCATGTGTAAACTAAAGCACTCAAATTGGATTCATAACTACATCTTATTTTTATATAGAAATGAATAAGCCACTCTCCTGCTTATAAATACTCTTCATATTCCTTTTTTTTTTTTTTCTGGTGAGGCAGTCGGGCTTAAATGACTTGTCCAGGGTCGCACAGCTAGTAAGTATTAAGTATCTGAGACCAGATTTGAACTCAGGTCCACCTGACTCCAAGGCCGGAGCTCTATCCACTGTGCCACTTAGCTGCCCCTACTCTTCTTATTCTTGAAGAGTTCCTTATGCAAAGCCATGTTAAAATTCGTTTGCAAAGCACTTACCTATATTTTCATCCTACTTTTTTTCCCCCAGAGGATTCCTACAGGATCCCTGACCCCCTGCTGAGACAAAATACGTTGACTTTTTCTATCTGGGAGAATGGGGTTGGGGAACACCAAACCAACAAACATTTCTGAGCATGTTTTGGTATTGATCGCATGTGGTATTGGGCCATTAGATTTAGTATTAGATTAGATTAGTAAGTGGGGATTGGAAGACAGAAGAAAAGACAGTATCACCCTTGTAGAGAGAAGATGGGTGGGAGGAGAAACAGTAGACACACTGGAGAGAGGTGACTGTCCTGTAGATTGATTTTTAGTGATTATGTGCTTTGCCTTAGTGGTATGATATTGTGGAAAGAACATTTTATTTAGGAGATCTGGGCTTAAAATCCTAATTATGGCTCTTCAGCTATGCAAACTTAGGTTAGCAAAATGAGAAGGGTAGGGCAAGAGGACCTCTGAGGTCCACTCACTGCTTCATAACTAAGTAAAGAAAAGTCATATGGAAAGAGACAAGGCAATGAGGTTAGTGGCTTTTGTTGAAAACTGATGAGTAGTGATCAAAATCTATTTTTTGTGTGTGCAGTTGGGGTTAAGTGATTTGCTCAGGATCACGCAGCTAGTGTCAAGTGTTTGGTCTGAGGCTAGATTTGAACTCAGGTCCTCCTGACTTCAGGGCTGGTGCTCTATCCACTGTGCCACCTAGCTAACCTGATCAAAGTCTTTCTTGTGGAAGTAGTTGATGCTCTTACTCCTGATGGTGATAATAGCTCACATTTATATAGGGCTTATTATGCTATACTTACTGTACCCAGGCTAATAGCTTTATAATTATTTTCTCATTTGATCCTGACAACAACCCTGCTGTTATTATCATTCCCACTTTATAAATGAGGAAACTGAGGCAAACAGAAGTTAAGTGACTTTCCTAGAGTCACTGAGGACTTCCTAACTTCAAGCCTGGTGCTCTATCCACTGTGCCAGAATAAAAATAGTGTTTTAACATAATCCTATTATATTTTTAAGTTCATTTTGTAGATGAAGAATAGGAAGTTTAGGAAAGTTAAGTGATTTTCCTGAAGTCACATAGCTAGTGTCAGAGTGAGGACCAGAGCCCATGGGTCCTGATTCCAGGTCTGAAGCCTTTTCCCCTATACCGTGTTGCCTCAACTTACAAGAGTGGTCCTCCCCTTTTAGCCTTAAAAGTTAGTCACTGGCAGCTAGAATTAGGAAGTGCTGATGATGAGAATAAGAAAATTCTTATAGACCAAGAAGATCACGTAGGTATTAGGTGCAGACACTGAAAATGTTGCCATATGTGCTCGAAGGAAGGCTTGGCTTTGCCGAGTTGAGGGTTTAAAACTTAGGACCAGAAATGTGCCTTGGGAGAAACAAAGTACCGTGTGTTTGTAGGTTGCATTTAACTTTGCCAGTTCAGAAACTCCTTTTGGCATAGAGTCTCTCTTATTTTGAAAAGCCTCATTATAGCCTGATGCCAGCAACCACAGGTAATCCCAAGTTGGTTTTGGGCTGCGTATCAGATCTTCCTGCTAATAATTGAATAATGTTAATATTAGCCAAGTGAGAAGCATCTTTTCCCCCTGGATGTTTTTGAAGAACTACAAATAGAGAAGGATTTTCTTTTTTAGCTTTAAACATTTTTTCAAAAGTTTCCGGTGTAAGTAACTCACAGGAGCTCGTTTATTTGCTTTATTCTTGCATAAGCATCAGAGAGTAAACAAATATCGTGGTGGGACATAGTGTAAATACAAGTAGAAAAATAATATTTTCATTGGTAGTAGCTGTATTTTGGGCTCAGTTGTTGTTTATAAGGCCTGAGTATTTTGAAGTAATAATGAGTTGGCTGATTATTTTCCTACAAAAGACAGTAATTGCTACTTCATTTGTATACTAATAAATAAACATCATTCAGATATTATAAATTCAAAACATATCGTTGACCAAGACTGACCTTTTGTTTTGATTTTATTTCGATAATTCAATATAATTGATAGTATAGGAAAAGATACTAGCAGATATATAAGCTTCAGAAATGAAAAGTTACTAGATGAAAAGCGAGCACACAGATAGCTTCCTGCGATGGTTAAGGGTATTCTTGGTTTAGGCAAGTGTAGGATAGTATGGAAAAATCTGGGTTCAAATCCATGGGCAAACCAGTTCACCTGTCTGTGTCTCAACTCACTCATCTATAAAATGGGAGAGTATCATTAGGGCTTTTGCTTGTCTTTAAAGAGTTATTTAGAGGCCAGTGTTCTGTAACCCTTTCAGAGCTACCTAAACATGAATTATTATTATTCTCTTCTCAGCACAGCACTCTGAACTCATTCACTTAATAAATTGTCATTTAATTAACTAATTAAGTTGTCTAAACAGCAGATTCAGAATACTAGTGTTACACTGAACCTAAGGTTTAAATCACTTTTCTTCCTTCCAAATTCAGGGAATTTATTTTCATGCTCTTTACCAAGGCATTACTCAATTGCTCTCGTAAGAACATGTTTCCCAGTCTCTAAAACTTAAACTTTCAATTGTTTAATATATTCAGACAGTGCAACTAATCTTAATTCACAAGGGAACTGATATTAAATTGTTTATTTTATATAGATCTGTCTTTGCTTGACTTATGTCTGCAAGTAGGGATATTTTTAGGGCATAGAGTACATAGGGAGTGAATATTCGTCATGACAAAAGGCTGCAGCTGCATAGATGTCAGGCTCCGTGATCAATGCCCTTTGTAGGGAAGAGATCCCAGGTGCGTGGTTCAGAATCTGACCCGGGGCTTTGGGGTGAGGAAGTTACTGCTGCAGCTTCCAGGCTCCAGATTTGAGTGGTGGGGGGGGGGGGAGGCAGGAATTGAGAAACTTTTACACCAGGTTTAAGGATGGAAATGTGTGGAACTTTTGAAGCCACCAAGAGACCAGCAGTATATCTGCATAGCTAGCTGTGAGGTAGCTGTGAAGAACCAACCTCCCTCTCCAGAGTCATGGAGTGTGGAATTAGGACTTTTATCAAACTCTCCTAGTGATTGGTTAAATCCCACTGAAGTGCCTTCCTCTTCACTGAGGCTGTATATATATACCTGGATGATCCCAATTGTGACGTAGAGCAGAGAAGATGAATTTATGTTTCTCAATCTAGAACTTAGTTTGGGAGAATAATAATGGGACAGTCAGATAGAAGCAAAATTTTGAATGAATTCTGGCAAAAATATGTTGGTAAATAATGTTTCTATCAGCATTCTAAGACAAAATTATTCTCACATCATAAATATACTGTGTCAAAGATGGATTTCACTTTTAAAATTTATTTTGAAATGCCATAGAAAAGCTGCAAAAACACCAATGACTTTTGTCAGGATTTAGTTAACAGCTAGCAAAGATGTATAATTCTAGACATTTCTTGTGCCACCAAGCTATTAGGTAGACTAATAAACAGGTAGATACAGTAATACAGGATCTGTGATTTCATCAGTGTTTGGAAACTAGCTCTGCCAAAAGGTATAATACTTGATGTATAAGTCCTAGGGAATTGCTTAAGGCACATGGAAATTAATGGATTTGCCCAAGGTCTTAAGGCTAGATTTGAACCTAACTCCTCCTGACATTAAGCCAGCTTACCCGCTATGCCTAGATGGCTCATGTGGACTATGCATACTACCCAGAGTTCTAATCTGTTATTTCCTCAATATTTTATTGATGGATATTAGGCCAGTGAATTCATTTGATGGATTGGATTGAACTAGGTTATTTCTATAATTCCATGTATCCCTTAAATTATATATTTAGAGGTGTTTTGGTTTTTTTTTTTTCAAAAGGACCTTGCTTTATGATACCACTATTTGCAACAGAAAAGTTAAAATTTGCCTTTCAATACCCTTAGAGAAAGGAATTGTGGACTTATGGAATGGTTATAATCTCTGATCAGTGGCTATTTTCATTGTGCACAGGAGCCCAAATCCAAGGATGGATATGACCACTTGGATACCCGAACTGATGGTCTCAGTGGAGAAGCATTGTTGCCTTCACAGCTGTCTAGTTTGCTGTGGTCAGGTGGATCTGGCCAGATTCTGCCTCAGAGGAGTGAGTCCACTAATGCAATTAGCAGCGACCCCTTGCGACAGAACATTTATGAAAATTTCATGCGGGAGTTGGAGATGAGTAGGCCTCATGTGGAGATCATAGAAACATCTACAGAAACAGCAGACTCCAGTAGCGACTCACTTAGCTCCTTAGAGCAACTGGACCTGCTTTTTGAGAAGGAGCAAGGAGTTGTCCGGAAAGCAGGGTGGCTCTTTTTCAAACCTCTCGTAACTCTTCAGAAAGAGAAGAAGCTGGAGCTTGTGGCCAGGAGGAAGTGGAAACAGTACTGGGTAACTCTTAAAGGTAGGTCAGAACGTAGCTGCTTGCATGACATCCTCTCATGGGCAATCATTTCCTCACTTTAATATTCCCATTTCAATGCCTGAATGAATCCTCAGTTGATTGAGATTTGACATGAAGGATTTGCTAAAACATTTTATGGAAAAGATAAAATGGTCTTTCAGTATTTGGCCCACCATAGGTAAATGTTGCTTATAGAGGAGGCATGTAGGTGGCATTGTGGATACAGTGCTGGGTCTGGAGTTGGGAAGAACTGAGTTCAAATCCAGACTCAGATATTTCCTAGCTGTTTGACCGTAGGCAAGTCATTTAACTGCTGTCTGACTCAGCTGTAAAAAATTAGTATAATAATAGCACCCCCTCACACGGTTGTTGTAGCAATTAAATGAGATCATATTTGTAAAGCACTAAACACAGTACCTAGCACATGGTAGGTGCTTAAGAAATGCTTATTCTTTCCCACCTAATTTTTATTGTTGGGCTGGGAAGTTGAGTTCATAGTCTGCACATGCAGTCCAATGGATTTTAATGAACTTGCATTTTGGGGGAGAGTAGAATCTATATTGTTACATGTTGTTATGACCTCATAAAATAAGAAAGTAAGTGGTAATCTTGACAAAAAAAATGTGCCTTTTCATACAAAGCAAATTAAATTTTCTTTTCTTTCTTTTTTGAAGGCCTCATAAAACTTTCTTTTAAGGGTATGCCTTTTCTTAATTTATACTCTTTTTACATGTAGGTATAGCTTTGCTTAAAGTTAAAAATAGCATGATGATCTTGAGAATGACTAAATCAATGTAGTGCTGAGCTATGCAAAGATAAGGGGAAAATAACAAAACACCCTTTGGCATGTTTGCACAATATTTCTGTGAACCATTGTCAAAAGAGCTACATAGAGTGGTCAGAAGTCAGGCTCATTAAGTTGACAGCCTCTTTCCCCATCACTTTGGGAGGGGCAGAAAAGTGAATTATATCTGCAACCGGTGTGAGGAAAAGGCCAGTAAGTCTTCAGCATCACTCCTTCCTAACTTTGTTTTGGCTTCTATATATAAATAATGAGCCTGCTGTGGACTTGCAGACTAGAAACTTGTCTTGAGCATACACAAAGCCATCCAGCAATTGGCAAAACTGCCATTCATTTTCAGGCTCATTAAGTTCAAGGATGCAAATGTTTCCTTTATCTTGCAGTTATCAGTAGCATGAATGCCTCCTGTGAATCTAGGTCTTTGTGACTCTATTATTGCAAAGAAAGAGTGAGCTGAAGATTTGAACATAGACCAGGGACTTCTGCGTACTGAATACAGCTCTGGGTGATGATACCTCATTGTCTCTGGCTATAGGCAATAAACTTAGTACTAGCTATATTTGGAGTTCCCTCACGCTTATTTGTGAAACACCGAAATTCTATGATGAAAGGAGGTTTGTAAGCTTAAAAGATTATCAAGTGTTCATTCTTTCATTTCCTTTTTAGCAAGGGAAAGGCATGTGATAAAAATGTTTTTGGCAACATAAACTTTTTCATGTGGTTTTAAACACTGCTTCCTACTTAAAGCACTGTATGTCAAGTTCAATATACCTGATTTTTAGCATCAGTTACATTTAGAGCTAACTTTTCAAATTATTTTTAATAAAATGTGTGTATGTATGTGTATAGATAGATAAAACATATCTATATCTATGCATATCTATATATAGTCAAGCATACTTCTCATCATGTGTCTTCTAGATACCTAAATAAATGAATTGAAAGTATTCTTCTGGAGAGAGATACTTAAATGCAAGGCTTATGGCCGTCTTGTTACCTAGTTTGAAATTACAGGTGTCATAAGACCACTCCTATGCTTAAGGATCAATTCTTCTCCCCACCTGTCTTCATTCTAATGAATGGACGTTAACAAGATAGACTACATTCTCATCTTTTTTTTTCCTCTTGGTGGAAGTAATCCCATAGTATGAATTCAAGTTCATAGTGAAAAATTCCTGGTATTACTTTATATAGTGCTGTTTCTAATTATACTTCTATGTACAAATAGTTCCATCCATAAAACATTGTAGATAAAGCAATATTAGGATTCAATATATGAAAGTTTGCTTTATGAAAGTGAAGATGTGTTCTGTGAAAAACATGTCTAATATTGTGGGGTTGTAAGAGTAGGGACATGGTGACAGCTAGTGGTTGTGTCCTTTGTTAGGGCAATGGTAACTGAAGGAACAGTATTTTGAAAGGAAAATGAAGATATAAGTCTGGGATCATTGACACAGGACAGATGTTGGTGCCAAGCCTTTCATACCACCCTCTAGTCAATGGAACTGCTCATATTTTCTTATGGTTGTCTTTTTCCTGTCTAAGAATTAAATTAAACTTTTAATTAGATTAGTTTATATTATGGTGCCCCACTTTAAGAGCCAGGATCTAGCAAATTGCGCTATAGCAATGAAGAAATAAAACACTTGTTGATGTCCCCATATTAATAGGGAAAAACCCCAACAGCATCACTTTTAAAGATTCAAAATTCCATTAAAATTTGACAACATTTATATAATATTAACTTCCTGAATTAAAAAAAATTAGGACAATGAATTGTTCCATATAGATTCTATATTTTAAACTTATCGAAAAATGAGATACCTTGTTTTAGTTTAATGATTCTCTGTTGGAGTTGTATTCTCTTGGGCTTCTCTTCACTTTGGGAAGCAATGTCTTTGTAGTTACTTAGAGTCTACGCTGAGTGTCAATGAATGCACTGAGCATTAAGATAAAATAGAGCAAGGCAAAGTTCCTTAGGAAAACAAACTGGGCTTATGAAAAACTTGCCTTATGGCAGCACATTTGCCTCTTGTCTCTAAGTCATTACCATGAATGTAGCCACAGAAATGAGGAGCACTGCTTTCGTTGATCCTTGCCCCTTCCATGAAGAGTGCAATTTGGTGCTTCATAGTTGAAGAAATTGTTTTTCTACTTGTTTACTTAACAATTTGGGGTATAATTGTTCATTGTGAGGGGTTCATTTGGGAGTTCATTAAGGGTTCATATGATATGTTGAAACAAAACATTTTAATTTGAGAGAAGGGACCGCTTGACACAGCATGGGTTTTTAAAAATTTTCTTTTTTTTTTTTTATTAATGCAAGTGGCTTCACCTTGGTAAAACTTTGTTAACCTAGAAGGCTCATTGATAGCCTTCTTGAAAATAAATAACAGTATAACTTTTTAATGTTTCTTTTTAGAAATTTAACTTTAAATAAATTGTGAATCAGTAAAATTTATCCTTTTGTTAATAAATGTGAAGATTTTTTCTTGTTATTACGTTTTCTTTTTTTTTAAAGTATACTTCAATCTATATATAGACACCATCAGTTCTTTCTCTGGGGATGGATAGCATTTTTCATCATAAGTCCTTCAGAGTTGTCTTGGATCACGGTATTACTGAGAATAGCTAAGTCATTCATAGCTGATCATCTTACAATGTTGCTGTTACTTTGTACACAGTACATTTCACTTTGTATCAGTCCATGCAAATCTTTCCAGGTTTTTCTGAGAGCATCCTGCTCATTCTTTCTTTTAGTACAATAGTATTCCATCATTCCATCCACATACCACAGTTTGTTCAGCCATACCCCAATTGATGGGCATCCCTTCAACTTCTAATTCTTTACCCCCAGAAAAGAGGTGCTATAACAATTTTTGTACATATAGGTGCTTTTCATTTTTGTTTTATATCTCTTTTGGGATATAGACCTAGTAGTGGTATTGCTAGGTCAAAGGGTATGCATGGTTTTATAGCCCTTTGGACATGGTTCCAAATTGCTCTACAGAATGGTTGAATCAGTTCACAACTCTTCCAGCAGTGTATTAATATCTCATTTTTCCTGCATCCCCTCCAACAATTGTCATTTCCCTCTTCTGTCATATTAGCCAATCTAATAAGAATGAGGTAGTACCTCAGAATTGTTTTAATTTGCATTCCTCCAATCAATAGTGAGAGTATTTTTTTCATATGGCTGTAGATAGTTTTGATTACTTCATCTGAAAACTGATCATATCTTTTGAGCATTTATCAATTGGGGAATGGCTCTTATATTTATAAATTTGACTCAGTTCTCTATATGTTTGAGAAATGAGGTCTTTGTCAGAGAAACTTGCTTCAAAATTTCTTTCACAGTTACTATTGCTAACTGTGTTTCCCTCCATCCTATCCCCCTATTTATTCTATTCTCTCTGTTCTTTCACCCTGTCCCTCCTCAAAAATGTTTTGCTTCTGACTTACCCCCTTCTTCAATCTGCCCTCCCTTGTATCATCTCCTCCACCTCTTATCCCCTTTCCCTCCTACTTTCCTGTAGGGTAAGATAGATATACCCAATTGAGTGTATATGTTATTTGCTCTTTGAGCCAATTCTGATGAGACTAAAGTTCATTCACTCCCTCTCACCTCCCCACTCCCTCTCACTGTAAAATCTTTTTCTTGCCTCTCTTATGTGAGATAATTTACCCCATTCTACCTCTCCCTTTCTTTTTCTCAGTGCATTCCTCTCTCACCCCTTATTTTAGTTTTTAGATATCATTCCTTCATATTCAACTCACACCTGTGCCCTTTGTCTGTATATTCTCCTTCCAACTACCCTAATGAAAAACGTCTTGTGAGTTACAAATATCATCTTCCCATGTAGGTTGTTATTATATTTTCATATCTCAAATTTACCAAAACATTCCTTTTCTAGTTTCAGTATGATCAAGATTCCTTTATGTGTTTTCCTCCAACACTCCCACAAAGACCCTCACACTTATCCCTCCCCACACATATTTTCATAACCCTTCACTTTTTCCCTTCTTTATATGTCCCTCTTATCTTATTGTGTTTGAGTTCTCCTTTGAGAAAACTTGAAGATATGGGATAGGGGATTCATTTTGCTCTTTTCTTTGACAGGATGTACTCTGCTGTTCTATGAGACATACGGGAGAAATTCCATGGATCAAAGTAGTTCACCTAGATGTGCACTTTTTGCGGAAGATAGCGTCGTGCAGTCTGTCCCTGAACATCCCAAGAAGGAAAATGTATTCTGCCTCAGCAACTCCTTTGGAGATGTCTACCTTTTCCAGGTACTGCTGGCTCTTTACATTGTATGTAGTTTAAGGGAATGAAGAAATCCTACAAAGGAAAAAAGGAAAGGAGGCCTTCTGTTAATAAGAACAGTGTGAAAGAATTACAATATTTTGCTGAGTTAAAATTGAGAGAGAGCAAAAGTGAAATGATGTTCACTTGAGAAGTGAATAATGAATGAAATAAAATAGAACAAGTAAAATCAAGAGTGAAATAAGAAATAAAATTTGTTCTGGGCTTAAATTTTGAAGAGGACCTAGAGTCCTCAGGAGTGGAGGGCTGTGTTAAGGTAGGGGGAATGGGGAAAAAACTGGGCCTCTCTACCTTGGGGGACACATGACAGCTAAATTTGCCATGTCTGTAATCTCCCTATTAACTTGGAAAAAGGGAAGAAAACCCAGTAACATCAGGACTTTGACAGCTTGACTGATGTACCAAGCATTGTGCTTTTGGCACATCATTCCAAAGCTCTTCTGATGACCTCACAAGTTAAAGAAGCCAGAAGGCTTGGGGTAGTCCATATGTATTATTATTGTTGTTGTTGTTATTGTTAGGTCATAAAAATCAAGGCATGTCACTTATTGCCAGTACCTCTTAAACAGGAAAACCCCGACCTACCACTCTGGGTGAGTGCCTTTTCCATCATTGCTTTTTCTCACTATCTTCTGATTTTTCAGGCCACTAGCCAGACTGACCTGGAAAACTGGGTGACTGCTATACATTCTGCTTGTGCCTCTCTTTTTGCAAAGAAGCATGGGAAAGAAGACACAGTCCGGTTGTTAAAGAATCAGACCAAAAACCTACTCCAAAAGATTGACATGGACAGCAAGATGAAAAAAATGGCTGAGCTGCAGCTGTCTGTGGTTAGTGACCCTAAGAACAGAAAAGCCATAGAAAATCAGGTATGACTAATTAAAAAGTTTTAAGGTACTTGCTCCCATTCCCTTTAAAAAAAATTTCTTTTCAATCAACAAGCATTTATTTTCTCTGTTTCCTACCTCTTCCCCCACCAAAAAAAGAAGCAAATATGCATGCTCAAGTAAAACATTCTCACATTGTACATGTTCAAAACTGTATGTCTCATTCTTTACCTTGAATTCATCACCTTTTTAATCAGGAGCATGCTTACTTTTCGATCCTGTGGAATCAAGATTGGTCATTGTACTGATCAGAATATTTAAGTTTTTTGAAGTTATTTATCTTTACAATGTTGTTGTTATATAAATTGTCATCACAATTCTGCTCACTTCACTTGACATCAGTTCATACAAATGTTCTTATATCATTATTTGTTCAGCCATTCCTAGGTTGCTGGCTGCTCCTTTATTTTCAGTTTTTTGCCTCAAGAAAAGAGCTGCTATAATGATTTTTATCCATGCATCTTCCCCTTCTTTCTTTGATTCTGTTAGGGTAGGACTCATAACAGTATCATTGGGTCAAAGGATATGATATTTGGGAAACAGTTCCAAATTACTTTCCAATATGGCTGGATCAATCCACAGTTCTGTCAACAGTATACAGTATTCCTGTTTTTTCCTGCAGTCCCTCTAGGATTCCCCATTTTCCTTTTTTGTCATTTTTGTTCTGGCTGATGTGAAGCAGAACATCAGAGTTGCTTCAATTCACATCTCCCTAATTAGGGGTCATTTAGAGCATTTTTTCATATGAATATCAATAGCTTGGTTTTCTTCCTTTGAAAGTTGCACCAAATGACCAAAGGGATTTTGCCATTTATCAACTGGGGAATGGCTCTTATTCTTATCAGTTTGAATCAGTTCCTTATATATCCTGGAAATTAGACATTTACTATCATTCTTGAAGTAGTTTCAAAGGAACTCTTCCTGTTACCCATGTCATTTAGACTTTTGAGGCTGCTTTACATCTTTGGAGCAAATGTCACCATGAGCTTTTGAAGCAAAAAAAAAAAAAAGAAAGAAAAAAGAAATCTGACTTTACTATGTGACAATTCAGCAATGCTCTGGCCCAGATTTCCCAACCTTTTTGACTACGAAAGACCACTTTTGTGTAGTTTCACATAACAGTAGTAGTACCACCATTGTCTTGTTTGAGGAAAAAAATGACGATGATGACTTAAATCTATTATGAATTCGGCAATACTTATAAATGATTTGTACTTTGTTAATTATAGCACCTATTAACCTTTGAAAGATATATATGTTTTGTTATATTGAATTATATTATATTCTTTTTAGAGCTGAATAAAGTGACAATAATTTGTATTCATATAAATTCAAGAGTTTCTTGTAGTAACTGTTGCTTTCCCAGGGGTTGGTAGTCCAGAGAATGGGAACTCTTGCCTCTTATAGCCATATTTGCTATAGCAAATTGCCAAATTGATGGTATAGATTTGTTTTATGCTGTTGAAACATGTATTATTGTAACATGCTGGAAAAGCCTAATAGAAATCTTTTTAAGTTTCTAGTCATGTGTTCTTTCTTTCCTTATTGATCTCCTTTGGTGCTGTTACTCATTAAATCATATGATAGAAATTATAACACAAAATAAAGGACTCTATGGCTGAAAAGACCTAAGATGTCATCTAGCTGAAGTGAAGTGGTTTATTCAATCACATCACTAATAGTAGTAGTAGTAGTAGTAGTAGTAGTAAGTAGCAATCCAGTATTGAAGCCCAGGCACTCTGGCTTCCAGTGCAAGTAAAGTTGTATTAAAAGGATGATTTCTATCTAACAGAGATGTTTGCTTGTTTTGATAGATTCCCAGATAAGCAATATGAGGGTTGGGAGAGAGAATTATCTATTATTCAAATTTTAAATGAATTCAAATGAATTGTAAAAATAGAGCTGGGCAGGTGGGAACAGTGAGTAGACTAGGTTACCTGGAGTGAGAAGGTTTTGTTTTGTTTTAAGTAGTAAGAGGATTAACTTCAAAAGATAGTTTGAAGCCAAATTATGGAGGACTTTAAATGTCAGACAGAGAAATTTGGACTATATTCTGTAGGTGATGGGGAACCAATGAAAGATTTTGAGCAGAGGAGAGATGTGATGAATGTAGTATTTTAAGAAAGTTAATCTGATGACAGTGTACATAGTTGATAGGAGGAAGAAAAGTTGGTGGGAACACCAGCTAAGATCTGTGCACAACAATCCAGGCTGTGAAACTTGACCTTTGTTGGTAGGTTTGAGGGTAAAAGAGTATCACATAGAAGAGGAAAGGATAGAAAGAACATTATGCACTTGGAGCTAAAAAATGGAAGCTATTTCTGGAGAGGAGGAAGCTACATGTTCTGAGGGCAAAATAGCTCTTGTTCTCCAAAAAAAAAAAATGATAAAGTAGACTAACAAAAACTGGGAGGTAAAAGAAATCATTCAGTGTAAGGCTCAGTGGACAAAGAGAAAAAGTAATCTAGGTGGTTGTCGTTTCCCCATTCAACAGGAAACAGTAGTTTTGCATCCTGACAACATCAATAGAAAGGTTAGTTGTCTTCTTGGAATATGTTTCCAGTACGTAACAGAAAACCTCTTAAGACTTGTTAAAATCGAACATAAAGCTAGGAAGGATGGCTAACCATGCTCGATGACACAGTCAGGATCCCAGAAGATCTTGATAGAGTAGAACATTGGACTGAATCTAGCAAGTTGAAATTTAATAGGGATAAATATAATCTTATACCTGAGTCCAAAAATCAACCAGCCAGAAACAGGATAGAGAAGAGACAGCAGTTTGTCTGAAAAAAATCACTAAATTTAAGTGAGTACAGACTCATTATGACTCAGTAGTGTGACATAGTAGCTAAGAAGGCTAATGTGATTTTGAGTAACATTAAGAGAGGCATAGCTTCAGGGCATAAGGAGGTGAGAGCTCTTTATTCTTCTCTAATCACATCTGCTTCATTTGACCACATATGTTTATTTCTTGGGGCTCTAGTTTAGAAAGTACATTTGTAGATTTCCAGCCAGTCATCTGAACCAGAGACAGACTGCCCAACTTCTACTTACTTACTACTGCAAATCCCTGAAGTCTGATCAAATAATGATCAGTAAATGCAATGAGAAACTACAGTGACTTCTTCCATCCCAGAACAATATAACAAGTCAGCCTGACTTGGCTTCCCAACCACTACATCAAAGCCATTTCCACCACAGGATAGACTCCCAGCATGACCAAACACCATTAAGTATAGGTATACTGAAGTCTGCAACTTTCTGTGTACTGGGGCAGAAAGAACAGAAAAAAGCCTCAGGGTGGGCAGAAAACTCCAGGATGGGAACCTTGGAAGCCCCAGAGAGTGGTAGCAGTTAGCAGTGAGCATGGTGCTGACCAGATCAGCAAAGTGCTGTAGCGCTCAGACCGGGACAACCCATGTCCAGTGGCTTTTCAGTCTCTAAAACTCTATCCAGAGACACCAAAGAGGACCCTGAAGGTTCAGCACTCTGAACTTCCAAGATCCAGGGGGCCAAAGCCGCCATGAGGTTAAGAGAAGCACAGTTATCCAGGGGGAACCCGGGTTGTGCGATCAAGACCAGGCAGGCCCATTCTACCCAAGAATGCACATGGAGGGAGATAGAACTTAGAGCCCCAGTTCAGGTATTTAAGTTAGAAAAATGAGTAATTCAACTCCATAGCAACTTCACACAGAGACTTGAAAGCAAAAAGTAGATTTTTCAACAGGACTATATGAATACCTAGAA
Organism: Vombatus ursinus; assembly: GCF_900497805.2. NCBI lineage: Eukaryota > Metazoa > Chordata > Mammalia > Diprotodontia > Vombatidae > Vombatus > Vombatus ursinus. The sequence goes on from NW_020954953.1 coordinate 17,293,774, forward strand.
GAAATGAAGGAAGAGATTTAAAAATTAAATAGAAGCTCTGGAGGAAAGAGTTATAAGGATAACAAATAGCTTGGAAGAAAAAGTTATAAAGCTCAAGAAATGAAATCCCTGAAAACTAGAATTGATTAAACAGAAATCAGTGACTTCATGAGACAGGAAGAAATCTTAGAACAAAATCAAAAGATTGAAAACATAGAAGAAAATGTCAGACGTCTGAAAGCAAGAACAACTAACTTGGAAAATTGGTCAAGGAGAGATAATTTAAAAATCGCTGAACTCCCTGAAAATCATGATAAAAGACCTGGACATTATGTATCAAAAAATTAGAGGTGAAAATTGCCTAGATCTATTAGAACCAGAAGACAAAAGAAAGATATAAAGAATCTACCAATTATCTCCTGAAAGGAATAAAAAAAAATACCAGCAATATTCCACTAGCTATCTCATGTAAAAGGAAAAGATATTATAAGCATCTAAAGTGAAGCAGTTCAAGGACAAAAGCACTATAGTTAAGATCACACAAGACCTGGAAGCTTCTACTCAAAATGATAGATCTTGGAATATGATATTCCAAAAGGTAAAAGATATAAGTATATAATCAAGAATAACTTACTTTGGAAAGTTGAGTATAATTCTATAGGGGAAAATGGGGTTTTAATGGTACAGATGACTTTCATTCATTTTTCATTCTTTTTTTGGGGGGGAAGGGCTAGGCAGTGCAGTTAAGTGACTTGTCCAGGGTCACACAGCTAGTAAGCGTTATGTGTTTGAGACTGGTTTTGAGCTCAGGTCCTCCTGACTCCAGGGCTGGTGCTCTATCCACTGTACCACCTAGCTGCTCCTCATTTTTTTTATCATTTCCATTCATTTTTGATGAAAACATCAGAACTGAATAGGAACTTTGAAATACAAAAAGAAGAGGCCAGAGAAACCTGGAACGTTAAATATATCTGAGCAATTCTAAGAAGTTGTATGGTGATGTAGTGCTAACATTCTAATTGGAGGAAAAGTTATAGGTGTCTCTTTAGAACCATAATGTCTCCAAAAAGATATTGACGTAGTTAAATAAGAAAAACAGAGGACTGGGGTGGGGGAGGGATTGGTTCCATTCTGAGAATTTTAAGAGGGAAAATATAAGGGAGAGTAAAAGAAGATATGCAATAGAGTAGAATGAAGGGAGTAGGACTTAGTACTTTTCATAATTGGAGAGTATGAGAAGATATAGAAACACGGAGGAAGTTATGGGAAGAGTACACATAAGATCAACTTCACTCTTATCTGAAATGGACGAAGGAAGGTTTGACACAAACACAGAAACATGCACAAATGTTGTAGAAATATAACAAATAATAGGGGAAAAACTAGGAATGGAGAGGGGTGGTTAAGAGGGAAGATAATACCTGAGAGAATCATCACAGCAAAATAAATTTCCTGATCCTGAAGAGGGGATTAAAATGGATTTTTTAAAAAATGGAATCTTAGATTGCTTCTTGGGCAATTGGGGAATGACTGAAGAAATTATCAATATGAATGTAATGGAATATTATTGCCCAGAAAGAAATGACAAAAGAGACAATTTCAAAGAATTCTGGATGGTATGACCGTTTATATAAGAATAGAAAGACTGTGAAGAACATCAACTTTGAAAGCTTTAAGAAAAAAAAGAAAATAAGGTAAGAACTCTAATAAAAATAGGTCGGAAAAGTAGGAATCACAATTATCTTGTAACATCTTGATGGACTGATCCCCAACCACCTGATGGCCTAGTATTAGAAAGTCCCCCATTGAAGGAGCAATAAAATATAGCAAATTATCTAAGGACATAGTAAAGCAGATTATCTTATCTACTGTTGTAACAACTACTTATACTTGAAGAAGAGTTCCTACAGTTTTGCCTAAGAGGACTTCTTTCACAATGGTAAAAGTATTTTGTCATTGCACAGAAAAAAAGTTCAGGAGAAAGCACAGGTAAACAGGATAGTTTTTAAAGTAGTATGGAAAGTTATATTATATATATATATATATGTATATATAATGTGTATATATATACATATATATATATGTTCATCAAAGGTAAATGTGAAATGTAGACTCATGGTTTCACTAGAATCCTCTTTTTGTGTTGCTTATGTATGGAGATGCTTTTTTTTGGGGGGGGGGCAAGGTAATAGGGGTTAAGTGACTTGCCCAGGGTCACATAGCCATGTGTCTGAAGCTGGATTTGAAATCAGGTGTTCCTGACTCCAGGGCTGGTGCTCTATCCACTGTGCTACCTAGCTGCCCTGGAAATGCTCTTTTTAAAAAAGTGTTTATGTGCAGAATAAAAAATACAATTACTATTTTTAAAAAGATGCACATTGGTAAACTGGAGAGCATCCAGAGGAGGGAATAGTGGTGGTGAAGGGAATATACTACATAGCTATGTGGGATCAGTTTTTGACACTAGAAATGTTTCACTTGGAGAAAAGAAGATTTGGGGGTCACATGATAGCTGACTTGAAGGGTTGTTATGTGAAAGAAGGACTAGCCTTCTTCTGACTGTCTCCAGAAGCTAGAACCAGGAGAAAAGGATGGGAACTGCAAAGATGCACATTTAGGTTTGATGTCCAATAAGATCTATTTACAATTCAAGCTATCTCAGAAAGTAATGAGCTGCCTCACGAAGTAATGGGCTGCCATGTTTGGAGGTGTTGAAGGAGAAGCTGTTTGACCAGTTATCGTGTATGTTGTAGTACACGTGTTTTTGTTGAGTGTTGGACTAAATGATTGCTGAACCACTATTCAATTTTAAAATCATGTGATTCTGTGAAATGTTGAGAGCCAGGACTAGAATTCATAAAACTATTTAGAACTTTATATTGAAAAATGTTTAATTAAATTTGAAAAGTATTTATTATGTGCCTGTTATGTACTAGATATAATCCTAAGAGCTGGATATAAAAGATGAGAAATGATACATTCCTTGTCATCAAGAAGGAAGGATCTTTGTCATTCAATAAGGGTAGATTTCATCATCATCAAAATACCTAGCATTTATATAATACTTTGAGGCTGGCAAAGCACTTTACAAATATTATCTCGTTTTATCTTCACCACAATCCTGGAAAGTAGGTGCTATTATTATTCCCCATTTTAGAAGTCCAATGTTCATCTGCTGTGTCACCTAGCTGCTATCTAAGGAAATAGCTGTATCAAAAGGTGGAATGTAATGGGGGCAAAGGAAAGAGATCAAAATACTTGTAAGAGAGTTTGAGATGGAAGAGAGAACTTTCAGTTGTGAGCTTCAGGAATGAGATGGTACCTGAAATGAATCACGAGGAAGAAAAGGATTTCAGCAGGCAGAGATGAGGAAGCAATTCATCCTAAAGCCATTTTGGACTACCTATGTGAATGCAAGAGGTATTAAGTTGAGTTTGGAGTGGCTAATAGTCAGGTTTGGGTGGAAATTAGTGTGCATTAAGATGAATATTGGAACATAAGACTGGAAGTTTGGAATCAGCCAAACTGTGTAGGACCTTAAGTGGCAGATCAAAAAGCATCTTTTATTCTAGAAGGACAGGAAGCCAGTGAATACTTTTTGAGCAGGAAAGTGATATGGTCAGATCTGTCTCTGTATTCATAAGTTTGTTTTCACAGCTGTGTGTGAGAAAAAGCTGGAGAAGCGAGGGACTGAAACCAAAGATAACGGTGTGGCAGGTCATTACAATAGTACAGATATGAGATGAGAAAGCCCTGAAGTAGAGTGGTGGCCATGCGGGTAGAGAGAAGGGAACAGATGCAAGAGATCTTGTGCAGGTAGAATTGATAGGTTTTGCTAACTGACTGGAAGGATAGGAGCTGGAGTGGGGAGATTTGGAGGGGAGAGAAGACTCAAATTCTTTGAGCATGGGTGGTTGAGAAAGTGGCAATACCTCCAACAGAAATAGACAAATGGAGAGAGAGGAAGGGGCAGGTTTTGAGTGGAAGATGATGAATTCCAATTTGACATGTTGCTTGGAAGATGCCAACAGGCCATCCAAATGGAGCTATCTATATCCACACTGCTGTTACTGCTCAGCCCTTACAGTCTGCTCCTTCTCCTTCAGTCTCTTACAGTGGCAGATGCAAGACAGTAGCTCATGGGGAAACATGAGGATTGGATATATTGACTTATCTGTATTTATCTGTTTCATCTGTATAGCACTGATAATCGAATCCCTAGGAACAGGAAAGAGCAATGACGAAGTAGGTACAGGGAGAAGAGAGTAGAGGCTCTGGGAAAGAGCCTTGGGAGACATCCATTGTAAGGCAGCAAGAGTTAATATTATGCTGTAGAACTTTAAAAAATGCCTTTATAATAAATATTTGATTTTATGCTAAATCAAAGCATCCCTAGAGCAAAATATGGCATTTATTTTATGAGGGCAAGGTACAGAGGGGTTACTTTGTAGGGAGTAAAGTAGCACTGATATGTGAAATATGGGAAAGGTGGCGGACAATTATCTTTTTTGAAGCTTAGCCAGGACACCATCACTTATATCCTGAGAAAAAGTGATGTAATTTGCATTGTTGTATTTGTTTATCTCTCCCATGTAAGTAATGAAGAGAAGCCAGGCCAGCTTACATGGGGAAAGTATTCACATCCTGAGGCAGTATCATTGTACCTCAGTGAATTTCTGTTTGTAGGCATATCTCTCTATCTGCCTGGTTACGTGGCATGTATCTGTATGTGACCAGGTGGCTTGGGAGCATGAACGAATACAAAGGATGATAATAAGGAAAAACAGTGCCTCTCCTTGCTTCTACCGTACTAAGCTTGTGCTGGTCAATAATAAGATTCAGGAAGATAAATTTTTAAAAATTAATCTACAGGAGGAAACAAGCTTTGTCTGGGTTTTCAAGGTGTTCAGTAAACTCCCTTTAAATGGTCCGGCTTAAGTCAATCAAAAAAAAAAAAGAAGTTGTTTTAACTCTATCCTTTGTCTAAATGTTAATGGCTATGCTGAGGTGTCACTAGCAGAATCCTCTCTGAGAGTTTTAAGGTCAGACTTCAGTTAGAAGAACTCCCGAACCCCTTCTGTGACTTCCCTCACAAACGTAGTATCTGCTTGGACATTGTTAGTGATGCAGAACTCACTACTGTTCCATTTTGGGACCACTAGCTGTAATTGTTAGAAAGTTCCTCCTTGTGTTGAACTAACAATCTGCCTCTGGGGCCAAGTAAAACAAACTTCATGCTCCTTTCCCACCACTGGTCTTCACATATTTGAAGGATGTTTTCATGTCTGCTCTACGTCTTCATTTCCCCAAGCTTTAGCGTTAGTCCCTTCAGGTTGGTTTACCAGGTTCCTTAGAACACAGCTTTTGTGTAGTGGAATCAGTGTTGACTTTGGAGTCAGAGGATCTGGGTTCAAATCCTCGCTGACTCTATGTGACATTGGGCAAGCCACAAGCTTCAGTTTCCTTCTCTGTAAATTGAGGTAGTTAGTACAAGATGACCTTAGAAGTCCCTTCCAGCTCTTGACCTGTGACCCTGTGATTCTCACAGAGTGAGGTGAAGTCTGGAGAAGGCTTTGTGCTTCTACCTACTTGTTCTGTCTTCCTGTTTGCTCAAAATATTGACAACCATTCATTTCTTTCTGCTTATAACTTCTAATCAGACCTTTTTTTCTCTCCTTAATAATTTACACATTTTGCTGCTATCTTTGTGGCTCAGTTTCCCTAATTGGGTTGAAATAATTACTTTTATATCTGCCTACTCACAGGGGAGCTCAATTGCCACTGTCCTAAACAGTCCTTTAGGAGACTGAGGCAATAATCTCTGGCTGTCTTTTTTTTATTCATTGGCAACCCAGCTATATTTTAAAAGGTCTAGCTCAGGGGTGGGGAACCTGCAGCCTCGAGGCCACATGTGGCCCCCTAGGTCCTTGAGTGCAGTCCTTTGCCTGAATCTAAACATTAAAGGGCTGCACTTGAGGACCTAGAGGGTTACAGGTGGCCTCAAGGCCACAGGTTCCTCCCCTCTGGTCTAGCTAGATCCCTGCTCTTCCCCATTTCTGTCTTCCTTCCTCTGCACTATTTTTATATATGTTTAGTAAAAACCATTTAAATTAATGCCACCTGAAAAATATGCTAGGCACCATTTTTGCAGTTTTTTTGCTGTGGTTTAAAAATGTTTTCGAAAAAAGCTGTCTTGTGTATACCGTTGTGTCTGCCCATTATATTTAAATCATTGGCCAGATGGTTGTAAGGCTGTATTTGCTTTTCATTTGCAGGCACTCTGAGTTCAACATGTTAAGGACAAAAACAGGCACATGCTTAAAATTACTTTTATGGGGATTTTCTTCTGACTAAGAGGATTTTATGTGAAACTAGAAGAGCAAAAGCCTTTACAAATCAAGATCAATAAGGTCATGTTTACCCCCAAATATTCCTTAAATGTGAAGTTCCCTCTCATCTGCTTTTTAAAATTTTTAACAAAGTGCAAAAGTTACTGTAACACATTATACACTTATATTTCCAAATCTCCACTTTTGTATTTACTTTTCTTTATATCGTGCTTTTCCTTAAGGCCCTGAGTAATAGTCATTTATAGGCTAAAAATGGTTGTAATTATTACAAAATATTTCATTTCAAATGATAAATACTCTGAACTGAGAGTTCTTGGAAGCTCTGGGTAGAGAAGATTGTGAGCAGTGACTTACACTTGTACTCTACCCTACCCTCACCCCAATCCAATATGCTAATAACAAGAATAAATGTACGTCATATTGTTATACAGTAATATGCTTTCTTACAGTATTTTTTTCAGATGTTCTATTTCCAGTTGCTTTGTTGTATTTTGTGTTGTAAGATGATACAACTTTCATTTGGGCATATCCAATGAGGTCCAGATCCTGTAGTCATTTCATGTGGAGGGTACCTTTTGAAGTCCAAAGTGGGAAATAGTTGTAAAATTGAATCCAGCTAGTACTTTCTTTTCCTTTTATGATAAATACTTGAATAAATGAATCAATAAGAACTTTTAGGCAATATTGGCAACTGTCTAAATGTCTTTCTAAAACTTTCCACTCTTAATGAAGATAATTGCTCTTTTTTTTTGTTTTAATTTTTTTTAAATAGGTACAACCCATCAACAAACAGAAAAGGGACCCTGTGCAGAAGGAACTGGAGCCCTTAAGGAAGGGCTGCTGGTGGTATCTTAGCCTTCCTGAATGTGAGGGCTTCCCAATTCACAAGTAGTTTGTTTTAAACCAAAGTGGTTTACCTAAACTTGCAGAGCACCCCCTTTGTGGCATCAGTCATCAAATGAATGGACTTAGTGACATTTTTAGGGGTAGGGAACCTGTGGCCTTGAGGCCACATGTGGCCTTTTAGGTCCTTGGGTGCAGCCTTTTGACTGAGTCCAAGTTTTACAGAACAAATCCTTTTATTAAGGGGATAAATGATGAGCCAGAATGAATGGTAAAATGTTACTTGTTGAACTTCTCTATTTTTTTGAAGATAGCATCATTCTTCCAGTCTTCCAGTTATCACCTTGGCAGTATCCACAGATCCTCATTTCTCATACTAACATTCTTAGTTATTAAATTTTATTGTTTCTTGTCCCACAATGTCTCCCACATTCTTACCCCTTCTTTCTTTTTTTTTTTAGAATATGTTTTAATTAATTATTTTCTTCAGTGAACTTTTGCACTTCTTTTTTCATTTGGCTAATTCTGTTTTTTAAGGTGTTCTTTAGTATTGTTTTGGTGCCTATTTTGCCAAGCTATTAATTGTCTATTCATAATTTCTTTTTTTGCTTTCATTTCTTTACCAATTTTTCCTCTACCACTCTTACTTGATTCTGAAATTTTTTTTAAGCTCTTCCAGGAATTCTTGTTGGATGTGTGTCATTTCACATATTTCTTTGAGATTTTCCTTGTATCTATTTTGACATTTTTTTCCTTCTAAGTTTGTGTCTTGATCTTTTCTGTTACTACTAAGCTTTTTATATTGTTGGGGTTTTTTTGCTTATTTTTCCACCCTATTTCTTGATTTGGAACTATGTTAATGTTGGGCTGTGTTCCTGGCATGGGGCTAGGGGAGGTGCTTTGTCTCAGGCTTCAGGTTTTTTTTTGTTGTTGTTATTTGTTTTTTGTTTTCTTTTTCTTTTTTCTTTTTTTTGCACTGCATTTTTCAGAGCTAGTTGTGGGGGTTTGGAAGTTTTTTTTTTTTTGTTTTTTTTTGCAGTATGATCTGGGGAGAGATATAATCACTGCTCTCTTGGTTTATACTCTGGTTCTTACCCAGAAAGGGTCCCTTATCTCTTAGGATTACAATCAGTACTTCTCAGGTCCCCTCCTCCTTTGGAACCTGACAGGCTACTGTTCCTCAGGATCCCTGATCCCTTGGGACTCAAAATGATACTGTTCCTTAGGGCTTCCACTCCCTCCTGACTGAAAGTACTCCTCTCTGCCCTTGGACTATGACCCAGAAGTGCGTATAGGCAATAGAGTTGCCAAACACCATTGGTCCTGCAGTGCTAGCACAATGATACCCTGTAATAATTCTAACCAGTTGCCAGGTCCCCTTACCATCTCTCTCTCTCTCTCTCTCTCTCTCTCTCTCTTGCTCCTGAAGCTGCTGCTGCTTCTGTCCCTACCACCTGGTCCCACCACTGGTGTTTCATCCACATAGGTTTTGAGTTGGCCTTCACCCCCATGTCACACATATCTCTTTCCAATCTCCTATGGTGTCTTGGGCTGGAAGAATGTCCCTCTCTGACTTTTGTTGGCTCTGCCACTCCAGAATTTGAGACCATTATTTTAAAGTTACTTAGAGTGGAATGTTGGGAAAACTCAGCTGAGTGCTTTCTGTCCCTTACCATCTTGTCTGCACTTGGGAAGTCTGACCCCTACTCTTTATCCACACAGCTACCGTCTTAGTTCAGGTCCTTTGCACCTTTCTTCTGTATTACACAGTGGTATCCTAATTGGTCTCTTTGCCTCAAGTCTCTCCTCTGTCCAATTTATTCTCCAAATGGCTGCCAAAGTGGTTTTCCTTAAGCATTGATATGACCGTGTTACTCCCCTACTCAATAAACTCTAGTGGCTCCCTATGTCTCATAGAATAAAATATAAACTTCTCTGTTTTGGTTTAAAGTCCTTCACAATTTGGCTCTCACCTCCCTTTGCAGCCTCATTATTCTTTACTAGCTTCCTGGTACTCAACAGTCAACCAAACTGGTGCCCTCTCTATTGCCTCGCTCATAACACTCCTTCCATTTTTGTGCTTTAGCACTGGGTGTCCCCCAGGCCTGGAGTGCATTGCCTCTTTATATACTTCTTGCTCGTGTGGAATCCCTCACTTTCTTCCAGATGCAGGTCAGGCATCTCTTTCTGTAGGATGCCTTTCTTCATTACCCCAGCTGTTAATGTTTTCCTTCACTAACTACATCCCTGTCATATTTAACTATTTTGTAGTTATTTCGTGTTTATTCTCCATATACTTACATATGCACATGTTGTCTTCCTTTATAAAATACAAGATCTTTGAGAGAGGAGATTGTTTCACTTTTTGTTTCTGAATCTCCTTACATGCAGTCAGCACCTAAATGCATGTAAAGCACTTGTTACGCGATTAGTGACGAGTGCTGTGATAGAATCAAAGATGCTCAAATTCGGAAGGACCTCAGTGGCCATGTAATCCAATACAAACTTGCATAATGCCTTGCCAGTACACTTGAAAAGTGGTCATCTAGCTTTTGCCTGAAGACTTCCAATGAAGGAAAACCCACTCCTTCCCAAGACAGAACATTCTGCTTTAAATTGCTGTAATTCTCCAAAAGATTTTCCTTATATTTGGCCTAAATTTTCCTCTTCGAAACTTCTACCCATTGATCTTATTTCTGTCTTTTGGTGCAAACAGAAACAATTTCATCCTCTTTCTGTGCCATTGTTCTTTACATACATAAAGATGACTGTCATGGCTCTCCCAAAGTGTTTTCTTCTTCAGGTTGCACATCACTGGCTCCTTCTATCTGTTTGTACATGGAATGGATTTGAGGCTCTTTTCTTTCTCTGGATACTTTGCAGAGTAATGGTGTACCCTTTACAATGTGGTGCCCAGAATTGGACACAAAATACTCTACATATGGTCTGAGAGATACTGATTTTTTTTTAAACTGCTTCCTCTCTGTGCCAGGGAGCCCAAGCCTATTTATTTAGGGGGTTTGATGCTGGGCACAAATTCAATAGATATGTCTTATTTTCACACAGATTTGTGAGGTATATTCAAAGAGTTGAGGCAATTTTAAGCACATTTTCAAAGTACTTTATTTCAGAAACATGAGCAAAATTGTTACTAAGCTTATACTACATATACTATATACTAAATATTTATATAGTGTCAATAATGCCTGTGAGAAGTGAAAGTTTTTATTAATTTATTCAGTTCATATACTCCAGAGTAAAAGAAACAGAGGAAATAGGAATGAACAGGTACAAGGTGATGTCACTTTATGTTTATTCTTCTTCCAGGGAGCTTTAGGAACTCCTTTTCTCTCAGCTTCTGAACATTTCTACTTCCTCCTCTCTGCCTGCCATTCACCTGCAGGCCACAATTTTTACCAACCTTCATGCCTAGTTCAGGAGTGCAGGACTGGCAGTAGAATTTGTATTAATAAAATACTTTGTTTGCTATTTAAATAAAACTAATAAGTCCACAAACATAATTTTAAAAAAAATTCCTTATTTATATCTTTTATTAGCTCAGATTTTTAGTCATTGGATTTTTTTTTAGTGAAAGGCACACCTGTATGAGGAACTTGGAAGTATTTTTACACATTTCTAGATGATGCCCAAACATATCCTCTGAACTTTTGGTCACAGTCTAGTCATAGGTTGACTCTCTGTGTAGGTTTTGGTGTTTGGAAAACATTGGATAAGTTATTCCGTCTGCCAAAAGGGAAAAGCTTATGATCAAATAGGATAGACATGGTAATGGACAAATGACCAAACCCTTTGGTAAATGACCAGTTGGTAGAAAATATTTTCCTAAGAAATTTTGTCTGATCTGAGTATGTTTGTCACCTCTCCTTTTATTTAGTTAGGATTTTAGCGGCAGACTGATATTTTTCCTCTCCTTTACTTTGCATATGTGCAGTCTTTATGACGTTATTCCATTTTATAGCAGTCTAAATTAATGATACGATTGGATTGTAAATATATATATATTTTTCACCTTATCGATCACTTTCTTGGAGAGAAAAAATGATAATCATCTTCATAGAACAAACATTTTCAGTGTTTTTATGCTTTATCTACTTAAAAGTTGAGATTCCACTTTTACTTAATACCAAAACTTTCCAATCTTTGTCTTTAAAACATAAAGACATAGATTAATTACCAGTTTTTAGATTTAAAAAAAAAAGCTGCTATTAGTTCAGGACAATTGATTCCAGGCATTTGTTTTCAATAATACAGGACAATCTCCGGGAATTCTTTGCTAGATTCATTGCCAAATGATGTCACTATTGAATGTAGTGTTGTGTGTGTTAGCACGTTCAGAATTATTTGAGGTGGGGTCCATAGTTCCACTCCTAGGCTCCACTGAGGAGTTTGTTTCCCTGACTCTGGCCCTTTCTATGTCCCTTCTCAAACCATGGAGTGATTGGCCATTGAAAAGCAATTTATGGACATTATCTTAACATTTGAACTCTACTAGAACTTCAAGACTAATGGAGAATTGAAATATAAAATTTCAGGTGTGAAGAAAGCATGTAAATTACAAAGAAGGTGGTATTGAGTCACTCTGGGAATAGTTTCTTTAATATATTCAGTCAGCAAAACATTACTGGTTAGTATAAATGCTCAAGAAATAATTTTACATGAATATATTGGGGAAAATGAATTGGAGGAGATAAAATTTAAAGTAAGGAGGGAGGAAAGACAAAATAGTATATTGTCTCTTGTTCATAAATCTGTCTTGTTTGTCTCTTTTCTCATATCACTTAATCTCAGTGAAACTTTCTCAAAACAAAAAAACATAATGACAAAAACTAAATAGTTGGTAGATTTTGAAAAATATTAGATATTAGTGTTTACTGTCTAAGTGGATTTGTTCACTTGTCTAAGGGAAATCTGTAAAGTTAGCAAGTTTGCCTTTAGGGGCTCTGGACAAACTCTCCCTCCTTCCATCTAACAACTTCTGTTCATCCCCTCTCTGTTTCTCTTTAGTTGGCTTATGCTGTCTCTAGCCTGCAAGATAATTTCTCTGAGGAAAGGCTAACTAGGAATGTAATGTTCAGTATGTTGTACTAAGCCATTAAACTGCTAAACAGCACATCATAGAGGACAGAATCTGGCAGCCCGGAAAGAAGGGCATAGCAAGTTGTTTGAAATGTAATTATTGACAATTAAGTGACAGGCTTCTTGCATTGAGTCAAATGATACATATTTAGTGAAGACTTCTGGTCCACGTGCCTGAAGCTTGTCCTTAACAGTATTTGAGTTGTAGCTTTCTACCCTGCTGTTAAATCTGTGTTTTAGCAAGTTGCTGTTGTCTTCTTTCTTCAGCTTAGAAGAGTTTAATCCTTGCAATAGAAAGCAGTTTGAAATGGCTGCAAGAGAGGAGAGACACCCATAGAGAGTTTGGACTGTTTTTCTTTTTTCACCCATGACATCGTTTGCAAAAGCACACGTGATACTCTGGTAGGCAAAGAAGTGTATATGCTTATAATTTTATTCAGATGTACAGATGGCGCTTATGCAGAAAATGTACTAATAATTGGAGTAAAGCCCCTAATTATCCTTGTTCCTGAAACCCATTTGCTTTTTGTTGATTTGAATCATTTCCCCAGAATGAAAAGGATTGTAAAGTTAGAAATCTCACTTTCATTTAGTTGTGCATCTGTTTCTTTACAGTCTAGTAAGTACTGTTTGGAATCCAAGGATTGCAATGTGAAAGGAAATGAAATAACGTGAAGCAATTGGCTTTAAAATTGTATAAATTCTAAGATCTGTTTTCAAGTTAGGATTATTTTGGAACGGTGTAAACCTCCAAAGGTGGTGCTGCTTTAGACAGGTCACTGTGTTTAAGTCAGACCACCAGCTTTGTTTTATTTTCAGCTGTCTTTGATAAATTGCAGAACTGTATGACCAAATGCATTGCAGCAGGAGGGGTTAAAGGTAGGACAAACAGGGAAAGCTAATTTAAACCATGCACTTCCAGCTGAAACTAATTTTTCCTCAGTTCATGAAAGAGATCAAATTTTCAATCTGACCCGTGAAGACTTTTTTTGTTTTAATTGTCCTTTGGTTGTTGTTGTTGTTGCTTAAATAGATCCAGCAGTGGGAGCAGAATCTGGAAAAATTTCACATGGATCTCTTCAGGATGCGCTGCTATTTGGCCAGTTTACAAGGTGGAGAGTTACCAAATCCCAAGAGTCTCCTTGCTGCCACGAGTCGTCCTTCTAAACTGGCACTGGGCAGATTGGGCATCTTATCAGTTTCTTCCTTCCATGCACTGGTAAGTCCCAGAAAGAGGTTAAGTTGTTGTAGTCCAGACGTAAAGGGGACAACTGAAGTAATCTGGTCCCAAGAATCAAGAATTGATAGATTCTTGATAAATGACCATCCAGTCTCTACTTAAAGACCCACCTATGCAATCTAAAAACCTCTGTGGCCTAGGGGTAGCAGAAGGGGTGGACTAGATGGCCTTGAAAATGTCCCTTACAGCTTAATGCCTATGATACTCTTTTAATCCTTCAAAGCTTAGCTCCAATACCCCCTCCCATTGGAAGCCGTTCTTGATCTCCTCGGTTGCTAATGCCTTCCAATGGGTATTACTTTATATATATGTCTTGTGTTTAATTTTCTATTCCACAGTTTGTTTCTTCCCAATAGAAAGTAAGCTCCTTGAGAGCAGATACTGTTTTGATTTTCCCCTTGTATCCCCACTGCATGGTGCCTGGCACACAGCAAATATTTAATAACTGCTTATTAAATTGAATTGAATCCTATTAACTTCACATGTCACGGAACTCACTACTTCCCAATGCAGTCTATTTTATTTTTGGGAAGCTTTAATTGATAGAAAACTCTTGCTTACACTGAGCAAAAATCATTCTCCTTGTAGCTTCCATCCTTTGGCTCTACTTTTCTTGTTGGAAACTAATTAGGATAGATATAATCTCTAATCTACAGGAAGATCCTTCAAACCTTTTTTAAGTTAAATTTTATTTTTTTTCCCAGTATCAGGCATTTGTACTTTTGTCCATTCTATTTCCCCCTCCACTGGGAAAAAAAAAAAACTGAAAAAGGTAACAACCCTGTAACAAATATACATTCCCATGCATATCTTATTCTGCATCTTGAGTCTATCACCCATCAGTCAGGAGATAGGTAACATTCTTCATGATTAGTCCTCTGGAATCACCATTGATCATTCCTTGGATCGGAGAGAGTTCTTAAGTCATTCAGAATTGTTTTTAGATTGTTGTAGTGTAAATTGTCCTTTTGGTTCTGCTCATTTCAGTGTGCATTAGATTTCTATGTCTTCCCACATTTCTCTGAAATCTCCTCAAACATTTGAAGACAGAGGTTGTTGTCTTAATTTATTTGTTCTTTGGCGCTTTCACCTAGAGTTCTCTTAATAGTGGAAGACTCATTAGTCATACAGAGATGTTTTGCTTCCTTCCCTGTTCTAGCCTCTTCCCACTTCATAGTAGCAGGAAGATGTAATCCTTGGGAATTGGCAATGGTTGTATAAATCATTTCATGACTAAGTGCAGATTGTTTTTCCTGGGACTGCTGAAAGCCCCTGTGGGTATTCTGAGATCACTTGCATTTGCATAGACACTACTTTGCATAAGTCCAGTTTGGGAACCATTGAGTTGTTTTCTTAATCTTGGTGCTTGCTAGGGGGTCTTTCTAATGTCTCAACTGGCTTGTTTCTTCTTGCATGTTGTCAAGATATGAAATGAAACTATGACTTTGATGTGTTAACCAGAAAATCAGTATTCATGACAAAAAGAAAGTATGCCTGCTTGATAGACAGTTATTTCTTTCTGATAAACAAATGGTTCCAGAATAATATTTTTAAAAATAAATATGTTTTAAATTAGATATGCTCCAGAGATGAATCCGCTCTCCGGAAACGAACATTGTCATTGACACAGCAAGGTCAAAATAAGAAGGGATTGTTTTCATCACTGAAAGGACTGGACACTTTGGCAAAAAAAGGGAAAGACAAAAGGCCATCCATAACTCAGGTAAATGTCATAATAACTGAAGAGTAATAGTAAAATAAGCTTACTTGATTGTTAGCTACTCAGTTGAGGGTTCTGGGCTTTTATTTTTCTTTTTAGAATTACATAAAATCTTTGGAACTTAACTCACTAATGATTTTCATTATAAATTAAGAATGAGATTATAATATAATATGAAAGTATTAAATATATGTGTGAATTTTTCCCCCTAAGTTACACACATCAGAAAAGCTGCTTGGTTCCTTTCCAATTGCTTTTGACATTTGGTTGCAACTAAAACATTTATTAGCATACATATAAGTAAAATTAGGGGGAAAATTCCTATATTTTTCATTGCCTTTCCTTTTGCTTTTCTCCCACTAGTTTTCCTTTTTAAAAGGAGTAGGAACAAATTTTAAGCCACATTAACACTTCTGTTTACTTTGATATATAACCTTGTTGTAAGTTGAGGCAATAAGGTTTTTTTTTAATAAATAAAAATAATATGAGTTTTTACACACAAAAAAAGATCCTATACAATAAATTGTTTTCAAAATATTTTCAGTGCTTATCTATACTTATTGATAATGCCCTCTTTAATTCACATGATGCTAAGAGATAACATGGAGTTGTGAACATAGAACTAGTTTCAGAGTAAAGTGGGATGATCATGTCCTAGCTTTGACTCATACTGGCTTTTTACTTTAAATCATTTCACTGTAGGTGCCCCAGACAATTCTCTATGATCAAGTTTTAGGGAAGTTACCAATATGTTTTAGTAAAGGAATTTCTTTACCAAGAGCTTCTTATATTAATGAAGTAACAGGGCCAGTTAAAAACATAGTATGCTCATAAATTTCATATGAATAATTCATATGACAGTGTTAGGGCTCTGACCTTTCCACATAAAACAGGCCATATGAGACATAAATGTGCTCTTATATGATATTCTGATACTATAATTGGAAACTATTTGCTAGTAGCAAATGTCAGTAGATGATTTTGTTTTATTTATGCATTAACAAAAAGCAGTTATTAATTTTGTTGTCATTACTGTTATGTACGTGTTTATTATATATAGAAGAAAAAATTCTGTAGAACTTTATTCAACTACTTTTTAATTATTTCCCTGAACCTTTTCTTGGGTAAATGGGTGTCAAACATTAATTCTCATTACTAACTTGAATACTAAGGCATAAGGGTCTGAAACACTTTTAAGAGGGAATATATAGTAAATTGAATAAAAAAACCCCACCAGATATCTTTTTGTGGGCCTTAAAACATACCCATATGTTTTAAAACATACCTAACTCTTATGAATAATATATATATATATATATGATTATGTGTCTATATACATAGACACATATATGTATATCCATGTGTGTATGTATGTATATGTGTATACACACACACACACACATATATATATGTGTATATATATATAAATATATGGAGTAGGGAAGAACAGTTTAAAAATCTCATTAATTAAGTTTCTGTTTATGCTTCCATTATGAAAAATACTTATTTGCACATTTAAGGCAGATCTTATTCATTTATTGCAGAACATCAAACTGTTAGCTAAACTTATTCCTTTATAATTAAATGTAAGATGTATTAAATGTAAACATTGTGATTAATACAATTATTTATCGACAACTGGGAAAAGAAAATTAATTTATCAAGTGATCACTAGTTTTTCTTTAATTATATGCTTATTAATATTAGCTAATATATCACCCCCCCCACTGAACTTCAGTGGTTCTCTTTCATTTCCAGGATCAAATACCAAATCCTCTATTTGGCATTCAAAACCCTTCATGAACTCCCCAATTCTACCCTTTGGGAATGCTTTCCCTCCCCATCTCCACCTATTGGCTTCCCTGGGTTCCCTAAAGTAGCCACTAAAATCCCCTTCATCTACCAGAAGCCTTTTCCAACCCCTCTTGATTCTAGTGCCTTCCTTTAATTATTTCCATTTTATTCTGAATAGAGCTTGTTTGCGCATATTTCTTGTTGCCTCTTCCATTAGACTGTAAGCCTCTTGAAGGCAAGGACTGTTCTTTTTTCCTCTTTTTGTATCTCCAGCACTTAGTGAGTAGTAGACAATAAATATTCATTGACTGCCTGACTGGTGGATATTATCAGGGGTTTCGTCTACATGCATGAAATATCTATTACATATGCCTATCTTAACATGTATTGATGGGGAAAAAAGTGTTTTGTATTGAGATGGTCATTCCTCAAGTATATGGAGCTATTCTAATGGCTTCAATGTGCATATCAACAAATACTCAAGTATGTTTAAGATTTTAAAAGATTTCTTTTCTACCAAATTAATGATCCACGTTTTAAAATAGATGCAAGTCTGATCACAGTGCAGCAAACTGACAGGTGAACTAGAAATATCTTCAGAAGCTGCATTCCTTTTTAATAGCAAGACTAACTATTTTCAAAATTACACAAATGGCCTATGATAAAAAGGTAAAAGATACAAATGTGCGAGGAGGCATAGAATAGGTATTAATGATATTGCTTTTTAAAAGTAACCTTTAAATATAATAAATTAGTAAATAGTAAAGTTTGTGGGATGAATGTTTATGTAGAGCTGTTGACCTTCAGGTTTTTTATATTGAAAATAATTAGCTATCAACTTCATGTGATATTGCCCTTTCATTCATCTCTCTTTCTTCTGTCCTCCCCTTTTATCTTTCTTTCTTTTTAAACGCATTTATCTCATTTAGATATTTGATTCAAGTGGCAATCATGGATTTCCTGGAACTCAGCTGCCTCAGAGCTCCAATAATTCCAGTGAGGTAAACTTGGCTGTAGATGCCAGCTATTTTATATAATTCTTCTAAATTTGTGCAAAAAATATTGTTGAATTACTGAACCAAAAAACTCTTCCTGTGCCCCCATCTGGTGTGGAGGTGGCCCAAGGTTATTGAAGATGATTTTTTCCAGTGTATTATAAAATCTGGTGGTTCTTACCAATGGAGGGAGGCTTTGAATGTGAGTTTGGTGACCAATGAAATTGAAATTTTTGATGGTCTAGCAAAAATGTTGATTAGTAATGGCTGCGTGGTTCCATTAAATTGGGGAGAGGCAGTTCCTTTTAAATTCATAAATCACACTTTGAAGATGTTAGGTACTGCTGAAAATGGTTTAACTCTTTAGGGTAATAATATAATTGTAATAGAAATTAAATGCTACATTACTCCATTTCAAAATTACTGGCATGAATAATACAAAAATCTACTTTTAGAGACCTATGATCTAAGCTCTTTACTCTTTTCATCATTAGCTCCCAGTTGAACAGGCCAGATGATAAATATTAAGGTTTTTGTTCAAGGATCTAGAGCTGGAATCCATAAATCTATCAATCTACAAATATTCATTAAGCTTCTACTGTATGCCAGCCATCATTTAATCTGCTGGGAATTACAAAAAAAAAAAAAGAACTATCATTTCTGTTAAGGAATACATTCTGTCGGGAAGATAATACATATCTGTTTAATTAAATATAAAATAAATACAAGATGATTTTAGGAGAAGGTACTAGCTGCTAGGGGATGGGGATGGGGATCAGGAAAGGCCTCTTGAAATGAAATGTGAGGGAAACTAGGGATTCTAAGAGATAGAGGTCAGTAGGTAGGACATTCTAGACATAGAGGACAGTCTATATGATAGAGCATAGAGACTAGATATGGAGTGCCCTGGGTGAAGAACAGTTATGAGGTCAGTGAAGCTGTACTGTGGAATGTGTGAAGGGAAATAATAAGACTGGGAAAGGTAGGTGGGAGTTAGGTTATGAAGGGTTTTTAACGTCAAACAGAGGAGTTACTATTAGATTCTAGAAGTAATAGGGAATCACTGGAGTATATGGAGCAGGGGAATGATTAGACTTTTCCTTAATGAAGCAGTTATATTGGAGGATAGTTGGGAGAGAGAAAAGACTTGAGATGAAGGGACCATTTTGGGAAGCTCTTACAGTAGTGTAGGGTGGGAAATGATGAGAGCCTGAAACAGGATGGCACCTGGGTGAGTAGAGAGAAGGGGATGCATACAAAAGATATTGTGGAGGTAGAATTGACAAGACTTGGCAACTAATTGGCTATGATATAATATGGAGTCAGGGATGGCTTCAAAGTGGTAAGACTGAGTAACTGGAAGGATGATGGTACCCTCAAAAGCAAACCATAAGTTTAGAAGAAAAATGGGGTTGGGAGAAAGAGAATGAATTATGTTTTGGCCATGTGGAATTTGAGAAACTTGGAGGGCATAGAGCTTGTATTGTCCAGTCGACAATTGGTGATGTGAAACTAGAGCACCAGAGAGATAAGGGTTAGATATAGAGATCTGTGAGTCATCTGGAGGGAGGTGATTACTATGCCCATAGGTCTGCTTCCACAATTGGGGTATGATGTAGATGAAGATTCCAACCAATGACACTGAGCAGAGGTAGGAGAACCGTGACTAGAGGAAGGAGTAGTATCTCAAAAACTGGTGAAGGAGAGAGTATCCAGGAAGAGAGGGTGATCAGCAGTCTGAAATGTTGTAGAGAGGTTGAGAAGGACAACTGAGAAAAGACCATTAGATTTGGCAATGAAGAAACGTTAATTTTGGAAAGAGCAGCTTCAGTTGAGTGACACTTATTAGCTGTGGCAAGTCAGTTAACCCTCTTTGCCTCAATTTCCTCATCTGCAAAATGAGCTGGAGAAGAAAATGGCAAACCATTCCAGTATCTTTGCCAAGAAAACCCCAAATGTGATCACAAAGAGTCAGACACAACTGAACAACAATTAGCAGGGAGCTCACAGGCTTGTTGTGAGCATCAAATGACATAAAGTACTTAGCACGGTGCTTGGCACATAGTCAGTGCTATGTAAATGTTAGCTATTACTACTATTATTATTATAATTATTACAAATTAAAATGTTAATAGCTGATAGCAGCTTTTAAGCACATAACTGAGTGGAGGAGGTAGGGAGAGGAAAAATGCTTGTTAATTGAAAAAAGTGATTAAAAAATAAAAGCATGTCTTAGCAGGAGACTATTGAAATAGAAATATTGAAAATACTGAGAATTTTGAAAAGTCTCCTGGGAATGATAGAAATTTAGGTGCTAGGGTAAGCCAGTGGAAGAAAGATTTAGGGGCAGGACTTTTTCCCAGCTTTCTCGAAAAAGACAGACTGCTGGCTACTCCTATGACCCTGAATGCCACAGCTGTGCCTGTTCTTCAGTTTACTGTTGGAGAAGTCATTTGCTCCTTTGCCCACTATCTTAGAATCATTTAGGTAAATCTCTATCTTCCACAGTCTCTCACCCACAGTTCTGAGATTGGATGACAGAAAGAAAAAGGATGTTGAGAGGGTAAGATGGATTGGAAAATTGAGTGACTATGTTTGCTCATATTCTTGGTGGCATCTGTCTTAAAGAGAAGAAAATCAGAGATGGATCCTTCTCCACAAATCCAATCAGTAAATTTATCTTTTCGCTGTTGTTTTCTGTCTCTAGTTCACCTTTCTTTATTGAATATTATCCAAAGATAGATCTTCTAAGATTCCTCCTACCTTGAGCTATGGTAGCAGAAATGTAAAGGAGGGAACAGAGGTGAGGGACAATTTAAGAAGGTAAAATCGACTTGACTTGGAAAATGATTAGATATGTAAGATATGGGGAGCAAGAAGCGTAAAAATGACTGAGATTTTGAGACTCAATGATTGAGTGGTGCTATTAAAAAAGAGAGAAAAGTTAAAGATGGTTAGATTTTAGGGAGGGAAGATGATCAATTCCATTTTGTGCATAATCATTACTGACATTTACATAGGGATTAAGGTTTCCATAGTATTCTTCTGCCTTGTTGAGTTCTTATCTCCTTTCAAAGTTAACTTCCTTAGCCACCTTCTTCTACATGAGATCCTTGCATTTACTTATCTGTGTATTTACCATTTTCTTCCAATAAACTATAGGTAACTTGAGGTTAGAGACTTTGTACCCTCAATAACTAACATAGTGCCTGACACGTAGTAGCTATTTAATAAATGCATTTAGAATTTAATTTGATCCTTACAACTCTGAGGTAGGTTCTATTATTGTCCCCATTTTACAGATGAGGAAACTCAGACTGAGAGGGGTTAAGTGACTTGTGAAGGGTCAAACAGCTATTAAGTCTTTGAGGCAGGAGAAACCAAGCCTTCCTGATTTCAGATCCAGTACTCTACCTACTATTTTACACAACCTATGTTGTGTTTGATGGCTTGATTGGACATCTAGAGGGATACTTGTATTTTGGTGTCTTTATTACTTAGGTACTTTGTATATTTGGACATACCTATTTACAAAGATATAATGTGCATCATCCATGTTTTCTTATCGTATACTAATTGTTCGTGTCCATCCATAAATCCTCCATAGTGGATGTACCACAATGGTGTGCATGTGCCATTTATTCAAGCTAGTTTAAACCATGCCCCACCACCAGTGAAAACTCTTTAATCCACAGGACTGCTTTTGATAGCATCAATATGAATTCTCCAGCTACTTGTAATCCAAATAGAACTACCGCTGGAACCAAGACTAGAATTTGGCTTTCTGTGCATCTCTAGGAGAAAAGCTCAAATCAAAACAATACCTTTTAGCTATTTGAATAAAGAATACATGGTTTTATTGGTGTAGGTACTTCCTCCACCAGTTCCATTAGTCATCTCTCCTACATTCCCCCTGCTTCCTTTGCAGATTATGATTGAAAGTATATGTAACTACCACATGGCCATCCTTACAAAAAGGCTTCTCTAAACTTAACTAAGGCTGATGGCAGATGCCTGGTCCATCACTGGGCTGAGTAGTAGGACCTACCCTACACTGTGCTCCATTGGCATTTTGTAGTCTTTGAGCAGCCAGTCAGTCAATCCAGTGCCTATTATGTGCCAGGTGGCGTTCTAAGTGCTAGGGGTACAAGGACAAAAATGAAGCAGCCCCCCCCCAACTCAGGGTTACCTCCAGACCATGATAAGGCAGAAGAGCAAGATTTCAGTGGGGATTGAATGGCAAATATTACTTTTTGTTAGCTTTTTCCCTTAGGGAATCACTGGGGTAGAATATTTATGTTACACTTTCATCTCTGTTACATAAAGAAGTATGACAGAATTACTAGTAGATGACAGGAAGGCTGTGGATATGGTTTCTCTAGCTTTTAGCAAAGCTTTTGACAAAGTCTCTCACACTGTTTTTGTGAAGAAGATGGAGAGAAATGGATTAGTCAGTAATAAAATCAGCAGGATTCAGAATTGGTTGGATTGCTGTAGTCAGAGAGTAGTTTGTTAATGGCTCAATGTCATTGTGGCAAGAGTTCTCTAGTGTAGTACCCCAAGGATCTGTCCTTCACCCTGTGCTATTTTACATTTCTTTCAATGACTTGGATAAAAGTATAGATAGTGTACTCATCAAATTTTCTGTGAGGAATAGCTAAGACTGGATGACAGTGCCAGGATCCACAAGTATCGTGATAGGGTAGAGCAAAGATCTATGAACTTTTGTGTTTTTTTAAATTGCCTTTTGATAACTTTATTTCATTCAACAAATGAGTTTCTTTTGTAGTCCTATGCATTTTATTTTAAAATATTTAAAATATTAAAATCCTATGCATTTTATTTTACTTTTATTTAAAAACATTATTCTGGAAAGGGGTCCGTGGTGGTGGTGGGGGGGGGGGTCTATGACACATAAAAAGGTAAAGAACCCTTGGATTAGAGCAGTAAACTCAGTCTTTTAAGAATAGATTCAATAAGAATTAGTATGATATCTTGTATTTGAGTACAGAAAATCAGCTTCACAAATAGAAAATGTCTGGACAGCACTTACTCTGAAAAGTATCTCCAGTTTTTGTTGGACTGAAAGCTCAATTATAAATTATCTATGTGACATAGAAGCCAAAAAAAATAATGGAATCTTGGGCTATATCACTGGGGGCACACCTTACAGAAATAGGGACATGATAGTTCTTCCTACTGCGCCCTCACCAAACCTCATTATGTACATTTCTGGGCACCATTAATAAACTGGAGAGGGTCCAGAGTTGCAAAACTAGAATGGTGAAGGGCCTTGCATCTCTGACACATGAGGATCACTTGACAGAACTAAGAACATGTAATCTTTTTTTAAAAAATTAATTTATTTTAATTTATCAACAATCACTTCCATAAGCTTTTGAGTTTTAAATTTTTCTCCCCCTTTCTCCTCACCTCCCTCCCCAAGATGGTGCACAATCTGATGTAGGCTATACATATGCATTCCTATTAAGCATATTTTCACATTAGTGATGTTATAAGGAAGAATTAGAACCAATAGGAGGAACCACAAGAAAGTGAAAACAAAACAAAACAGAAGGAAAAAATAGCAAATAATATGCTTCAATCGGCATTCAAACTCCATAGTTCTTTCTTTGGATGTGGATAGTATTTACCATCATGAGACATTTGCAGATGTCTTAGATCCTTGCATTGCTGAGAAGGGCTCAGTCTATCAAAGTTAGTCATCAAACAACTTGACTGTTGCTATATGTACAATGTTCTCCTGGTTCTGCTCACTTCACTCAGCATCAGTCTATACAAGTCTTTCCTGATTTTTCTGAAGTCTGTCTGCTCATTATTTCTTACAGCACAATAGTATTCTATTATATTCATATACCACAACTTATTCAGCCATTCCCCAATTGATGGGCATTCCCTCACTTTCTAATTCTTTGCCACCACAAAAAGAGCTGCTGTAAATGTTCTTGTACATGTGGGTCCTTTTCCCATTTGTATGATTTCTTTGGGATAGATACAGCCCTAGGAGTGCTATGGCTGGGTCAAAGGGTATGCACATTTTTATAGCACTTTGGCCATAGTTCCAAATTGCTCTCCAAAATGGTTGGATCATTTCACAACTCCACCAACAATGCATCAGTAGACATTTAGTCTTGAGGGAGAGAAGAAACGGGGTTGGGGGGGAGGAGAGGAAGGTAAATGATAATTGTCTTCAAGTATATGAAGAGTTATATAGAAGGAGTGATAGAACTCATTTTTTTTTGTCTTCAGAAGGCAGAATCAGGAATATGATTGGAAGATGCAAAGAGACCAACTTAATTTTGATATCAGGAAAAACTTCTTAACAGTTAAAATTGTCCAAAAGTGGAATGGACTGCCATAGGCAGTGTTGGGCTCCTTTTCATTGGAAGATTTTAGGCAGATGCAAGATGGCTACTTGTCTGATGTTACAGTTAGGATTCCTTTTATTTATGGTTGAACCTCAATAGATATTGAAGTCCTTTCTCAATTGAAATTCTGTGATTATAGATGTAGATTGTCTCATTTTCATGTGTGTTACCATAGTTCTTAAAGCAGTTTTAGATATTGAAAGTATAACATCCTATATATTTAAATATATGTATATATGTATGCATATATGCCACTCTAACTGATATACTCACCAAGTAATGGTTCAGAGATGAATTACCCCTGATCTTAAATTTGTTAAGGTTGGGATGAAAATAATTTTAATTTAAGAATATTTTTAAAAGAAACAGAGGGGAGGGTCAAGCCAACAGGAACAAAGTCTGGCAAGCTAAAAATGGAAGTTTTTTTCTTTATATTATTAAGTATTCCCAGGTGGATAACAATAAGCCTAATGTAGCTATTTGAAGAAAGAAGTTACTTTTGGAAAAGATGACAACAAAAAGCTAAGTCAAAAGAAAGTGATAAAGTAACCAACTGCTCTTGCTACATCATGGCAGAACTTGTGACTGTCCATAGTTCTTGGCTTTCTTTCTATGCTGGAAAATTAGATATGGGGCAGGGCCCAGCAGTGAGTTGAGAGGAGTAGGGAGTGTCCTAAATTTTTGTGGCAATGAATGAATGAATGAAGTATTGCTGTATTAGTCATTTGACTATGAACCAGAAAAAGAAAAAAAAATCCTGTCAGTTTCTAAAATGGAAAATATGAATGAAAAAACTCTGTCTTAACCATAGCTTAGTAATATGTTTCAAACATTAAAAATACTATTTTCTTTTTGTTGAAACCATAGCAATCCTGGTGTTTGGGCATCTCCCCAAGTGGGAAGTCATTCTATGACAGCTTATATTTTATAAAGAAAATGTAGAACTGTGCAACAACTCCTTTTCTCCTGAATACGTGTCTTTTCTTCATTTCACTTGCTAATAGAATTTCTTTTACCAGAAGCTATAGAGATGAAGGCCCACTTGTGACAGCCAGATTGCCATGTTGCTTCTTATTTCCGTTTAGTGATCCAAGTAGTAATTATGAGCCATTTGATCCAAAAGCATCTGCTGTGCTAACACCCAGTGTTTCCATTTTCTCTCCATGAAGCACATGGAGCATGAATAATTTGACATGTGGTTTCAGGACCGTTAATGCAATAGTAATCAGTACTTACATAGAGGCTGTCATACAAGGGTATCAAAAGTGATTTGCAAACATCAGCCAGTTAATATTTCTAGTAATTGCAATTGAAGTTATTTAGTAATTCTATATTGTTTCCATTATGTGGATGGAGAAATATGAGACAAAGTGATGTGAAAATCTGTTGCTACTGTAGTATAAGAAAGTTGTTATTGCCGTTGTGATTCCTTATAATTATGTAATGTGGTAAAAGTGGTTGTTCCTTATTTCTTTTGTGTGCTGTTTCTAATTGTGAGCGTTCTCATGTCGGTGACATAAGTCCTTGGTTCAATTTTAAGTGATTACAGGTGTTCATCAGAAGTTTCAACTTGACTGTGCTAGTTGGGGAAAAAAAGGATCTTTTGTGAGATGTACTGGTTACTGAGGTCTGCTTTTGATGCCTCACAATGGCTTCTTAGAAATTTTGCCAATCAGAATTAGTTTTTGTACATCATAAAGTGCTGGAAAGGTTTGAAATATTGGTCTAGTAACAGATTGTGTGTTTACTATCCAAGAACCAGCATCATTAATACTAGAGAGACTTATTACCGGACTGTCAGCTATCAGGGATGAAGTTTTTTTTGGGCAGTAGTGACTTAGCTTGGGATCTTCAAGAGTGATCTAAGAAAATCCACTTGCAATCATGCAATCACTGATCCTCAAATGAAAGTAAATGAGGCCACAAATGAAAATGGCCTATTAGAAGATGATGTAGTAAACATGTGCTGAGAGATCGAGGAAGCATGGTCTACAGGATAGAAAACTGGCTTCAGAGCGAGGAGAACAGAAAGACTAGAAGCCCAGACCTGCCTTTGACACATATTAGCTTTCTGACTCTGGTGAAGCCTCTTCTTCTTCTTCTCTTTAGGTCTGAAAGAAATCATTAAGTTGAAGAGCTGGTGCAGAAATGAGGAAATTTCCTCTGTAGGAATACTCTGCATTAATGAAATGGCTGGTCTGGCCCAAGAAACAGAAGCAATGAGAGAGTGGTTAAGAATATTAATTTATAACAACACATTTCTAAAAGTTCTTAATGGCTTTTAGAGTTCTTTTCTTATACCCCCATGAAGTAGTTTTTTGTTTTGTTTTTTAACTGTGCTGGGAGTGGGTGGGTAAAATAATTTTCTAGACTACTTTTGTATTTATTTTTTCAAGGGTTCCAGTTTACCTTTGCTAAAGTAACTTGCAAATAAGTATTTTCTAGCATTGTACTAGATGAAATTCAAACTAGTTTTCAATCTTTTTAGTAAAGTAAGAAATAGGAGTAGGAATTTCATTGGTATAGGAAATTACAGGTTAAGGAAACAGGGTGACATTTTTGCAAATTAGAGTCTTAAAGAATTGCCTAAATACTCAGTGACTCGCCTAGGATTACACAAGCCACGAATGTGTTAGAGGCTGGGCTCACACACAAGTCCTCTAGGCTCCGAGGTCAGTGCTTTATCCAGTCTTCCTCATTGCCTATCTTTGTATAAAGAATGTATCCCAGTCAGAAGGCTAATGACCAGATCTCCATGAAAAGTGCCCCAGTCAGAGTAGATGGTTGGGGGTGGGGGAGGTCCCAGGATTATCTGCATTACATCTGAAAAATCCACTTCGGTTTTATGGTTTCTGATATCAAACCACGTTGAACAACTCTGGGATCTTTACTCCCTGCTGAACACCTGTAATTCACATTCATTTTAGGTTGAGTTTTTCTTGGGGCTAGAGAGGACACCCTAGAGATTTGTTTGATGCTGTGAATGCCAATGTGTAGAGATATCTTGAGACGCCTACAGCTCATTGAAGGTGTTAACTGAAAGTCATAACAGCTGTACTTAAAGTTCAGGGATGTGTTTTGGCTTTCAACCATCCACATCAGGGAATAGTTGTGATTTGTAGGCATGCTGTGCCAATTTTAACTTAAGGCTGTATTTCTTTAGTGCAACCTCTATCTCCATCCCATTGTATCACTTTTTGAATAGCTTTGTGTCCATATCAGGTAACCAGGTGCCATGCTCTAAGGACAGGGTTGATTTTATTTCAATTGTAGTTTAAATTATCACTTAGAAAGGCTTGATACATTTTTTCCTTATAAAAACTGCAATTTTATTTATAATACTGTAATACTCATCTCAAAAAAAGGGTTGTGTTGAGGCTTAATTAAATGGGATAATGTATGTAAAGTGCTGTATACATTTAAAGCTATATTTAAATGTGAGCTATTAAATAATTTTAGTATGCATGCTTCAGAAAAATTGAGATAGATAATAGGTTTCAATTTTAAACAATTATCACTGTAATTTTTATTTAAATTTTTATTGGTATCTTTTGTTTTTATGTCAGCTGTATTTTCCAATATATTTTCCCTGGAGAGAGCCAAATCATAACAAAAAAAAATTTTTTTAAAGATGAGAAAAGTGCAGTTTGGCAAGACTAATTATATCAGACAAGTTCAGCATTGTATGTAGTATTCCTCACATGCTGTCTCCCACCTTTGTAAAGCAGGGAAGGAAATTCATCTCTTTTTTTGATCATTTAACCAAAGACATAATATTTATAAAGCATTTGGCATAGTATCTGGCATGTACTAGCTGCTTAAGGCTAATTACCTTGACCCTTTGGGGCCAAGCTTGGTCATTATACTTTCACAGTATTCAGTTTTAGGTATTTTATTGTTGTTGTTTACACTGTTATAATCATTGCACATGGTTTCTCAAATTCTAATTACTTAATTTTGATTTTAGTTCAGATGTCTTCCCATTGTTTCCCCTTTTCTTTATATTCATTGTTTCTTGCAGATAATGATAGATTTTTATAGATTCCATTCCATTAATATACCACAACATGGTTAGTCATTTACTACTTGAAGGGGATCTACTTTGTTTCCAGCTCTTTGTTACTATAAAAATGCTGCTACAAATGTTTTGCTACATATAAATCCCCTTATGTTTTATTGTTGACCTCCTTGAGACATATTGCCGGCATTGGGATCTCTAGGTCAGAGGATATGGCCATGTTAGCCACTTTTCTTAACATGGTTCCAAATTACTTTCCAGAATGGTTGGACCAGGGGTGGGGAACCTGCGGCCTTGAGGCCACATGTGGCCCTCTAAGTCCTCAAGTGGAGCCCTTTGATTGGATCCAAGTTGGCCTCAAGGCTGCAGGTTCCCTACCCCTGGGTTGGACCAGTGATTCATAGCTCCACTAAAACTTACTGTGCTATTTAAAGCAATGGTTTATTTGGATATCTTCCTAATTAATCTTTCAGCAGCATCAGAAAAGTGAAGTCATTTAATCATTTTATTTAACAAAGCTAACTGAAGTGTAGATGCTTCTACAAGTTCAGGCATTCCATTCATGATCTTCAGAACTGCCTCCTCCCAAGAAGGATAACTTTTCATTGTGTTTTTTTTTTTTTCAGGTGACCCTACCTTGCTTGCTCTATGTTAGCAGTGTGTGAATGGTTGTGTTGCCTATGGGGAGATTTATTCCATTATAATATTGTTAAAGAAAATTCTCTTTAGAGTTGACTGTGTAGTGTGAACTAGAGTGAGTAGAGATTTGAGGCAGGGGAAAGGTGACTATTAGCAATTGTCTGTGAGTTTGCAAATTTTTCTTTAGGTATTTCTCAGTGTGCTATAGAAGCACCTGTCTCCAAAGCACTTTTCCCCTTTTTCAGTACTTGAGAATGTTTCAATGCCTCTCATTCGGCATTGCCCTGGTTTGATTTCTTACTCCATAGTGACCTCTGCTGGGATTTACATAGTCAGCTTGAGGCCTAGCCCTTCAAGACATGCACTGGGTGGCTCAAGCCACCAAAATCATAAGAGTTGCCTGAAAGCTCATTTTGGAAAATAACACATGAGCAGGAAGAACAGATGTTTTTCTGTCTCTGGGCCTATTCTGGAAGAAACTATTTGGATAATATCTGTTCTCTGAATCACTTACAGAGAGAACGGTTTAGTGGAAGGAACCTTGGATTTGGATTCAGCAAATTTGGATGGGAGTCTCTACTTTGATGCTTGCTCAGTGTCTGATCCTAGGCAAATTCTCTTCTCCTCTCTGGGCCTCATCTCCCTTATCAATAAAATGACAGCATTGAACAAGATGATCTCCAGGCCCCTTCCAGCTCTAATTTCTGAGAACTCGCGTCATTGTCATCATTCTCAGATCCTATGATTGTCCTATTTTCTCCCATAAGTTTTTGAGTCAAAAATGTGCTGTTCCCTCCTTTCTCTTTTCTGGGAAAGATAAGAAAACGTTCATATCAGGTTAATCGTTTTAGCATTAGAGTGATAGGCACATAGGAGATCTGTTAGTTCAATACCTCCCTCCCAGGGTTGTTGTAAAGATAAAATGAGACAATATTTATAAAATCCTTAACATAGAGTCTGGTGCATAGTAGACACTTAAAAATGTTTGTTCCCTTCCTTTTTCTCAAGTCCGACTCTGTATTTCAAAAATATTAGATGTCAAGACTGTCTGTTATTCCTCCTAAGCATGCTCTGACAGAATCTATTTGTTCTTCTTCAACATATGTATATCACTTATTGAATTATGTTTAGGTATTTTTGGTCTTGTGTCTGGCAAATTTCGTGAAATTCAATGTGAAGTGAGTTACAATGCGTTAGACCTGTTAGGAAAACTTATTATATTCAGTGTGATGGAAGTGTACCTGTTCTTTCATGAAAATATTTTTTTTATGTCAGCTATCAGCACAGATTATTATTACGAGAGGATTCTCGGCAAGTTTTTTACACTTTGGAATTTGCATTCTAATATTGTGATAAACATTTAAGCCCTATATATAACCTGTTATATCACTAGATGTGGGTGGCTTAATGGAGGTTTTGTATATGTAGTTTGCTATGATGGAGTTTACCGTGTACATAATGAATAAATGAGATTGATGAGATCCTGAAACCCAATCATTCTTCTGACTGAGAGCAGTTTTCTGTCAATGAGCAAATGCTCTCCTGACAATGAATGAATAGAATATGAGGATATACTATTAACAAAAAATGAAAAATATCACATAAGCATCTTGTACAAATGAAAGCTGAATGAACACCTTGGGGATATTAGGTGGTCACTGTTCATTGAGAAAGGCTTCCTGGAATCCAGTCAAGATATCATACATTTCCTCAGCTCTTAGTATATACCAGTCCCTCTGCTACATGCTCTCAAGGAGCTTGCCTTCTAATGGACTTGGTGCATTTTGATAATATTTGTAGGAGTTCTGAAGGATTAACTAGCTATGGAATTGTAGTAGGTAAAGGATTATTTAAAATCCATTTGTAAGGGACAGCTTGTAAAAAGATCAGGAAATGAAAGGGAGAAATAATTGTCTGGATGGAACTGGTGGATATATTGAGAATCACACTCTTTTCTAATCAAAAGGAAAAAAAAGGTGGGCACTGATAAGTGTCCTTTCCAGTCTGGTTCTAGAACTCTGATTCAGACTAAAAATATTTTAATTGTTCAAAAGATTTTAATTTAAGTGATTCTCTCTGTTCAGTTATCAATCATCCATGTTTTCTTTTGGTGTCTGACAACAGGTGGATGAATTTCTGCATATTTATAGTTCAGCATCGGATAGTGGTCCCCGGGAAAACATTTGGGAAATCCAGACTTATGTTCATTTTCAGGATAATCAAGGAGTTACTCTAACCATCAAACCAGAACACAGAGTGGAAGATATTTTGGCTCTAGCATGCAAGGTATTAAATTTTACATAAATCCATTTTCTTAAAGCCATAGTATTTTTTCATTTGTAAGTGTGGTTGTATTAGAGGTCAGACAGCTCTATAAATTACAGATGTCTACTAGAAAATTACCTAGTTGGAGACGTGTGAAAGATAATGATCTATCCCCTTAATGAATACTGAAGAAGGAGCAGCATGGTACAGTGGCCAGAATGCTGGGCTTAGAGCCAGTAAGATCTGAGTTTGAATTTCACCTTGGATACTTGTTAATTCGGTGACCTCCCTGAGCCTCAGCTTCCTCGTCTTTCTCATTATTGTACTTGCAATATCTACCTCGTGTGAGCAGCACTACTAGCTGTGGGACCTCGCCATACCCACACAACCTTCTGAGACCCTCAGGTAAGACCCCCAGCTAAGTTGTATCAGTGGAGGAAGTTTCCACATCAGGAGTTCATTGTAGTCTCCCCTCTTCCTCTCCCCGTCTTTCTATCTCCCTTTCTTCTTTAACTTCTCTCTCTCTCTTTCTTTCTCTTTCTGTCTCTGTCTCTTTGCCTCTTACACACACACACACACACACACACACACACACACACACACGTAAACTTCACAAGAATTTACGAGTAAATTCTTTGTAAACCTTTGTAAAGTACTGTATAAGTACTTTAAGTACTTTATATATATGTGTGTGTATATATATATACACACTACCATACTACATAGATATACTATGTCTACTATACTATATAGATATACTGTATCTCATTTACACCACTCTCGAAGTCTTAATCAGTTTGTAATGCAGTTATGTAGCATTTTGAAGTTTGTATGCTCCGTCTCCTCATTTTTGTCACTTAGTTCCCTTCAAGGTCAATCTCAAATGCTATTTTCTTCAGGAGACATTTTCCATCCCTCAAAAATATTACTCCCCTATACACACACACACACACACACACACACACACACACACACGCACTTTGTGTGTATAGTGTATTCGTTTATCTGGATGAATGACAAAATAGAATATATTAGAATTCGTTAGAACTTGAGCACTATCTCATTTTTGCCTTTCTATTCCCAGTACCTAGAATAGTGCCTGCTATATAGTAAGGGGCTTAATAAATAACTTATCAAATTGAATTGAACAATCTTGTTGTTCTGAGATAGGCAATATTTATATTTTATAGATGAGGAAGTATAGATCACAGAGTTCGTGACTAGTCAGACAGTATTGAAGTTGGCTTTTAAACTCAATTCTTTTGATTCTAGAATCACCAACCACTCTTTCCACTCACTATACCATATAGGTTTCACACCCCATGCTAGTTACTGAATGAGGTTGATTAGTAGCGAATATATTCCAAAGGAGCTCCTTTCCTTTTCAAGGCTCAGCGGCTAGTACAGTAACAGGATTGTAGAGATAGTTGGCTATAAGTTTGGCCTTAGAGTGGAAGGAGCTTTAGAGAAAGGCTATAGGTTATAGATAGCTGCTTTCCTATACATCTGAAACCATGAATTATGCTCTACTTTGAATGGTTTGGAGGTCATGGCCTACATTACATTAAAATAAATTTTTCAATAATACAATTTTATCTTAAAGAGTTATATAAAGCATACCAAACTTCTGTGGACTAGGTAACTATCTACCAAGTTCTTAGTAGACTTCTCTAAGGTAATAAAATTATTTTTTTACTGTCAGTTGGGAGTTTTATTTCTAATGTCATCTGAAAAGCAAGGTAGTGATGACTAAAAATGAATATTATACTGACTTCTGAGAAACGGTTTGGGGATGGGTATATTAGATCAAAGTTTTGAAACCACCAGGTGGCATTCTAGAGCTTAAATATTCTCATTTGCAGAAGCAGTTGAGTTCATACAAATAAATGTATGAGAAAGCAAGAAAGCTTGTGTAATCCTCACAACTCTGCTCCATTTTTATATCTGCTAAATGTAGAAAATGTGTAATTTTATTTTTTTTGTCACTTTGGTCTGAAGTTATAAGCTATGATAGTAATAAGCTATGATATGCCTATTTAAAGTATGTTATTTATATGTGTATATATGTGTATATATCTGCATGTATGTACACTTACATATATCTATAGTGTAAATTCTTCTCACAATTTTTTATTTCACTTCTATGTGTAATATTTATCATAATATAATCAAACTACCAATTCTACACTTGTTTTTTTTTCTTGTTCTTCTGAATACAAGTTATTAACAACTTAATGGAGTTATTGTCTTTAATTATTAACATACTTTCTAGGAGGTGACTTTATCTTGTGCAAAAATGAATTTTTTCCGTTTTTCTTCATTGCATCTTGAGATCTGAGTTTTTATCTGGAAAGTTATAGCTTCATAGCCAATACTTTTAGAAACTTCTATTTGTTAGAAGACATTTTTGTAAAGGGCTTGCTGTAAACAATGATTGCTTTTATAAATAAGACTCAAACATCTAAACAACTTTCTCACTGTTCTATAGATGAAGCAACTGGACCCCAGGTACTATGGCCTACGACTTAGACGACTAACTGATGAAAACTTTGAGTATTCAATTCCAGCTCCTTATGAATATATGCAAGAACAGGCAAGTTAGACAAAGGATATCTTGAAATGGCATAGTGGCAAGAGTACTGGACTTGGAGTCAGGAAGACCTGGTTTAAATCCCTCCTCTGCCAGTTATTAGCTATGTGACCATGAGCAAATTCCTCTAAGAGCTTCAGTTTCCTTATCTTTGAAATGATGGCCTTAGAGTGGGTGGCTTCCAAGGTCCCTTCTAGCTCTAAATTTATGATCTTAATGATAAAATTACCTATGAACTTTATCCTAAGCTTGTAACACAAACAGTATCCTATACGGAAAATGTTAATTCTTTTTTTTTAATTGTGCCATCTTCATTTTTTAAACATTATTTTTTTATTTTGAGTTTACAAATTCTCTCCCTCCCTCCCTCCCACCCTCCAGCCACTCTCCTACTCATTGAGAAGGCAAGCAATATGATACCCATTATACATGTGAAGTCATGCATAATGTATTTCTATATTAGTCATATTGCAGAAAAAGCAAGAAAAATAAAGAAAATGAAAAATGCTCCAATCAGCACCCATAGTTAATCAGTCCTCTCTCTGTAGGTAAATAGCATTTTTCATCATGTGTCCTTTGGAATTGTCTGGGATTGTTATCTTACTCAGAGTAGTTTCACAGTTGCTCATCCTTACAATATTACTGTTACTGTGTATGATGTTCTCCTGGTTCTGCTCATTTCACTTTACATGAGTCCATGTAAGTCCTCTGTTTTGGGTATTCATGAATGTCTTGTTTTGTGTTTTACCTTCTGTAGGTTTATGATGAAATAGAAATCTTCCCTCTAAATGATTATCATGTACATCTTACTAAGACTGGGAACATTTCTGATTTTGGTAAGTATGGTGAAAACTCTTCCTAGAGATTCTTGCTGTCTTTCCTGCTCCCTATTTTTAAAATAGTTTATCTTTATTCACTCTCTGCAAATGTCAATGTGAATGTTTTCAAATATCCCAACCTTTTCTGTTGTATACTTTAAAACCAAAATATTGATTAAAAACTATGTAAGATTGTTTTATTTTTCAACATTTTTTCTACTTTTATTAGTAGTTATGATCCAGGGATGTGAAAGTGTAGGCAGTAGTATTCTATTGTTCACCCTGTTCCTGGCTTGCTGTGTCTCTGAGCAGGTCATTTAATCTTTCCATGTCTCACCCTCTGTTTCCTCAGTGCTATGACTAGGATGGAGAAGTAAAGATTTTCCTAAAGACACCAGCACAGTCCAGCCCTTCTAGTGCTCTTAAAGTTTACAAAGCACTTGAGTTCTTCCTTGTCTTTTTTCATTTTGGGATCTCTTTCAGGAAGTGATCAGTGGATTCTTTCAATTTTTTATTTTACCCTCTGGATCTAAGATATCAGGGCAATTTTCCTTGGTAATTTCTTGAAATATCATATCTAGGCTTGTTCTTTATTGATTGTGGTTTTCTAGGTGGTCCAATAATTCTTAAATTATGATTCCTGTATCTGTTTCCAGATCAGTTGTTTTTTTCAATGAGATATTTCACATTTTCTTGTATTTTTTTCATTCTTTAGACTTTGTTTTGTTGTTTCTTAATGTTTCATGGAGTCATTGGCTTGTACTTGCCCAATCCTGATTTTTTTTTGGGGGGGTGAGGCAATTGGGTTAAGTGACTTGTCCAGGGTTACACAGCTAGTAAGTGTCAGAGGCCAGATTTGAACTCAGGTCCCCCTGACTCCAAGGCTGGAGCTCTATCCACTGCGCCATCTAGCTGTCTCCCAATCCTAATTTTTAAGGAATTATTTTCTTAAGTGAGATTGTGTACTACTTTTTTCATTTGGCCAATTCTACTTTTTAAGGAGTACTTTTCTTAAGTGAACTTTTCTTCAGTAAAAAGTATCTCCTTTTTCATTTGGCCATTTCTGTTTTTTAAGGCATTTCTCTCTTTAGTGGATTTTTGTGCCTCTTTTACCATTTGGCCAGTTCTCTTTTTTTAAGGTGTTATTTTCTTTGGTATTTTTTGTGCCTCTTTTACCAAGCTATTAATTCTTTTTTCATAATTTTCAATACATTACTCTCATCTTATTTCTCAATTTTTCCTCTACCACTCTTATCTTGTTCTTTAACTCTTCCAGGAATTCTTCTTGGGTTTGGGTCCAATTAACATTTTTCTTTGAGTCTATTTTGTAGCTGCTTTCACGTTGTTGTCTTCTGAGTTTGTCTTGGTCTTCCCTACCACCATGGTAGATTTTTATAGTTAAATTATTTTTTCGTTGTTTGCTTATTTTTTCAACCTATTTCTTGAGTTTGAATTTTATGTTAAAGTTGGGCTCTACTCTCCTGAGGGTGGGAAGGCATTGTCCCAAGATTCAGGCTTTCTTGTGCTGCTGTTTTCAGTGCTTCCAAGGTGGTGTGATCCAGAGAGAGGTGTGGTCACTGTTCCTCTGGTCTGTACTCTGGATCCAGAAAGGGCCCTTGGTCCCCAATATCCACAAATGCTCACACTCTTCTTTGCTTTGGAACTGTAACCAGAGCCCCTGCTCCTTTATGACTGATCATCAGTGCTCCTCTTGCCCTGGAACTGTGACCCAGAACTATATACGGTCAGTAGAGTTGCCAGTCCTCTGTAATCTCTTTCTGATCAGTTGTCTGACCTTCTTACTGTCTCTGGACTGGGAGTTCCCAAAGCTGTTTTGCTGCTGTGGCTTCTGTTGTCTTTGCTGTATGTGTGGCCTCTAGACAGGACTCCACTCTGGTGTCACAAACTTTTCCTGCCAACCTCTTAAGTTTTCTTAGATTGGGGAAATTTCTCACCTCGACCTTTTGTTGGCTATGCCACTCCCAAATTTGGGTTGAGGCACTATTTTAAAGTTTTTTGGAGGGAAATGTTGAGAGAGGTCAGCTGGGTAGCTGTCCCATCTTTGATTTCTTCCTTTTCTGAATCTGAAATACTTCAGTTCTCTATGCTACAATTTAGCACGGGGTTATATACTCTCTTGCATTATTCTCTAATCATTAAATGGGTGTTCCCCTTGATCATTAAGTTTGATTAAAAACTTTTTGAGGTTAGGGGTCATGTCTTCTTTTTCTTTGTATTTTTTATAACATGTAGAGCGTACTATAAGAGCTCATTTAAATGCATGTTAATTGATAAACAGATCCAGATAAAGAATAGCTTTTTATTTTTGTCAGATTTTATCATGTGTTAGTATAAGTTTTTCTCTCTTGGCTTTGCAAATTGTTTTTCCCCCCTTTCACTGAATAAAGCTGATTGAGATGTTAATTGAAAGCCTAGTTTTTAAGTTTCTTTTATATATTTTGACTTTTTCTTAATTTTGCAGAGATTACTTTTGACCTGTGTAAGTTTACCTTGTGATCAGGCTTTGGGATAAAAGTATACTTATATTTCTGAAACTTTAGACTGTGAAATCCTTCGCTTCCCACATATAAGTCTATGTGTTTGCATCATGGTTGTAACTGAATCTTTCTTACCATCTTTAACTCATGGGGAAGATACAGAAGTAAATTCTATTTATTTTAATCGGAAAAGCTTAGCAATAGGGTGACCTTTTAAGTTTTTTTTTATTATTTTTATCCTAGGGTTTGCAGTTACAGCTCAAGTTGATGACCATCAGCATCTTAGCCGAATATTTATAAGTGATGTTCTCTCTGATGGCCTGGCATATGGAGAAGGTTTGTATGACATATAGAGTGTCATTGTTCTCATTTAATTGGAGTCTTCGAAGAACAAGCTTGTTCACAGAATTTTCTTCTTGAAATTTTTCCAGAAAACTACTTCTGGGACTTTGATGAAAGTCAACAATAGTTATAATTGAGGCTAGTGTTTTATACATAGTTAGCTAGGAGTGGGAGTGAAGGAATAGTTGACTCTCGAAGACTTCAGTATCAAATGAACACAGGAGTAATTGATTAAGTAGTTTCAAAAACAGTCCCATTTTCAAAGGATTATTATGAGTCTTGCCTTTGGAGAGCAGAAAGCGATTATATCGTCAATAACAAAAGTCCTATATATTTTTGTTTTTCTTCCATGACAAAAACAAAGCAGTATCCACATATGTAGTATGGTTTTACAGCCTTTTTCTTCAGTCAGATGGTATTTCTATGGGAAATCTGCATTTTTCTTACCACATTTCAACTTATCTTCTTCTCAGGGTTGAGAACAGGCAATGAGATCTTGAGTATAAATGGGGAAGTCGTTTCTGACCTTGACCTTAGGCAGATGGAGACATTATTTTCTGAGAGAAGTGTGCAGCTCACCCTGAGATCCAATCCTTTGGATACAAAGCGAACCCTGGGCACCTCCTGGTCAGACAGTGACCTTTCCAGGGACCAGAAAAACCTCCTTCCCCCTCCTAACCAATCACAGCTTCTGGAAGAGTTCCTGGATAACCTTAAAAAGAACACAGCAAATGGTGAGACTTCGTATTTTCTTCTTCAATGATCATTAAAATCCTTTTAGCCTCTAATTTTGCTGGAAAACTTGGATTGTTTAATTTGTTCAAAGAACATTCTTTGCATGTATCAGTAGAAAAAGAGATGCTAACTAAGTAAATTTCAGCAAAATCCCATGCCTTTCAGAAATTATGGTAATTTTGTGGAAATAGAAAATTATTATTTTGCACAAAAATTGCATTCTTTAATATGTAACATCTTTGAAAGCCACTCATAATATTTAGCACTAGAATTGCTCAGAGATTGAAGGCAGCCAGAATTGAAAGGTTTTATAGGCTTAGCCAAGTATCTTACTGTAAGTTTACCCTCTTGTTCAATTACAGCAAAACAAAAGCCTCATTCATTAATGTTTTTAGCCCTTAAAAATAGGGATAGGGACTGAACGTGTGATTTCATTGGTATAGGGACTCCTTGGTAAGGAAACTCTCTCTTCCATTGCAGTTTGATACCTGTTTGCTATTTGTAATTTTAAAGAGTTACTTAGAAAACAAAGAAGTTAAGTGACTTCCCTAGGCTCTTCCTGGCTTCAAATCTGGTTCTTCCTCCCCTACACCAACCTCCCTCTTCATATTTATTGTGATTCAAATACTGCCCTCTTGACATGACAGCTATCTACATAAATCTCAAGTTCATGATGGCCTGTAAACAAGTAGGTAATGGTCACAAGTTATAAAACTTTGTGAAAGATTATGTAAGCTAAATATTCTCAAGATAAAATTAATCTTGAGAACAATAGCATGGTTTCAGGTAGAGAGAATCATTGTGCCTACTTAGCATTGCAGTTTTGATACCCAAGAAAACGAGGACCTAGATTGCCCTGAGTGAGCTGCTATTTCTCCTTTAGGCCTCTGGAGGAGGCTAGTCAAGTACTCTAGGAGGCCTGCCAGAGGTTGTTATCACAGATGCACACAAAGTAATTTTTAATTCTTAATTACAGTGATAAATGTTTTCTGATAAGAATCTCGGCATGATTTCTGAAAATGAAGAAATAATCACAAAGAATAGGTTGTTAAGACTGATTTAATTCTAAAGTAAGTTTATTAGGTCATTTCTGAAATTAAAAAAAATCAGATTGTAAGATTTGTGATTCAATAAGAAGCATGGTACTTTCTCTTTCTCTCTTGGGGTCTTATTCCAATTTAAAATGCCATTAAATTGACTATTGGCATATAAAAGTGAGTGTCATAAAGCAAAAATTATGATGAAGCTAATTAATTACTTAGTTATATTAAGGCCATCATTCAGCTTGCCAGGTTAATATTATGGGCTAGAATTACCTGGTGTGCTCAGTATAATAAACGTATGTGTCCATTCACTGGATTGATTATTCTTAAGGGATACATTTTCAACCTGTTTTAAATCTCTATATATTCTTTCATAATGAGAAACCACTACAGAGTCTGTAATGTTCTTGCTATGGAGGGAAAAAAGCTCAGTAAACTTGCTTCTCAGATTTATAAAGCAGCAAAGTTTTCATGGTTTACTCATTTTAAAAATTTGCCTTAATGTGAGAGAGTTTCAATTATTTCATCATTGAATTGCCTTAATTGGCTTGAACTGGCAAAGACAACTTGGGATTTCTAAAGATAAATGTAGTAGGTGTATTCTGTTGAAACGCTTCTGCATCACTTTAATCCATAAACTATTTCAATCAAGTCCATAAAACTGGAAATTTGGATTTTGAATATTCCTTCCCTCCCCATCCAGTTGCCTTTCTCCTGCTCCTTTGAGCTTTAATAACATTCTGTTTAGACCTCTATTCTCTTTTTATCACATATTTCATCTTAACACTATAGTTGTTTATGTATTTGCCTTATGTCCTCTACTTGGCTGTAAACTTCTGATGATAAGGATGCCATCTTCCTCATTCCAGCTTTGACACTTCCTGGCTGCATGACCACAGGCAGGAAACCTCTTTGAGTTTCAGATTTTTCATTTGTAAAATGGGAATAATTGTACTTATATTTCTGACCTTACACAGTTGCTGTGAAAGCTCTATGTAAACCATAAAGCTTATGTAAATGTGAGTAATTGTTGTCTGTGTATTGTTCATGGCCAGTAGAAAAGTTTCTTGCACATAGATAGCTCTTAGTAAGCGTCAAAGTAATTAAATCTAGTGTGGTTTACGTTGAGATTATATATGTCTGTATGAAATATAGTAGCGTACAGTGGATGAGACATGGCCCTAGAGTCAGGAAGCTCTGGGTTCCAGTCCCACCTCTGACACAAACTGGCTATGGGACCTGGGCAAGTCGCTCAACCTCTCACTACCCTGTAACTCTCTAAGGTAGAGGTTCCAGCCTTGGGTCTGTTCAGTTGTTGGCTTTTAAAATATTTTTTATAAGTGCATTTCAGTGTAACTGGTTTCCTTGGTAATCCTATGTATTTTATGTTACGCATTTAAAACCATTATTCTGAGGCATCCAGAGATTTCACCAGACTGCTGAAGGGCTCATCTAAGGTTATAAATACAGAGAAGTTGCTAATCTTCATTGATAAAAAGATTTTCCTTATTCAGGAGTTCCCCATATTAATGAAATTCTCGGATCCAATCCTTTGTCCTATGCATGTCTACAATTTGAGCATCTCTTTAAATCAGAAAGAATACCTTTTTCCAGCTAGTCTGTATAATAAGTGTTAAGAACTGTATTGCTCATTTCCTTTCCAATGGCTTTACCTCCTCTTCACCAACCAGTGCTAAAGTGATTTATTTTCTCCATTCTCCACTCCCATTTATAAAAAAAGAAAGAAGAAATTAGAAGCTTGCTGGAAGAATGAATCGTCCTCTTCAAACAAACTCTAGCAACTGCCCCGTGGTGACCTTTGGTTGTTTAACTAGCTCTTTCTGTAACCACACTTGCTTTAACTCCTCAGTCTTCTGTTCTTTGGTTATATGCGTTTTTGGGGGAGGGGGGAACATTTGCTCAGATACTGTATAAGTATGGAAATTCTGACTTTTCTAAGAATGTGAACCAGGGTAAATGTTTATAAGGAGAAATTTCAGTAATATTTTTTAAGGGAGAGGGAGAAAAGTAAGGGAGGAATGGAAAGATGATGAGAAGGCAAAGAGGATTTTCTTGTTTACATCAAAATTAAGTAACTTTCATTGGATGACAAGTATATATTAAGGTATATTAACAACCTCAACATTTTTAGGAAAATTGTTTTTACTTTTGTAGCAAATTAGATAGCATTTGTTTCATATTTTGACAAGTCTAAGGTCTGCAGAAATAAAAAGATTTTTTTAAATAGAATTGAAGAGCACTTTTGCACATACCACTCAAAATATACTTAGTAAGTATGATTCCTTCTTTCCCCAATTTTATTTTGCTTCAGCCTTGCCAGAAGGCAGTCTGATGTATGAAGGGAAGAAAAAAAAATGACTGCTTTGGCTCCTGTAGAAGTCAGACCTTTGCCTGCTAATAAAAATAAAGCAGCTGACTTTCTACAAGGTAGTCCGTATAGTAAAGACCCTGCATGAAAGACCTATTTCTAAGTAGAAACTCTCAGAATAGTGTGTGTTAGAGGAGAAAGTGGCAGAAATTAAATATTTGGAGCACATTTCACCTGATGGCCAAGGCCAGTCAATCATGAAATACTTAATTTATTGAGCTACCTTTGGGTCTTTTTTAGCTAACTGGGGGCTTTTGGGAAAGTCTGGGTATCTGTCTAGCTAGAGGGCAGCTCTTGGATTAATTTTTCTGCTCCATGTTTTGCAGAAAAAATTGAGACCATTCACCATGGACTCCCTCTTCTCTCCCCCTCATCTCATATCATGCTTGT
This sequence comes from Vombatus ursinus, assembly GCF_900497805.2. Taxonomy (NCBI): domain Eukaryota; kingdom Metazoa; phylum Chordata; class Mammalia; order Diprotodontia; family Vombatidae; genus Vombatus; species Vombatus ursinus. The sequence continues at coordinate 17,335,908 of NW_020954953.1, forward strand.
TGCCACTATCTCCTCCTTCAGTCCTGTTTCATATGATGAAGTGGCCTTCCTACTCCCTTACTCCCTCTGCCTGTCTAAATGGTCCCATTCCATTCTGTCTCTTCCAACAGGTTGCTCCCTCTGCCACTCCCATTTTGTCACTTATTTTCAGTCTCTCCCTGTCTACTGCCTCATTCCTTACTGCCTACAAAGATATCCGGTCTCACTCATTCTGAAAAAACCCTTACCTCATTCTTCCACCCTGTATCTTTTCTGCCCTTTGTGGCTAAACTCCAGAAATGGCCATATGTTAATAGGTGACTCCACTTTCAGTCTTTCCTTAACCCCCTATCATCTGGTTTCTTACCTCATCATTCCACCAAAATTGTTTTTTCCAGAGTAACCAAAGATTTCAATGGCCTTTTCTCAATCTTCAATATCCTTAACCTTTCTGCCGATATTGTTGGTCACTTTCTTCTCCTTGATATTTGGAACATCATTCTCTCTTGGTTCTTCTCCTTCCTATCTAACCACTCCTCAGTCTCTTTTGGGAGATCCTCATCCACATCGTATCCTTTCATTGTGGGTATTTCACACAGCACTTTGTCCTGATCCCTCTTCTCCTCTCCCTCTATACTTCTTCACTTGATGATCTCATCAAGTCCTATGGATTTAATTACTATCTCTATGCTGATGATTCTCAAATCTACCTATCCTGCCCCAACCTCTCTGTTGACCTCCAGTCTCTCATCACCACCTGCCTTTCAGACATCTTGAACTGGATGACCAGTAAACATCTTAAGCACAACATGCTCAAAATGGAACTCATTGTCTTTCACCTGAAACCTCCTCCTTCCAAACGTTCTTGTTACTGTAGAGGACAACACTATCCTATGAGTCCCTTGGCTTCACAAAGTAGGTCATCCTGGACTTCTCACTATCCTTTATCCCCCAAATACAATCTGTTGCCAATGCCTGACAGTTTAACCTTTGCAATATCTCTGGTATTTGCCCCCTTCTCTCCTGAGATGCTGGCATTTCCTCAAAGTCCTTCATAACTTAGCCCCCTCCTACCTTTCCAGTCTTCTTAAACTTAACTCCCTGCTATTACTCTTTGATCCAGGGACACAGACCTCCTGGCTGTTCCATGAACAAACACTCCATATCTGGATTCTGGGCATTTTTTCTGGCTGTCTCCTATTCCTAGAATGCTTTCCTTCCTTGTTTCAGCTCACTGGCTGCCTGGGCTTCCTTTAAGTCCCATCCAAAATCCCATTTTCTAGATGAAGCTTTTCCCAACCCCTCTTAATTCTACATGCCTTCCCTTGTTAAATATTTTTAATTTATCATATATATATATATATATATATATATACATATGGCTTGTTTGCATATATTTGTTTGCCAATATCCTCCCTCATTGAATTGTGAACTCCTTAAGGACAGAGGCTGTCTTTTTTCCTCTTCTTGTATCCCAGTGCCTATCCCAGCACTTGGCACATAGCAAGTACTTAATAAATGTTTATTGATTGATTGCCTAATGGAGGACTCTTACAAATATGGAATATATGTGGTGTATCTATAATGTGATGAGGCCAATTTTTGTGCATTGTTGTGGAAACTTTTTCCTTACCCTACATTAATACTTTATGCTCTTTTATGATAGTAGATCATCACTTTTTTCACTTGATTGACCTTTTCAGGCAGACCACCACTATCTTCATGCAGCCCACTTCATTATTACACAAAACTTTTGTGGGCTCTAATTTACCTGAAATGTGCCTTTTCAGACTCAGAAGCATCACTACAAGTTTCAGGTGCTATAAATGAGCCAGGCACACTTACTTTATACTTGGGGTAAGTTCTAATAACTCACCTTACATTTGGAATTCCAGTGTGTGTGTGTGTGTGTGTGTGTGTGTGTGTGAGAGAGAGAGAGAGAGAGAGAAACTTAACAGAATTCATCCACCTTATACCTCCCCTCACCCATGCCTTGTCTAGGAGAGGGGGCACATTGTTTTGATCTTTGCAGGTAGATCTTTCCTCTCTTTTAACAAGTTTGCATTGATGCCACAAGAGATTACACCTTCCTATAAAATTAAGTCAGTTGTGTGTTGTTCAGTTGTGTCTGACTCTTCATGACCCTATTTGGAATTTTCTTGGCAGATACTGAAGTGGTTTTCCACTTCCTTCTCCAGCTTATTTTATAGACGAGGAAACTGAGGCAAATTGGTTTAAGTGACTTGCCCAGGGTGACACAACTAGTAAGTATCTGAGGCCAAATTTGAACTCAGGAAAATGAGGCTTCCTGACTCTAGGCCTAGTGCTCTATCTACTGGGCCACCTAGCTGCCCCAAAAGTCAGTTGTTATTTTTGGTGAAAAAGGCTAATCTTGTTACCATTGACTGACTACCTGGGACACCTTGGGTCTGCTACTTAACCTCTCTTTGTTTCTGTTTCCTTATGAAAAGCTGGATTAGATGGTCTTTGAGGTTCCTTCCCCTCCAGAGCTATTATTTCCTTAAGACTCTCTGTCTAGATCTCTACCTTTGCCTCCATCATATCCTACCTACTATGAGACTTCTTTGAGCATGTACTGGGTCTCACCCCCAGTATTCCATAAAGTTTCATGTAGGCTTCTTAAGACCAGTGATTTTTTCATGTTTGTATCCCCAGGATTTGGCACAATTATCTTGAACATCTTACGTCTTTAATAAGTGTCTCTTTAATTAGATTGTAACATTTGTATATTACAGAGTTGCTTTACAGAGCTATGTAAATGGCTTTCTACAAATAATTTCTACAAGTTTTGTTTCTAGATAAGTATGGCCATTTGATTCTTGCTGTTAAGTTGCTGAAATCTGGTTTTATTTATCTACTGTGAAAACTGCAAAAATGTTCATATGTTGTATTTGACTTAATAGGAAATATGTGTGAGAAATTTTTTAAAACCTAGAATGAATTTTAGCAGTGACATTCTCCAAAAAGGTCAGTATTATGCTGAGCTAATAGAACCACCATTGAGTGACTCAGACATGCCAAACCTGTCTATGTGGAGTTTCTGTTAATATTATCTTTGTGATTTTTATTTGAAAGTCCTTTTAAAATATAAACTCTTCTGAAAAATTCCAAAAGTTTTTGGAAGGTCTCATTGGGACGAAAGATCCAGAATGGTAGTTATTATATAAATACTGAATTGACAGTAGCTTTGCTCACCATATATAAATGGCATTCCTGCTATTTTTGAAATATGAAAGCACACTTAGTAGAGGGCATTACATGAGGAAAAAACAAAACAAAACATAACAATCTGGTTATTGTCCTGTGTACTCCATTCCTAGCTCAGTCTGTATAATCCAGGCCTAAACCATACCTGATGAGAAGGTTATTAAAAGGCTTAGAAGTATACATGTATCTCCTTTCACAAATCATCTTTTCCATATTTACCTCTTCCTTTTTGTACTACTGAGTGAGAAATAGAAAATCTCCAAGCCATGAGAACCCGCTTAAGTGCAAATTTGTTCTCTGGAATTATTTGCTCTTGGAATTGCATGCCAACCTTCTACAAGTTTTCATGAAGGTAAAAAATTATGGAGCTGGTTCTGATGTGGCATGCCTACCTATTTCCTGTTTATAAAGGAGAGAGAGGACATTTTGTCTCCCATGGAGGAGTGTGAGATGACTAAGAGCACTTAGCTAGGAAAATGGACTGTGTACAGATTTGCTGTTACCCTATTTGCCTGGCTGACTTTCCACATTCTCTACCCAGATGCAAAAAACATATCAGTGCTCCAAGATGTTTGGTATGGTAATTATTTTTTCCAAATCTAATTGGGAGGTATAGGTTTTTTTTTTTAAACAGTTCTTTTCTTTATGTTCCTCATAACTGTACCCAAGTACTTTTCAGAGCATAAATCGTTTTTAACATTGTGATGGGGGGCTCATGGTTTCTTAGAGGTAGGATAGAAAGTTCTAATACTTTATTTTTTCTCAAAGCCTACGTTTTGTACAGGAATGTTTTTGTTATGTATTTTACCTTCATGTAATGATGGTGATGATGATAGTAATTCCTTACATTTTACATAGTATTTGATTTCTTTCAAAGTACTTTCACATTGGCAAACAGCATGTTTCTGTTGTTAAGTACCTTCAGTTGTCTGACTCTTCATGACCCCATTTGGGATTTTCTTGGCAAAAATACTGGAGTGGTTGGCTATTTCCTTCTCCAGCTCATTTTACAGATGAGGAAACTGAGGCAAAGAGTTACGTGACCTGCCCAGGGTCACACAACCGCTAGTAAGCATCTGAGGTCAGATTTGAACTTGGATGTTCCTGACTCCAGGCCTGATGTTCTATCCACTGTACCATCTGGCTACTCATGAAGCAGCATGGTAGAGGGGAAAATGCTGCATTCAAATCCTGTTATTGTCAGTATGATCTTGGGTAAGTCGCCTGACTTCTGGTCCTCAGTTTCCTTATCTGTAAGATGAGGGATTTAGGCTAGGTGGTCTCCCTTCCAGCTATAAGTCTATGATCTCAGATGAACTCTATGTCCATCCTCATGAGTCCATAAATGGAACATGGTGAGAGCCATTCCAATTTTCATATGAAGAAACTGCAGCTTAGAACATTTAAATAACCTGCTCAGTGTCAGACCACTAGTCAGTGGCAGAGCCAGGACTCAGAGCTCGGTCCTGATTCACACGCACGCTTCCTTCCCACCACGGCATTGTGCTCTACAATCAAGCTGCCAACGCTTTTTTCCCCCTCAGATAATAGGTTGTTCAGACTGCACTGGGGCTTGTTTACAGGTTCTAGAGTACCAAATGAAGGAATATAGAAGGGGAAAAAAAGATGTGTATCACTTCAATAAGCTTTGTAGTTAGTTGTTATTCAGAATGGAGATTAAATTACTTGGGATGATCTTATGGTGTTATTTGAGGGCATGGGAGGCAGGGCTCACTCTTGAAATATAGGCTATAAGGCCCACTTAGATTTACTCCATGTTTAATAATTTCATTCCTTTGAGTCTTGAAGATTTTTTTTTGTCTTCTATATCTCCCTTGTAAAGATGCACATATTTGCTAACATGTTAATGAAATTAACCACTCTCTTGTTTTGTTTTTAATCTTGTTTTTAATTTTTGTTTTATCTTAATCTTTAATGTAATTTAATCTTTAATCTTTTAATCTAAGCATCTTGAATAGCATGAAGACTTATAATATTGTTCTTATTTGGTAAAAAAGGGGACATAACTTGCAATCTGTCTTTTATCCACTTTAATATTCTCAAGAATTTTATCATGTGATGGACTTTCCTTAAACTGCTGCAAATAGCAGTTGTATTTCTGTACTTTTTTCTATTAAAAATGTTTGTTGATGCCTTTAGTTCTTTATACCATAGTCAGTTCTCCATAGTCCCCCTCAAAAAAATAAATAATCCTCCCTTGTAATAAGGAAAAATATTTGGGTGACCAAATGCAGAGTGGCTGTATCTAATGATGTATACAGCATCTCGCTGCTGTAAGTGGCCTTTTGCTCCCTCCTGTTGTACTCAGATGTGGGATGAGGCAATATACTGTAATTGTAATCATAATATACTTTGTATGCCCTTCACCCACCACACAAACAGTTGCACTCTCTATGAGCTTGTCTGCTAGACGTTTTGGGTTTTACTATTGGCCTTGCAATTGATTTATTATAAAATAAATGCTTTCAAGGTATGGTGTGCAGCATTTTCTGTCTTTAAAAAATCTGTACATTTATAAAACTTAACATTAAGCCTGTTACTGAATGTGTGTTCCTCCCCACCTTGTAGTTTTTTCCTAGGTCATTGCCTACTCACCCTGTTCCCAGCCCTGTTTGAATCAACCAACCAATAAGCATTTATCAAATGTTTACTGTATACCAGGTTCAAGTTGTACTGGGGTGGAGGTGGGAGACCTATCTTCATTAGGACAGGAATCCTCCAACGAATTCCTGTCAGGAAATAAGACTATAGAATTTTGAGCATTGTTATTAAATTGAATGCCATTTCGCATTTGTTTAGAGGGGATACAAATATAATTCAGGGAGGTCATAAAAAACCTTCAGGCTAAAGATGTCTGTAGTGAAGATGATTAAATAACAGATTATCAATATTATGCATCTGCTCTGTGCCAGGCACTGTGGTAGACCATGAGGATACAAGCACAAAATGTAAACTGTCCCTGCTGTCAAGAAAGTATACAGTATAACTGAGGAAGACAATATGTGTGTACATGTACATAATAAATACCAAGTGATTTTAGGGGGAAGGCACCAATAGCTGAGGGATCAGTAAATGCATCATGTAGAGAATGGCTTTTGAGTTTAGCCTCAAAGGAAACTAAGGATTTTTAGACAAAAGTAATCCATTCTAGGCATGGGGGACAGCCAGTGTGAAGGCAACTGAGGCAGGAAGTGGAGTGCCACGTAGGAGATACAGCAAGAAGGTCACTTGGGTTGTTGTGCATAGAGGGAAGTGTAGTGTTCAATAATGCTGTGAGGGTAGATGGGGCAGGCTGTAAGGGCTTCAAAATGCCAAGCAAAGTAGTTTAACATTTTATCTTAGAAGTAACAGGAAGTTACTGGAATTTATGAAGTAGGGTAGTTGAATGATCAGAATTGAATAACTGAACTGTTTTCTCTTTTTTTTTTTTTAATGAGAAAGGGGATGCCAGCACTTAAACTTAATTCTGAACTGTAACATAAAAACATAGTTTTCTAAAGTGAAATAAGGTTCCTTTTCTTTGTCATCTATCTGTTATAGCCACTCTGGAAGCTGTCACCAGCTCCACAGTACTGGCTAGGAAACCTGTTGTCTTAGGCAGAAAATCTTTGACATTTAAAATCTATTACCAGTATATTATGTAGGAAATCCTAGAATGTTAGAGTAGGAAGGAACCATAGAAACCATTGAGTTCAACTTCCTCATTTTACTAGTGACAGAGGGCCAGAAAGATGAAGTAATATATTATGTTCATATTTTATAAAGTAAATTTAATAACATGAAAGATTAAGATCATGGATTGTTGAAATTTTTTGAACCTAATAAGATACCTTTGGAAAGTAGAGAATCAAAGAAAGGTAAGTGAAGAAAATGTACTTGTCATTTCCCAGGACAGTGGTGAAGGTGATAAAGATTTATATGTCATGAATTAGAATACTCTTGTGTGATGAAAGCTAAAGTATTCTTGAATAACACCCCTTTTTGCACCCATTTCTACATAGTCAGTGCTAGTTTGTAAATTGTCTTGTTATGGCTTTCTTTCTGTCTTGTCTGTTTCCCTTTGACTTTTCACAACTAGTCACTTCAGAGGGATTTAGAGTTATAGAAATAGACCCCTTGTTGGAAGATTCCTCAGAGGTCCAAAGCTACATACAAGCAGAAATCCTTTCCATAAAATCACTTTTTCTGTCCTTAATAAAGCTTACAAATAGGGACATCCATAATATGCAGTAACATATGACATTATCTAATGTACTTTTCACTGAAGTCCTACTGTGATACCTTATCATGGTATGGGTGACTTTGCCAGCTGAACCCAGACTCTAGCAAGTCCTATCAAACTGAAAGGATTTTGAATATATAATAATGGATTCTGTTGGTTGTCTGAAGAATAGATTAACTTATGTTTCGACAAGCTTATCACCAAGTTGACCTGACGGTAATGCATTTTTTAGCCACAGTATCTCATAAAAACTTTCTCCTTGAGCATAGAGTAGTGAAGGGATTATCCACATTGAGAAGATGGCACATCCTTCAAGTAGTGGAACATGCTAAGTAGATTAGACGGGTATGGCGATGAGTGCTGTATGTGCCAAGGATATTAAGTCATTATCAGGTAAAGGGATCAGAAAGGGTTTCCTGCAGAACATGGTGTTAGGGATGGGCTTTAAAAGATGGGTAGGAATTTATTAGGTGGAGAGGGGAAAGGTAGGGTGTTTCAGTCATACAGTGCAGGGCAAGCAAAGACATGGAGTGAAGATCAGTCTCTAGAGCATAGAGTTCGTGGAGGAGAACAATATGTGATAAGACTCAAGAGAGAGAGCAGTGCTAATTTGTAAGGGACCTTGAATCCCTGGCAAATAGTTACAAATCTATGCATAGGGATTAGCATAAAAGTAGGAGAAGAGTGTGTGTACTGGAGGAGAAAGATTGTAACCCAGAAGACCTGTTAGGTCCATCATAGTTATGATAGCTGACATGGATTGTAATGAAGGCTTATAAAGTGATGGCAGCAGGAAAATGGAGGAGGGGAAAGATACAAGAGCTTTTGCAGAGGTAAAAGCCCAAGATCTGGTAGCAGAAGGCACATTGTTACAGCATAGAAACTCCTCGAGGAGAGGACCTCTTTCTTTCACTCTCATTTTTGTATCTCGAGTGCTTACCACAGTACCTGGCATATAGTAGGTGCTTTAAAATGCTTTGTACTTTTTCAGGCGGCTAGGTGGCATCACTATGGATAGAGCACCAGGCTTAGTGTCACGAAGACCTCAACTCAAATCCAGCCTCAGAAACTTACTAGCTATGTGACCCTGGGCATGTCACTTAACCTCTGTCTACCTCAGTTTTCTCATCTGAAAAACGGAGGCGATAATAGCACCTCCCTCCTTGGGGTGCGGTGAGGATCAAATAAGATAAAAATTGTAAAGCGCTTGGCACATAGTAAGTTCTATTTAAATGTAAGACATTATTACTGATGGATACAATAGGTTTGGGGAGAGGGAAAGGTCAATAATAACTATCTTCCAGGAATAATATTTAAACTTTCTATTATTTTTTAACATGGAAAAAGTAACATGATGGGATAGGTTTTCAGTTTACTTAAGAGCTAAAGATGAAGTTAAGAAAACTTTTCTAAAATGGAAAAAAAAAGCATATTGTCTCAATAAGCTCAGAACTTTCTTACTGTGTAGCAGGTGTGGGTTAAGACTTCTTAATAATGGTAGGTTGTCTACAACTTAAAGATCACAGGGTACTTTAAAAACATTAATTAATCCTTACATCACCCTGCTGAAGCAGAGATGTGTTATTATCATTTTAGTTTCACAGCAGGGTAAACTGAGGTACAGAACCATTAAGTGACAAGTCACTCAGAGAAGGTCACTTAGTCAGCAGCAGAGCCAGGAATAGGATTTGCGTGTTGACTCACTTAACCTACTTTTAGAAAGATCATTAATTTAGACACTTTTCTTAAGCATTTCTCTATTGACAGCTTTCTCCTTCCACCTCAAGCTCTCAGAATCACACCATCCCAGAGCTAGTAAGGACCTCAGAGGCCAGCTAGTGCCCACATATACCTGAACAAAGAAATCTGTCTGTAACAGAATTCTTGCCTCTCACGTGAAGGCATGTTTTATCACCATTATATTTTGTCTAGTGCCACCCTGGTGGGTTTCTCTGTAGAGGGTGAGATTGACTGGCTACTATGCAATCCTTTGTGTTCCATCTTCCCTTCCAGAAAGATGAAGAGCTGAATTCCTCTCAGGCCTCCCCTATCTCTTTCCTAGCAGGTGTGCGGGTGAGGTTTAGGGTGTATGTGTGTTTGTGTGTTCATCAGCCATAATCAATGACAAAAGATTAGCTTGCTTTTAGCCTATGGTTCATGATAACTCTCAGGTCTCTGTGTTTGCTATTATGTGGAGTTTATATCAGGTAAAAAGTTATTAAAACAATCAATATAGTTCAGAGCCCCCAGTTAGGAAAATGCATAACTCTTGGCCCTAATTTAAATTTTGTGTATTTCCATCTAAGCTTTGGCTTCTGTATATTTGGAGCAAAATCAGGATACAGGAAAAGCTTAATTAAGTAAAATAAATAAAGGGAGAATATTACAGTGCCTGTTTGGGAGAATATTGCAGTGCTTGTTTCTAGATAGACTTGGGAAGGGAGAGTTGGGTGAGGGGGAAAGTAGACCCTTTGGAATTTCCTCCAGTCCTTGAAGAGGTAAGCTTTTGTCTGAGTGCTCTATGCTGAGATGACTTCATTGGCCTGATGGCCGACCTCTCTCGCTCATGTCTCAGTCACCACTGAGTTTTCCTTTCAGTTCTTCCATTCGCTTTTCTGTGCACTGATTCTTTCCAACTCCTTTTATTAAGGCTTAGTCAGGTCTAGGGACACAGTCTCTTCCACTGCTGCTCGGCTCATACAGTTCTTATTCTTTTCTCTCAGCCTACCCTTTTGCAGACTGTGTGTGTCCTTCTAAAAACTCCTGGGCATGACTCAAGTCTGCTTTGCAACTCACAGATCATAACAGGCCATTTTTTTCTCAGGGCCAGAAATGAATGATTATCCCTCTAGATTATAGATTCCAGGATCACAACAATTCATAGCATGCCAAGAAAATAGAATTTCCTTCAGAAAGGTATTTAACAATCTTTCCCCCCTTCTTTCTGATGAATTAAATCCATACTGCTAATGTTTCCTATTACAATTCTTTTAATAGACTCTTTCATAGTTCTTTGTGGTCCCTCAAGAACTTAAATTGTTGTTGATTCTCTGTATTCTGTATAATTTTGTGTATCTATGTGTGTGCATATATTATACATGTATGTATGAATATATATACATGCATATATGTACACATACACCCATATGTCTAATGCCTGCTATTTTGCAAATTCTCCATTATTGGAATTTTTTCTGTAGTTTTCCATGTATCAGTAGTGATAGTTTGAGTTCCTGTAAGTTGCGGTGACTGGAACATATGTGTGTATATGTGTGTGTGTGTGTGTGTGTGTTCCTAAATTGTCTGTTCTTGACATTTGGACTGTCCCTAGCTGGTATAAACAATGCAGCAAAATATTACCAAAACCGTGGTTGAAAATGCCAGTTGCAGCGCCTTTCTCCTTCATCTTTTATCAAAAGCATCACATTTTAGAAGAAAGAAGGCTGGGCTTGGAGTTAGAAAAGAGCTGAGTTCAGATTCTGCTCCTGAACCTTTGTTAGTTCTATCACCTTGGCTGAGTCATTTTACTAAGACACATTTTCATCTGTAAAAAAGTGATAATTATAACTGTAGTATTTTCCTCATGAGGTAGTTGTGAGGATCCATAAGATAATTGATATGAAGCACTTTGCAAATCGTAAGTGCAAATAAAAGTCAGTCATTACCTTTTTTTTTTTTTTTTTTTAGTAGCAGAGAACTGAAAACAGAGTAGATGCCAATGAATTGGGGACTGGCTAACCAAGCATTACATGACCTTAATGGAATATTACTGTATAGTTTAAAATGATGACTATCATGAATAGAGATTATAGGAAGATGTATATGATCTGATACAAAGCAGAACCAGGAAAACAATATACACAATGACTATAGTAATGTAAGTAGAAAGAACAATAAAAACAAAATGCTATGAAATTGTAATAACCAAGCCCAGAGAAGACATGGAAAAAGATACCTACCTCCATTCTTTGCATAGGTTGGGTACTGTAAGTATGTCAGACTTTTTTTTTTTAATATATTGGTTAGTTTTGCTAAACTTTCTCTATCCCTTTAAAAAACAAAAACAAAAAAAATAGCTTTATTATAAGGAATAGTTCTGGGAGGTAGACAGAGGGTTAAATTGGGAACTGCAGTTGCTATAAAAACAAAAAAATCGATAATAATATATTTTTAAAATTAATTGCAACTATTATTATATCCTGCAATCAAAGGCTCCTCCCCTTCTCTCCTTTGGGACCAAACTCATTCCCTCTATAATTTGCCTAGAGAATGAGATATTGGGTACATCTAATTTTGTTTTGCCATCTGTCATTCTTCTAGACGGTTCTTTTCCTTCGCTTTGTTGTTTTAGGCAGAGGGGTGAGCCCAAAATCACAGAGTCTGCCTTTTTACTTTGAAAGTGAAGTTCATGTCCATTTCAGACATCCCTGAAAAGGCTTTGCATCTTCATAGTTCTCTTAATTCTCTACTTTTCTTATTGTGAAGACATTTAAAACAGCATGAACACTCACTATACATGAATGAGTTTAATGTCTGCTATGCAAATTCTCTACTATTAGAATTTGTTTTTCTGTAATTTTCTACTTGTCAGTGGTGAGAGTCTGACTGCCTGTAAGTTACAACTGGAACTTAATTCAAATAAAAACAATTCAACAAGCATTTTTAAGGGACTTTGCTAGGTGCTATGTTTACAAAGACATAAGCAGGAGTTTAAAAATTTTGTTATCTTTTGTTTTTATGTCATCTTCATTTCCTACTATATTCTTTCACCTACTTTCCCCCTACCCCAGAAATCCACCTCTTATAACAAAGACTAAAAGGGAGAAAATGGTTTAGCAAAACTAACCAACACAAGAAAAAAGTCTGACGTGTAGTATTCCGAATGAAGTAGCCTGCTGATGCAAAATGCAGTGGGGGATGGGTGGGAGGGACTTTTTCATTTATATTTTTTTGGAGCAAAACTTGGTCATCATAATTTTACAGCATTTTGTTGGTCTTTTCATTTACATTGCTGTAGTCATTGTGTATAGGAATTTGTATTTTACAACGTGTACACATATAAATAAAAATGTATGTAAATTGAAACATAGACCACCCTGGCCTCCACCTCCTGTAGGCCAGATGTGTTCCATTTTCTCCCTCCTCCAGGATTCTCTGGTATCCTTCAGGGGATCTGGGGTGTCTAGGCTGTGCATCAACAGCTGCTGCTCCCTTCTGATGATGTTCCCTCAATTGTAGGAGGTGGTCCCCTGCACCCTAGTTCCATTAGCACTAATAGTCACATTAGACCTTCTGAAGTAAATATTTCTTTGTAAAATCTAATCACAAATGTGAGAACTCTCTCTCACCATAATCTCTGTCCCCCTTTGCTTTATCTGTTTCTGGGGAGGGGAAAGAGATTAGGTTCCTATCTTAGCTCACTTCCTATAGAGCACAGTCCCCATTCTAAGACCAAAATGCTCCTCATGCTTGAGTCCCAGGCACCCTGGCTTTTCCAGGCTTCTATGCCAGATGGGCTGGCTCTACCGTCCTGCCTGCAATCTTGGCTCCAAGGTCTCCATGGTTCGACCTCCTGTTCTTGTGAGGATCATTTCCAGTACCTGAAACTGAGGACAAACAACACAGAACAGGGAAAAAATGTCTTCCGGCCCATTTCTTGGAGGGGGTGAGGTTGGGATAAAACAGAAGGGACAGGGGAAGGAGAGTCTTTCTCCTCTCAGAGGGTCAGTTCATGGCATCTTTGCTATGGGTAAACTGTGATCTTCACCCTCTGGGCACAGAGAGAGTGTGGAAGAGAGAGTGATAGAAAAGAACATCTGAATAAGGATGATTGGCTCAACCTTGCCAGTTTTAAACACAGAAGCAGTCCATCAAAGGAGACTACCTCCACCCAAGTGGCATGGGACTCAGGTCTCTGTGTTATTTGAACTGGGCATGCTTATACCAGCCCCGGTTATTCATACAAGTTAATTTCAAGAAAGAAATGGACACAACCAAGGTTTTACAAAGGAAGGCATCTGAGCCCTAGGTTGTAGGTGAACGATGAGCTGAACCTTAAAGGAAGCTAGAGATTCTGAGATATAGAGATTCCAGACATGGGCAACCACCTTTTCAAAGATACAGAGAAGGCGAGTTATAATGCCATATGTGGGGAATGGTTAGTGGGATTAATTGATTGGAATTGAGAGTATATGAACGTCTAAGTCATGTGACCAACAGGATGAGGATTAGATATTTTCTCTAATGGCCAAGACCTCTCTAAAACAGAAATTATGCGCCAAAGATAAAGAAATTTCAGCTTTTTTGTGATCTAGGATGCCAGGAACCCCAAAAGAAGTTTAAAAAAAACCCACCTCATGAGCTGATGCCTAACTTAAGCTCACACAGCACTCCTCCTCCTGTTGCTCATCATGCTATAGGCACAAAGCTGTACAAGTAACCCAACCCTCAGGTTTGCAACTCCATGCTCTGGTTCCTACTCCCTTTTCCAAGCTCTAAACTGCAGACATTTGCTGAGGTCTTGATATCCAGCAGTGCTACAGCATTCTGTGCTGCAAGAGATCTCTGTAGAAGATTGGAGGTACCAACCTAAATGACTGGATACTTGTTTGGCCTTGAAGTAGAGCTCAACCTCATACCTGACCCCACACCCCCGATCCAAATGACAGAAATATAGCCGTGCTGCAATAGCACCTGCAGGGCAGCTCTCTGTGCTGCCAGGACGGAGAACTGAGAAACAAAAAGAACAGGTGAAGGTATTGTGTGGGGTGGTATGTGGCACTCCACTAACCCTAAGGAAAAGAGCGCAACATCCTGCTAGGGCCGTATCTGTCTAGCTAAAGTCACTGGAACAGAGACCAAGGCTGGTGAATGGTGAACTGTCCAGTGTAGGAGGAGGTTGAGATACTTTGAGACCCGGCTCCCAGGGAAACTACAATTGTAATGGAGTACTATTGTGCTATAAGAAATGATGAGGGGGTAGACTTCACAAAAACCTGGAAATTGGGGTTAGCTAGGTGGAGCAGTGGATAGAGCACCAGCCCTGAAGTCAGGAGGACCTGAGTTCAGATGCGGTCTCAGACCATACATTTAACACTTACTAGCTGTGTGACTCTGGGCAAGTCACTTAACCCCAATTGCCTAAAAATTAAAAAAAAAAACAAACATACAAACCTGGAAAGACTTACATGAACTGATCCTGAGTGAAATAAACAGAACCAGGAGAACATTGTACAAAGCAACGGCCACACTGTGCAATGACTAACTTTGATAGACTTGGCTCTTCTCAGCAATGCAAGGATCCAAGACAACTCCAGAAGACTCACAATAGAAAATGCTATCCACATCCAGAGAAAGAATTATGAAGTGTGAATGCAGATGGAAGCATACTATTTGCTCTCCTTTTCTTTTGTTGTGTTGTTTTATTGCCTCATTCTCGTGGTTCCTCCTATTAGTACTAGTTGTTCTTTATATCATGACTAATGGGAAAATATGCTTAATATGAATGTATAAGTAGAGCCTATATCAGATTGCACACCGTCTTGGTGGGAGGGAGAGGCAGAAAATCTAAAACTCAAAATCTTATGGAAGTGAATGTTGAAAACTAAAAATAAATCAATTATTTAAAAAAAAGAAACTACAATTGAAAGGGAAGGAGTCAGAAAGTGAGGAATCAGGGAAAGTAAGGCAGGGGCGGGGGGAAGCCTGGAATTGCCAAAGATCTCAAGAGGAAGACAACTCGAAGAACCTTGAGCATAAACAGATAAACCAACATTAATAGCAGAAGGAAATATGGCCTCCAGATCTGGTAAACAAGTTCAGTCATAAAACAAAGGAAAACAATTCAACACTTGAGGAGATACAGGACCCTGTGGAATGTGAGGAGAACATGAAACCACAGCACGCTGTTCCTGAGTAGTTCAAAAGAGAAATGACAATTGTGAGAGCAGAATTTGTGGCCTGCACAGTAGAAATAATTAGCAGAACAGGAAAACCTTGAGTTTATGATGGCAAGTCTCACCAAAGAAGTAAAAAAGAGGATAATTAATTGGGAATGCAAATACACAGAAGTGAAGAACAGTCTAGAAGAGAAACCAAAAGCAATAACATTAACATAACAAAAATAGTCTTTTCAGACACCAAATCCCTGCAAAAAACATCCAGTGCAAGGTCTTTATCCCCCCTTCACAGAACATCTCCCTTCAGCCATAGGAACATTCATCAATGGACTTCCTCCCACCATCAAAACAATACTGCCTCCCTTATAGTTCTCTTTTCAATCCTTCCGCTCCTCTTGACCCAATCCTCGAAATAATGAGTAGGTTCAAAAATAATTAATAATTGTGTATGAAGAGAATATATAAAAGGGAATATGAAATGAGACTGAAGAGAGATGGGCCTAGATTGTGAAAGCTTTAAATGCTGGGCTGAGGGTTTTATGTTTTGTCTTCAATGCAGTAGGGAGGTACTGATGATGTTTGTGTAGGGGGTGTCATGAGCCAATGTTTTATGAGTATCATTTGGGCAGCTGGGTTGAGGATGGACAGGAAGCTCAAGTAGTTAGACCAACTGGGAGATTGTTGCAGTAGTGTAGAGCTTAGACTAGGCAAAAGATGAGGGTCTGAACTAGATATAAGGCTGTGTGAGGGGAAAGAAGGGAAAAAGAGAGGCAAGACATTGTAGGGGTAAGACTGAAAATACTTGGGAACCTATTTTATCAGAGGAATGGGTGATTGGAAGAGTAGTAGTGTCTTTGTACCACTGAATAATAACTTTAGCAAGTAAATGAATTTGGGAGCAACATGAAATTCTTATTTTTCTGGCATTCTTGTATTTCTCTACCTCATAACAATGAACTGTTCAGGTTATTGCCTTTGCTTTTCTTTCACCATCATGTGGATGATAAAATTTTAAGATCACCTAAATCTGCATACTCATTAACTCTATGGATGTCAATCAGAACAGCATTTGAGCTGTCAGTCTTTCTGTTTACTTGTTACATGATTGGCTCATCTCCTTTCCTAGTCACGTATATCCTTGATATTTTTTGAGCTACTTCTGATACCCAAATCAGTATTTTTTAATATGTTACAGAAAGTACATTAAGCTTGCCTTATAGCCCACTGACTTTTAAAGCATCAAAATGTCGATTTCTTTCTTACTAATACAGATGTAATTGTTATCATAGTTATTATATATCTATGTTGTTAAAAGATCAGTGTTGTGGCACTTTAAAAATTATGGGTTATAAGGTGAAGCACTTTTAAAAAGTTTTGCAAAACACTTATGACTTTGACAGTATAATTATTACTATTTCCATTTAATTTGTTTTTAAAAACCTTTTCTTTTTATATCATTATCACTTCTGCATTTTCCTCATTTTAAAAATGATGAACTTGGGGCTCTGAGAGACTGACTTCCCCATGAGCACACAGTTAGTAAGTGATTGAGGTAAGATTCAACCTGGGCCCCCGTGCCTCCAAGATCAACATCATCTCCACGATGCCAATCTTCTCGTTTTAGAACTGATCAGTCCTTGAATTTGAAAAAAACCTTGGTCACCAAAAGTATATTTGCTTACTTATCTAACAGCTCATCTGCAAACTCTCTGACATAATTTACTCAAATAATATCAGGCTTAGGAAAAGTATTTTCTCTGGAATTTATGGGCATATTAACATTCTGTTTCACTGAACAGTGATGAGTAATAATTGCTAGTATGAGACAGCTAACTTACGTGATTTAAGAGAAGTATATAAAAGCATTGAGGATTTTGTAATAAACACATGAATGGAAGTTTAGAAAAATGTGATTAAATGAAAAATACTATAAATATGTAGATTTTAAACATGAACTTTGGGAAATACATGATTTAAAGCTTGTCAGTACAACTTTACTCCGTATGCTGTGCTCATTATGATGAATTATAGATTTGGAGAATTAATTGGTAATTTTTGGTGTGTGCAGAACAAGGAATGTAGGATTGCAATGAAAAATTTAAATTTTGCCTATTTGGAATCTCATCTGTTTAAATGTTCAGATTGCATGTATCGGGACACTATCTTCCCTTTGTGTTCTTTGCCTTTTAAAGATAATTACAGAAAAGGAATAAATTCAAATTTCTCATTTATGAGATTATTTTACTGTTGCTTCGATTAAATAGTGGATAGAGCACTAGACTTGGAGTTAGGAAGACCTGAATTCAAATCCTAGCTCAGACATTTATTAGCCCTGTGACTCTGCAAGTCACTTAACCTTCCTCAGCTCCAGTTTCTTCATCCATAATAAGAGGATAATAATTTCACAGAGTTGTTCTGAGAATCAAATGAGATAACCTGTGTAGAGTGCTTTGCAAACCTTCAAGGCCTATAAAAATAAATACTCCGTTTTTTTTTGTTATTATTGCTTTGACACTTCCTTATGTTTGATGATAGTTATAAAAAAAACTATTAAATATCAGATTCACAATTCTAATGCCACAATGTATTATGCTTCTGCAAACATAATTAAATCATTTATTATTCACATAACTTCTTTGATTGCTATTTTAAAAATTCAAACCTTCGTAGATTATCTCTTTCTACTTACTATCTGTGGTGGTGGTGGTGGGATGGACTACTGACTTATTAATTAAAAGATTTTTGATCTTGTGATAAAAATTCTTTTCAAATATAATGAATGCATAATCTGCCAGTCCAAATGTATTATTTTAAAGTATCCATAATTAAGGTTTCTATTTGTTCTCTCAATGTAATAATTTATGTTTAAGTTCAATTACCTGTTTACTCCTTAGATATGAAAAGTTTGATTAACAGACAACTACAATTCTCTTTTCTTCATCCCTCCCTAAATAAAACTCCATATATCCATAAGAAAAATTTAAAGATGAATCTTTTTCTCAAAATGAATTGATTTGTATCAGAAGTTGTGAACACACCTCATCTGAAGCCTTTACAGTCATAGGGCTAATAAATTGGATGAATAATCCTCCTGAGTTTTTGTCACTTCCTATACTGTTTTGGGTTGCAGCCCAAGTCCTTTTATAACTTCTGTTGCTGTGTATTCAAGCATTCTCCCTCAGAAACATTTCTTTGGTTTGAGTTGTGGGTCCTTGTTTGCTAGTTGCCAGATGCTTATCTGGACCTTTGGTGGAGGTACTAAGGGTTGCTATACAGGAACCTCTTCCTCCCCTAAGCCCCACAACCAGTTTTCATAATATTAAAATTTTAGAACTTGAAAGAACCTCAGATGTCATAAATGTTACTTCGGATGGCTAGAATCCCTTCTCAGCCATCTAAGGTAGCCATCTGTGGAATGATAATGATAATAACAGTAGGAACAATAACTTATCTTTTTACAGTGCTTGATACATAAAGTACTTTATATTTTTCGATTTAATCATCATAATAACTTTGTGTGACAAGTTAGAGATTGAATGATCAGATGATCCCCATTTGATTGGTGAGAAAAAATTGGCCCAAAGATGTAAAATGACTTGCTCAAAATTATAGGATTGGTAATTTATAAGAGCTTAGGTTCAAACTCAGGCTGATTTGATTCCAAATTGAATGTTCTCCACACCCAGCATATCTCTAGCTATTTTCCTCCTCTTTTTCTTTATCATCTGAGTCCCCAGGGAGGAGGCAGTTAAGGGGGATTGGGGTTATGGAATGACCAGGAATAGTTAAGTATCCGCAGCAGCTGTGTCACATTCCCAGTTCTTTTAGCTGCATGCTTAAAGGTGGCTTACTGCCAAGGAAATAATGTCAAGTAAAAGCAGGGTTAGGGGTGTGAATGACGACTGATTGACAAGAGATCCAGGCCCATGCTCCAGTCTGCCTGTCATCTCACAGCTTCTCCTAGTACTCATTTCCAAAGAACACTCCTAAGCATATCCAAACCAGATACCTTGATGTGGAAAAGTGTTTGTTTTTTCATCCTTGGATGAGAATCCCACACTCTTTCCTATTAACTGTGTAAGATTTAATTCGGCAATGTATATTTTGAATTCAGATTATGCGCAGTGTGGGCGAGGCACTTTTTGCAATTCCTGACGTTTCTATTTTTAAGTTTGTATCCTTGGTGTAACTTTAACATGGATTTTTTACCCTTTAATTGTAACAGATTCGAGGTTGCCAGCTTACTTGGCTGACAGTGGTGCATCGATGTGATTAAGACATGCTGACTTTCGGAGAAGCAGCAGAATTACTACTTTCCCTCTACGTTTCTTCCACCTCATGATTGTTAGTTTCAGCCCTATTTTCCCCAAGTTGTCAGCCAAAATGGTTGTTCGCTGCCAGTGAATGTTAAGGACAATTACGTAAGCCCTAAGTGGAAGATTACTGTCTTACCCCTGGTGGTCCTGGGGTCCTAGGTGAAGAGGAAAGGGAATACATGTAATGGGCTTAAGACTATAGCGTGGGCAGTGCTCCTGCTTTCACTGCTCTGCTAAAATGGGTGTAGATCTGTCTTTTCTCTGCCAGGTCTCATCTAGAGGATCTGCTTTACATTGGTCATATGGGGAAAAAAAGGTATGTGGAGAGGGAAGCTCTGTTCACCAGATAGAAATAGATCCGTCACCTGCCCTGAATTCTTAATTTTTTTTAGTAGATTTGTGTTGAATATATAAAATTCTAACCTTTCTAAAAAGAAGAAAGGATGGGGACAATGTGTTAACACCACTGTCTACCCTGTGGAAGAAGGAAAAGGTGTTGTCAAACACTTAATGATTTAACAGTTTCAGAGTGGAGGGTGCACGTGGCATGACAAAATAGAAACACGTGAAACTAGTTAAATAATAATGTAGCATATGAGTTAAGGACAGTAATTACTGATGCAGAAAATAAATGACATAGGAACTTGAAAAGTGAGCTTTCTGTGGTCAGAAGTAATCAGGGAAGGCTTTATGGAGGAAGTAGGGCTCGAGAATAACAATCTCTTCTCATCCTATGTACTTAGGAAAGAGACAGGGACCGGATGTGTGATTTCATTGACATTGGGAATTCCCAAGTGAGAAAACTCCCTCCCAGGGGTGGGGAACCTGTGGCCTCGAAGCCACATGTAGCCCTTTAGGTCCTCAAGTGCAGCCCTCAATCAAAGGGTCACACTTGAAGACCTAGAGGGCTACATGTGGCCATGAGGCCACAGGTTCTCCACCTGTGCCTAGGCCAATGCCAGTCAACACTTTAGTTGCAAATTACAGTCTTAGAGTTACCTAGAGCACAGAGGTGAAGGCATTTGTCCAGGGTCACACAGCCAGGATGTATCAAAAGTGATACATGAACCCAGGTTATTCAGTCTTTGAGATTAGCTCTCTGTCCTACAACTGTCTCTCCATTCACCAGAATTCTTTTAAAAAATATACATAGGCCTTCATCATTCCAAACTTTCTGTCTGTCTGTCTGTTATGAAGAACAGCCTCAGTGTAGAGAGATTTATCATCAGGTTGTCTGCAGGATGATGATGATGATGTTGATGAAGAAGATGACAAAAGACCATCTATTTCATTAGAATAATTTTATTTGCATTAGTGGTGGGAATACAAAATACTGGAAATATTAAGGTGTGTACTGAAAGGAATAACTTTACCTCTATGGGCCTTAATTTCTCATTTGTAAAATAAGTGTGTTAAACTAGATGACTTAAAAAGACTCTTCCAGTTTTCAATCTATGATGCTATGAATCAATTACTTAGTATACTTATTTGTTGCTAATAGTGATCACAGAACGGATGCCAAAAACATGTGGAAATCTTGGTGGAATTAGCATCTTTGAACATTTTTCTTCCACTGAGTATTGTTGGAGTGAAGTAAATGTTTATCAGTATTGATACAAAGTTATTTCCTAATAAATTCTGTAGCATTACACCAATAAGAGAATGGGTTCATAAGATCTGAAATGAGTTTTCTGGCTGGGAAATTAGGGAGCATTGACTCGCTTGAGCCAGCTGTTTCTCATGACGTGGGCAGAATGCAAAAGTGCTGCTATAGATAGGCTTGGTGGAACCCAGGACAGGATATCAATTTGATGCTTGTTTAAAACAGCTTTGTAAATAAATATTATAATTTTACCACCCTCTGCTTTTTTTTTTTACTAGCCTGCCTTCATTCCAGAAACTGTACACATAAAACAATGGAAGCTATATTTTAGAAGGTTGGTTGGTGTCCCAGAGCCTACCAGACTGTCTCCTGTTTTTATCCACTTAATATCCAAGTAGTTCAAGGTGGCTCTAGTGCTTCTGAGAACACTAGCCTTGTTTTGTAGGGTTATACGAAATATAACGACTCCTAAGGTTGTAGCCAGGGTAGTCCTTTTAGAGCATGCTTGGGAATTCCCTTGAGAGTCTTAAGTCATGGACTGTAAGATGGGAGATATTTCCCTGTTGTATAGATCCCTTTTTACCCCCATGCCCTCCCTTTTTACCCTGGAAATTTCATGCTGTTTTCTCAGAACAAAGAGAAGGTTCATCTCTTTGGGACAAAAATTGGATGCACTGCATCCCTTTGGTCCATACCTAGCCATGTTCCTACCTTTGGAAAGGTTTCGGGATTTGGGGCAGGCATTTTGTGGGAGAGCTCGGTACCAACTGCAGACTGGCCATGTGCAGAGAGCTCCTGCTAAGGACGTTCCTCTGCCAATGCAAACCTGTACCTTCTCTGGCACTTATAGTCTTGGAGAGTTTCCTAGAGCAACTTCACTGAGAAATGGAATGTGTTATCCATGGTCACAAAGCCATATGTGTCAGAGGAGGGATTTGAACCCAGGTCTTCCTGATTCTTAGGCCAGCTCTCTAGTCACTATTTTATGTTGTCTTTCTGAATCCTGAAAGGTGGGGAAAAACTGAAGCAAGAATATTGATTGAACACTATTGATTGAGAAATGCAAATCAAAACAACTCTGAGGTACCACATCACACCTGTCAGATTGGCCAACATGACAAAAACAGAGAAATGATAAATGTTGTAGAAAATGGGGGAGAATTGGAACACTATTGCATTGCTGGTGGAGTTGTGAAATGATCCTACCATTTTGGAGAGCAATTTGGAACTATGCACAAAGGGCTATAAAAATACACATATCTTTTGACCCAGCAATAGCACTTCTAGGGCTATATCTCAAAGAGATCATGCAAATGGGAAAAGGACCCACATGTACAAAAATATTTATAGCAGCTCTTTTTGTGGTGGCAAAGAATTCGAAATTGAGGGGATACCCATCAATTGGGGAATGGCTGAACAAGTTGTGGTATATGAATGTAATGGAATACTATTGTGCTATAAGAAATGATGAACAGGCTGACTTCAGAAAAACCTGGAAAGACTTGTATGGTCTGATGCTGAGTGAAGTGAGCAGAACCCAGACAATGTTGAATACAGTAACAGCCACGTTGTGTGATGACTAAGGTTGATAGACTTATCCCTTCTCAGCAATACAAAGATCTAAGACATCTCCAAAGGCCTTACGATGGAAAATGCTATCCAAAAAGAAGAAAGATCTATGGAGTTTGAATGCAGATCGAAGCATACTATTTGCTATTTTTTTTTCTTCTGTTGTGTTTTGTTTCCTCTTTCTGGTGGTTCCTCCTATTGGTTCTAATTCTTACTTACAACATCACTGATGTGAAAATATGTTTAATAGGAATGTATATGTATAGCCTGTATCAGATTGCACACTGTCTTGGGGAGGGAGAAAAATTTAAAACTCAAAAGCTTAGGAAGTGATTTTTGAAAACGAATTTTGATTGATGACTACATCACCTCCAGTACTTAACTGTATGGTTGAGTTGATGCATAACATTAACATTTCATGATTAAGTTACCCAAAAAAAACCCCCACCATGTCATGTGTCCGTCTTCCTATTCCTGGGTTCTGTAAACCTCAAAGGACTTTCGTCTCTAGCTTTGAGTATCTTGCCCCCATGCCTCCATGGTACTTGGTTGATCCTGTACCAGTTCCTACAGCCAGGATACTTATGTCCAACCCAGCTGCTCAGCCATATAGGTGCATGATTTATGATCTGTGGTTTTAGCAGAAATAATTTGGCAGCTTTTCCTTTGAGGGGGCAGGTTGTTGTAGGTGGGAAAAGTTAGGAGGAAAACCTTTTCTGTTTTTTCTAAAAGAAAATTTTATTTCCAGTGGTTTAGGGAGTTGCAAATTTAAAAAATAATGGAAGGAGGTGGTAAGAATGGGGTGATGTGTGTAGTTGTAGGCTGGAAACAGCTCCACGTAATCTTGTGTGTGTCAATTTCCACATTGGAAGTTAGAGAAAGAGATTTTAATGCATTTTTAACTTTTAACTGCAAATCAAATTGACTTTAGCCTTTGGTAATTTTGTAAAAATTAAATTCCACCTGTGAATGGGCAAAGTCTGTTTTGTTGGGAGAAATTGCCATGTGGTATCAGGTTTGCATCAAGCTTTTTGGATATTTGTCTTTAGTCAGTGAAACGAGGTAAGGAAAGTACATTATGACACTGCCTATAGTTTGATTTAAGACTCATTCAGGGTGTCTAAAATTATATCAAGAACCCAAAGGAAAGAATAAGGAGGCATTTTAAATGTCATTTCAATTGGTGTTTTTAATTGGTAATGCAAATGATGCTAGATAGAAGACATAAGATGATAGAAACAGGGTAGTGGATGTTGTGTTAGCAAAAGCTGAGATGGGGTTTGGAGAAGAGGGTAGTGTATTCGCCTACTTTACTGTTATTAACAACTTGAGCCTGC
The DNA here is from genome assembly GCF_900497805.2 of Vombatus ursinus. Taxonomy (NCBI): domain Eukaryota; kingdom Metazoa; phylum Chordata; class Mammalia; order Diprotodontia; family Vombatidae; genus Vombatus; species Vombatus ursinus. The sequence continues at coordinate 17,360,081 of NW_020954953.1, forward strand.
ATGTTAAAAAAAAGATCAATCCACATAAACTCCAACTGATTTGTCTTCCTCCTTTTTCCTTATGTAGCCCTTTAAACTTGCCATGTACTTTTACCAGAAAATGACCATGCTAAGTATTTGTGTTTGTTGTTTTCAAATCCAGACTTCAGCAATGTTCCTGATGTTACAGCTGGTTTGAAAAGAAGCCAAACCGATGGTACCTTGGACCAAGTTCCCCACAGGGAGAAAACCGAACATACGTTCAGGGTAAGATATCAAAATGTCTTATACTGACAGGAAAGAAAATGCCAGACTCGGGCTAAATTTAACTTTTAGCTTTGCCTGAATAAGGGCAAAAATGAGAGCCTTCTATATGTTGATTATTTGCTTTATTGATTTTGTCTAATGAATGAAATGGCATTTTTATAGTTGAGGAACAACTAGGATCCTCATTAACCTCATCTGTTCATTGTCTTTCACCTCTGTTCCTTCACTTCTAGCATAAATGAGCTGGTAAGATTAGCATTAAGGTAGAAACATATATATATATATATATAAAAATACATATATATACACATATATACATATATACATATATACATACATATATATAAATTTTATTCCTTCCTTCCATAGAGAAATGAAAAGACAGACACCATCACCTCTGTTTAGGGGTCAATTCTCATGATTTCAGACTATTGGGGAAAGTTTGAAGATACGTGTCTGCTTCAGTTGGTGACATCCAATGCAACAACTTTAGCATGACAGAATCAGAGGTTAGGGCTGCCATTCCCTTTCCCATTACCCTCCTTTTGCCTGGTCCTTCTTTCCCCTACTAAATTTGAGTCTGGCCAAAAGATGAATATTTAAATGCCCTGATTGCTGATGTTCTGGCATTGACCTCTGTGCTGTTCACCTTTCACAGGAATCTGATTCTTTTAAACAGTAGTCCTATTAGTTTTTTAGTCTCTACTACTATGTTCTTACCCTTAAGAATATCCTATCTAGAGTAGACTCAATATTGAAATGGATTTTTACCTTTTTTCAAAAGTAAAGCTTCTAGAGCTTATGGCACAGAATCCTAGGCTTTATAACAGACAAATCAGTTGGGTTTTTATGGATTAATCTTTTTATTAAAAAAATCGACAATTACAAGTATAAAATTGAGTTAAATATTGGAAGTAAGTGGCGTGTGTTTGTGTGTATGTATGTGTTAGTGACTTCTTTCATTTTGTGACCTGGTTGAGTTGTACTTTTCTGTTTGCACAAAGGGAATATTAATTTTTTTTCTTCAAATCTTATTTTATTTTAGGATTCATTATAATAAATATGTGAAAGTTTGAGATTTTGAAGCAGTTTTGAAATAGACTATTTAATAGTACCATGCCAATCAAAACATTTTAGAAAGGGGTTATTAGGCCCTATGTAGCTAGATATTTAGGAAAGAATAAAAATAATGGTTCTTTTTAACTTTGGGGCTATCAGAGCTTTTCATTGGCAAAATTGCTAAAAGTAGTAATTTCATGTTAAGAATGTGCTGGTAAGTTATTTGAATCCTCATGACCTCTTCTACCTATGCAGCACTTAAATTTTTGAGGAACAATTGGCTGATTAATATAGATAGTACTTCCTTAGAATTTCTTTTAAAACGTTTCCATTTTCACTATTATGCAAGTTCTGAAATTGGTTCACAGAAATAGTATTAAAGGACCCTGGGGAAAGTGATGGGAGAAGTGTTGAACCCTACAAGTATTGATAGTGATCAGGATTTATACTGAATGGAGGAGAAAATACCCATTTTGATGGGCTCACAGGGAGAAATGTTTATAATTTTACTATTCTTCTTAATAGTTTTTTTAAAAGTGATACTAACTCAAAAACATAAAAACAGTGAGTACGTATTTTTAAAAAGATGTTAATTTGGAAAGTGTTATCATATATACCCAAATATGTCCTTAAAGAAGAATATCCAACCTTGGAGTCAGAAGACCTGGGTTAAAGATTCAGCTCTTGATCCAGGATAACCTGGGGATAGATGCTTACCTATCTCATAGTAGTTTCCTTATCTATAAAATGGAAATAAAGATAGATGTACCGCCCACCTCACTGGTGGTGGTTGAAAGTACTTTGTAAATCTTAAAGCACTATATAGTTGTGGGTAGGTAGTCTTAGTGCAAATAGATGAGGTCTAAAATCAGAGCCTGGAGCTTCCAACTCAGAATGGAAAAGACATTTATTTGCAAGGTTTTCCTTCGTGCTTCCACTTTTCTTCTCTAGTGTGAATAATTTCTTATCTGATTAGAGTCTAGTTAAATGTGGTCTATTTTGTTAGATTTCACAAACAAGTACTCTAGACATCAGAAACAGGAATAATTTCACTTGGAAATTAAATACAGTTTGATTTGATGAAACGCAGCTGTAACTGGGGCTTTTGACAGCCCCACAATTTCTGCCAATGATTCATAATTGATTGCCTTCTTTCTCCTCAAGGTACCTATTAATGTCACTGCTTTTTGTATGACCCTGTCAGCATCTCCAGCATGTGTGGGATTTAAAAAAAATTGTTAACAATTTACATATAATGTAATAGTTTGGAGTTTGAAAAAGAATAAGCAATCACTTTTTTTTTTTTGGTTGGGGGGAGGTTGAGTAAGTGGAAGACTTTCCTCACTTATTTTGGGAATATAATGTGTTAAATAGTTAAGAGATGTATAGGGACCAAAATAGTTCTTGTTTTTAGCTTTCTACTAGTTTTTTAAGGCAACCCTGAAGACAGAACCCTTCTGTGATTCCTGTGTGTACTTATGTTCTATAAGTTGGTGTATTTCTGTAGATGGGCATCAGAGCCCAAGTTGCAAATTCAGAAGGATGGGGGTGAACCTACTCTGGAATCACTGCTCCTGCTTTGCGAAGACAAGATTGGTGGCGCTAGGAGGTCCTTGTGATTGTAACTTGGGAGAACAGACAGTTTGGGATTATTTCATTGCACAGGGATGAGAGCAAGCAAGAAAGTGTGTGTTACTCATTTCCCAACAGACTCCGGTAGATGTAATCACTTTGTTCTTTGGGAGCAGATTTCTTTGAACTTTTCCATTGTATCCAGCATGTGAGTAAACAAAAGCTTTGATTCTAATGGGTATGGAATGGATATAGAAAATGTAAGCAGGTTTGCATGATTTATTTTGTCTTTTTTAAAAATTTGATTTTGTTCTAAAAACTTTGTAGGCTTACTATTCAAATGAAAATATATGCCTTTTCATTGGAGAGAGAGGGGGTTTATTGATGTATTTTCATTTGTGAATAAGGAAACTCAGGATGTTATAGTACAACTAGTACCCCCACCATCAACTTTTCTTTCTGGGGAGGGGGGAGTTTATCCAAGATTGCACTGATTTAAAATAATTTTGGAGCTTATTTGGTAATTTTGCATCATGAAAACAACAGGAACATTCACGCATATTAAATTTCAGAAAAAGAAGCCTATTTTTATACTCAGTAACACATACGAGGATGTAAAAAAAGAATTCAAACAGAATGTAATCTTGGGCTTCGTTAAATTTCAACAGAGTTCAGTGCATACCTTGCAACGTGCTTACCACTGCAAAACAAAATCAACACAAATGAAACCTCCCTTTTCCTTGGGCATAAGCAGGTTTTATACTTTGATAATTTCCAATTCAGTAATTCTTCAGCATTTTATGTAATTGCCTCGTGGAGCCATGGCAGTGGTTATTTTTGCAGTTGGTAGGCGTTCTGTTGATGGAACAGAAAGCATTGAAAAATCTGGTAATGCAGTATGACAACTGTTTGTTGTGCTCCTTGCAGTTTAATCATGTTTGAGATATAGATTGTCCTGTTTGTTAAAGACAGAAAAATTGACACGTACTCAGGCTTAGGCTTTTGTTTGGTACACTGCACAAATATAACCTGTATCTGAAATTTAATTACTACTATTTACTTAGGTTCCATTTGGGTTTTCCACACGAACTGCTGTTAAGATATCTTTTAAATAAAATAATAAATCAAAGAAAATGAAATAAAAAGGGAAAAAATTAATAAAGATTATCCCCCTCCCTAGCCCTCAAAACACATTGAAATCTTAATTTTATTGGTTTCAGTGTCTACTATTGTATCAAAGATATTGTTTGTGAAGTATTTTTGTTAAGATTTAAAATAATACGTAATTTAACCATGGACAGGACTCTTTGAACATGGCTGCTTTCCTGCAAGCCAATGCAGTCTCTATTCCTTTTAATTTTATTCCCTTTTTCCTCTCCCCACCCCCTTTTACCCATAGCCATTTCTGAATCCCCCTTTTCTGTTGCATCTAAAGTATTTGAATGAATAAATTGTCAACAACCTTCAGGCATAGCTACCACCCACTAAAACACCCCTTTCTAGCATGACTTTATCCAGTAAAGGAAACCTGCTTGCTGACTACCTTTCATATTAATTTAGACTTCATTATGAATTGCCTTTTGTTATACTGATAAGTGTGTCCCTGTTGTACTTAGGCACTGAGGGACAAAGGAGTTTGTTTTTCTTTATGGGAAAGATGTAGTTCCTTTCTCTACCCTCAGCTGCCTAATGCCCTCTGGAGCTAATTATTTGCAAAGCCAGGTGCAGAAAATAGTGAATAGTAAAAAAAAAAAAAAAAAAGAAAAGAAAAAAAAAGAAAAACCTAATGTGTAATGTCTCAAGGGATTAAGGTGAATTCTACATATTTCAACTGCATGACAGTGTTGACATTAATTTCTACTGGTCTGTTCCACTAGGTTTGAAGCACGGAGTATTTTGAAGTAGGGCGCCTTAAGAACTGGGTCTTTTGTGTCCTTTGCCATCTGAGCTAAGATAGTCAGCTGATCTCTTGTTGGTAGTGCTCGGTGCAGTGAGTTTATATGATTTTTACAAAGCAAGTTAAAATGCCACGTTAAAAATAGTATGTTGTTGTTCCCTGTGTCTTTAGCAGAGGGTAGACTATGGATATTGGAATGCTAAACAAAACGTGCTGACAGTCCAAAAAGCACCACCTCTTGTTCTGAACATTTTAGGAAGAGACACCTCAGGCCTTACATAAGCAATAGGCTGGTGTGGGAAACAATGAATACAATATGGACAGGGTTTGATTGCATTTTCACGCTTAACTCTCAAATGCATCTCACTCCTTAGCAGCCTGTCCTATTCAACATTGAACTTGGGCGTGTGTGTGTGTGTGTGTGTGTGTGTGTGTGTGTGTGTGTGTCTGGAATAAATGCTCATCCGCATGTGCCTGTCTGCCTGAGTTATGTGTATATGGCAGAGAGAAAGAGACAGAAAGAGAAAGACAGGGAGCGACAGAGACGCTTCAGACTTGTGGAAGTTTCAAAGTACAAATGTGAAGTTTAAAATTACCATGTTTCATTTTCCTTATAAGTTTAAAAGCAATTTTTAAAATCTAAATGATAAAATTTTAGTAGCATTTACCTCATCTAATACTACCAGTACCCCATCCTCCTTGATTTGTGCTTAATTATTCAGGCAGATGTGTCAGTAAGTGCTAGTCTTCTTGTTCATCTGATAGGAAAGGGTGTGCCATGTTGTTAACACTACCCATCCATCACCTTTTCCTAGGCTCGTGGTCATCAGCATTTTTTTTTAAATGAAAAAGGCTAAGTTGATACTCACTAGTTAGTATTTGGAGAATTATTCTCCACAATTTTGAAATAAAAACAGCAACTACAGCTAGTTTACTCTAAATTTGTAGTGGCATTGAAAGGTCTCTTCAATGAGAAGAAAACAGATGAGTTAAATGGAAAACATTTTGGAAAAGAGGCTTGTCCTATGAAGAAGGAAGTTGGTGGTAGGTTTGAATAAGAAGACAGTTTGTTGCTTGGACTGGAAAACAACAGTAAGCCTGTTAGCTGAGATCTGCTTTTCCTATTCCTTGTCCCATCTAATAGTGATGTTTCCAGCTCCCCACCCAATTTAAATCTGGTGCCTTGTGTTCATGGGGCAGGATTTGAAGAATGTTTTCATTCAGTTATGTGCATGGGAGCTACAGTGAAAGAGGCTAGTGGACTGTTGCCACCTGGCATGTTCTGGGCTAGTGAGATGTCTTAAGAGATAGAATTTGCTAATAGCAGGATCTTGACTGCTGAATAATTAAGGGGGACACAGGGCTTTACCTTCTGTACCTTTGCCATTTTCTATTCCAGTCTATAATAATTGCCAAAAAGCTTTCAGAAGGAAAAAAAAACAAACAAACCTGAAATGGAGTGTTCATTGGGGGCAGAACAAGACTTCAATTTTCTGTCTCATTTACCCTCAAACCTTGACTTTTCTGTTCAGTCATTCTCTCTCTTTCTCCTCCCATCTCTTCCCACGCAGCAGCTTCTTTCTTCCCTTCTCCTGGCAGTTCGTTTTTCCTCCCTTGCCTCCTATCCTGCTGCTTTTCATCCTACTTTTTTTTTTTTCATTTCGAAACAATCATTATTGTTGTTCACAGGCAACTTCAGAACCACAAAAGAGGATGATGAAAATAGGAATGTACATAATAAACAACAGAATGTTAACTATGGAAAGGATGTCTTAGAAGTAGCATGGCTTCTGAGACAATGCATGAGTCATCAGACGTAGGGGAAGGCAGGAAGGAATCCGGGCTTGTCAGGTTGAACCCTGTCTCCTAAACTAAGTGGGACTAGGGCTATTAAATGCATTTATCTTTAGTCATCTTTCTATCTTTTATCATCTTTTATCTTTTTATCTAAATCATTTTATCTACATTATCTTTAAAATCTTTATAATATCAAAATGATGACTAATTAATGAAGTGCCTACGGAACTTTGCAAATAACAAAGTGTTACACAGAGGCTTATTTCTGATAGAAGAGAACAAATGAACACTTCTGTTTCCAATGTAATAGTTTATTTGTTGCAAGTATTCCCATCTCTCCTGCTCCCTGCCGTCTGAAGCAATTTCTGTGCCATCAGAAGAACCTTTGTTCTTGCCAAGGCATAGAGAGGTTTAAATTAAAGACTTTGGGAAGCTCCTTGCCACTGGTTGTGGTGGCAGAGGGGGAAGCTTATCAGCCTCCTCATTCCCTGCCCCGTTCCTCCCTGTTCTTTCCTTCTTTGTTTCTGTCTTTACACTTTTCTGACTTGAGCTAGGGCATAGGAGACTTAAGAAAAAGATTCTCCCCTACTTAAGCCTTAAATCTGAGAGGAAGTCCCAAATGTAGTTTTTTCTTTCCAGTCAGTAGGAAAAAACAGTCAGCTCTAGTAGAAAGATCATTGGACTGAGTCAGGAGATCTCTATCTAGGTCTAGATCTGCTCCTAACTAGCTGTGTGGCTTTTGGATAAATAACAACAACAACAATAATAATTTCTCTTGTGCTTTAAGATTGCCAAAACATTTTGCATGAGCTCATTTATTCACAGCAACCCTGTGGGATAGGTGATATCCCCATTTCACAGATGAGGAAACTGAGGCTCAGAGAGGTTAAATGACCTGCTCACAGTCACACAATTAAAATCAGAGGCTAGCTTTAAATGAGGGCTCTCCAGATTCCACATCTAGTTTTCCTTTCATGGTACTGACCTCCTCCGGTCTCATTTTCTACAACTGTAAAATACAAATGTTGGACCACAGGATTACTAAGGTCCCTCCAGCTAAAATAAATTCTGTGATTGCATGATTTTTCTTTTGTCTGCCAATCTTTTAGCTCCAATGCCTTACTTAAATAATGTTTTTCTTGAACCAGTCATTTTCAAGACCACGAGGAAGAAATTCCAACCAAGGAAGAGATAAATTCCAAGCTGCTTTGCCATTGGTTGGCTTTATTAACTCTTCGTCAATAAAAGACGGTGAAAACCTCAAAGAAAAATGAATGTTGCAAAGGGTAGTAGCGATAGGGAAGGATCGTGTAGCTGAAATAATTCTTCCTCACACCTTTAACTTTGTCTTCCTTATTTTAAAGGGGAAACCTCAAGGGAAAACATAATACAAAGTACATATTTCAGTTTTTCCTAGTAATAGAACTGGAAAAACCTGTAGTCCAACACCTTTATAGTCAGAGTGAGGAAACTGAGGCCCAGAGAATCACAGTATAGAGATGAGAACTGCAGGGATCCTTACTAGTCCAGTACTCTTTTCTTAATAACACACTAACTTGTGTTTACTTTTGGGTTTTTAATCAACAGGCATTTAATAAACACTTACACTGTGATAGTTACACAGAGGATGAGGAGACCAAAATAAAACTCTCCCTACCCTGAATGAGCTTACATTTTAGCAGAAGAGACAACATAAATAAGCATATACAAAATAAATACGAGGTAAAATTTCGGGAGGGAGGGCACCAGTAACTAGAGACATCAAGAAAGGCTTCCTATATAGAATGCCTCGAGTGGTTTCAAAGAAAACAGCGGATTCCAAGAGCCAGGAGTGGATGAGGGGGAAGGACTTTATGCCAGCCATAAAGTCATGCACAAAATAAAAGACATAGGATTATGTGTACAAAGATAGAGGAGTGTTATGTATGAACAACTGCGAGCGAGTCAGTATCATTCAACAGATATTTATTGAGTACCTGCTAGGCATACAGCCTGGTGCTGCTTGAGTCTAGGTCAGGGATAATGATGTCTTTGTTCTTTATTACCAAGGCTAATTATTAAAGATTTTTAATACCTTTTTGATGTGCTAAGAGACCTTGAGGACACTCACCTACATCTCCCTCAAGTGTTCCAAAAGATAGAATACATTCAATTTTTGGTTATGGTCAAATATTCCTGGGCTGTTGAACACTAACTACATTCTGCACCCAAGTCTGTATCATTTTTTAAAGTTGCCTTAATTTTTTGTAGTCAACAAAGAAATCATTTCTTCCACCTGTGTTAGTTAACAAGTTTAAATTTGGAGTCCCAAGCCAAAAGTTCAGGAAAAACAAAAACAAAAACAAAATATAAAAACAACCCAAACCTGCGTACTGTTAGCAAAAGGCATAGGATAATGGAGACCATTACTTTTTTTTAAAGGGGGAGGAGGAGAATCCTTGGTGTTCAGAGGCCGCTTGAGCAACAGCTATACCTGGTACACTCAATATACCTATGTACTGTGTTGCAAGGATTGGTAACAGTACCTCTTCATTTAATTGAACCATTCTTCAAATTGTCTACAAATTACCCAAGCTCTTCTCTCTTGCTGACTGCTTTCCTTCACTTTTCCAGATTAACAACGCTGTTTACAAGCCAAACGTTTTCCAAGCCACCATGGAGATGCTATATATCGTGTCACCAAGGAATTAAAAAATGTACCAGCATAACACAAATTCATTATAGTTAAGTCATTATAGTGAGTCAAGCACTGGGCCTTCCTAGGACATAGCTGGTGCTTAATAAAATTGAATTGAATTGCACAAAGACATTAGATGATCACCAGGGTTCTTAACTTGGACCGCTGTGTGCTTTAAAAAAATTTTTTTTGATGCCTGTATTTCAATATAATTGGTTTCCTTTGTTATCCTCTGTGTTTTATGCATTTAAAAATATTCTGAGAAAGAGGCTCATGACACAAAAGAGATTAAGAACTCTTGAATTGTAGAATATTGTTCATTGGCAAAGAAGTAGAGCAGTCCAAAATGTTGCTTTGTTTCATTTTTTTCTTTTGAGCATTAAGATCTTGTATGATTGGTTATTTTATTAAAATGAGAGATTAATCTCTAAATCCAGGGTAAACGTGTCTGGTGCTGGGATTCTCACATTTTCTTTGTGTCATAGGCCCAAAAAGCTTGTTGCTCTTATCATTTGTTCTCTGACCAGCTCTGAAAAAGATCAGGGTAATTTTGCTACAGATATTGATGGGTTAAGTATTTGTAGCTTAAAACTGCTCTAAGACATTTGGAACACCCCATATACCAGCTACTGCTGGGGATGCAAAGAAAAAAATGAAACCATTCCTGAGTTTAAGGAACTTACATGATATTGGTCAACATTGAATGTCACTTTCAGTTTTAAGGGAAAGAGACTCAAGACATGGCCTGTAATAGTCTCAACCTTAGCATAAGATCTGTCAATAAATGGGGTTAATAGGGCTGGAGCAGGAAGTTGCCTGAGCTAACTCCTACACTGATCTTAGGCAGCTAGTGTGACAGTAGATAGAGGGATGAACCTAGAGTCAGGAAGACCTGACTTCAAATCCCACCTCAGACACCTTATTAGCTGAGTGACCTTGGGCAAGTCACTTATCTGCTATATGACACAGTTTCCAAAGTTGTAAAATGGAGATAATAATAGCACCTACTTCTCGGGGTTGTTGTGAGGATTAAATGAGATAACTTTTGTGAAGTGTTTTGCAAGCCTTTAAGTGATATATAAATGTTAGCTATTATTATCTAGGTTTTTAGTATTTTTAGCCTCTCATCAGGAGCTAATTATTCAAAATCAAGACTGGATTATGATACAAGATATAATCACTCACCTGCTGTTCTTAATAGCAGGATGAAAAACAGGGAAACAACTGTCCATAGAAACCTATTTATGATTATGACATAAGAAAAATTAATAGTTTGCTTTACAATGTGCCTCCTTCATCTCTTTCCTTCATTTTATTCCCTTTATTCTTTTGTCTCTTTCATTTAATATAGTTTTCTAATTTACCAATTCTTTTGCCATGATTTATCTTCTTTGGCAAACCTCCTCCTGTCCCCCATCTAAGTTTAAAACAACAACAGCAGCCACATCCCAACTGTTAGAAAAGAAATGTTAATTTGCAAGTGCCCGTAAGGTGCTGACCTGTCATTTGGACTATTTGGGGATTTCAAAATTAACTGCTTATAAGCCCACAAAGTTTGCATAATTTCTGCAGTCAACATGCTCTGTCTTCAAACAAGCTTATTTCAAAAGACATAAAACCAGCTCTCTATCAAGGGTGCTCATCAGCCACAGAACAAAGGGCACTCAGAACAAGAAGGCGACATGTGCCATGGTACAGTGATAACCGCAAGGCATCCGGGATGTTGCACAGCGTGCACCTCTCTGCTGATGTCCGTTAGAAAGAGGCTGTTCATTTTGTACAGTTCTCAGCTAGTGTGGTTTGATAGCACTTTGCAAACACTCATTCTTCAGGGTATTTACTGTGGTGTTACTATGTAGATGTTGCCTGGATTTGCTTGGCTAACAAGTCAATTTTTTCAGGTGAGATTTTTTTTTTGAAAGTTATTTGTGTATGTCTGTTTGTGTGTGTGTTTGGGTGAGAAATGAGTTTTTCTTCCCAGTGTCTCATTTACTCTGTCTTCTGTGTCTGTCCCAGGTTTGATTGAGCTTCAGAGTATATGGGCAAAAAGGTTTGTGTTTATTTTGTGTGTGAGCATCCTGTCCTAGTTGCATACATGACAACTTCGTTGGCACTGACCTATGTACCACCACTGACAACATGACCGGAACTTATTTTGCTGACACAGCCTCTCAAAAGTTTGTTTGAGATGGCCTGGCTATGTGTAAAGAGTAGTAGTTGGGAATGTATATATGTTTTAATGCTTTCTATCTACCATTCTGTCAAAAGACTATTCCTGAAGTGCAGGTCTAACCATATCATCCTCTCTGCTGAATACAAATGGCTCCCTATTACCTCCACGATAAAGGGAAAAAAATTGTCCATTTGGCTTTTAAAGCCCTTCCTACCTTTCCCGTCTTCTTCTACTTTATTCCCCTTCACATCCAGCAACACTGACCTTCTTGAAGTTCCTCCCATGACACTCTATGTTCTAACTTTATGACTTTTCACTGGCTTTCCTCCATGCTTGGTATGCTCTCCCTCTACATCTCTGTCTCCTGCCTTCCCCGGCTTAAGACTCAGCTCAAATCACACCTTCTACAAAAGATTTTTTTCCAGGACTCCCTCCCCCCACCACTGTGGTTCCCTTTAAGATAACATATCCCATTTACACTACATATATACATAGACATATATGTGTGTGCATCTGTATATATCTCTCTTGTGTGTCCTTGGTTGTTTGAGTGTTGTCTCTCCCGTTAGAATGTGAGCTCCTCGAGGGCAAAAATTGTTGTTGTTGTTGTTGTTTTATGTTGTTGCTTTTGTTTGTATCCCTGACACTTAGCACAATGCCTACTCATAGTAAATGCTTTAGAAATGCTTGTTGACTGACTCCCCTTTCCAGTGGTAAGCTTAAAAATAGATTTTACTGGTTTTCTTGACAGTGGTAAAATTTTAACTTTGTATTTACAAACCCAACATTGGTCTTTATCAAATTTATCAAATTATCCTTATTTTAAGACGTAACAGAATGTTGCAAAGTCCCATCAATAAAGAGTGAAGCCAGAGCAAGTGAACAGGCCATCACATTGCAATAACTCAGAAAAGCAAAGGTTGCTGAAGTAGCTTCATGCTTAAGGGAGCACATAGGCATCCATAGGGACCTAACGTCAGTCCTTACGGTTCTAGAGAGGTATAATGTTGGCAGAGCGGAAGAACCCTAGACTTAGGGTAAGAAGAGAAGGCTTGGAGCTTAGCCCAGACTCTCACCAGCTGTGAGACCTTGCACAAATCGGTCCATTTCTCTGATGCTCAGTTTCCCCCTCTGTAAGATGGTGATCCTAGTGTGCAACCGGCATCTCGGATTTGGGTGGAGAAGAGGAATTCTTCTATGAATTAGGATGTAAGTTTAATATTTTGTGAGTTTGGGGATGTGTGCCATATCCAGTTGCCGACTGACTCTTCTTGAAGAAAAGAGGCATGGTGGTACAGGGCAAAGAATGAAATGCCAACTCTGGTCAGATCCACCTCTTAATGCTCACTTTCTGCACTGTGACTTTGGTCAAATCGCTTTAACCTCCCTGGACCTCAGTTTCCTTATCTGTAAAATGAGAGGATTGGACTAGGCCACTTAATGCTTTAGTTCTATGACCATATAATTTCGAGATCATTTAGAGGATTGTTGTGAGACAAGTATTTTGTGGAAATCGAAGTACTATGTAATCAAATGGGAACCCATGTTATTATTGTTGTTGTTGTTTTCACTGTGGCTCAGTGTTTGAGATGGCAGTGACATTTCTTTGAAAAAGAAAGATTGCTTCTTTTGTACAAACTTTTTAAAACTTCCTAAAAACAACATTTTCAGCTTAAGTAAAATCATTTGAACTGAACTGTCTTAAGTGGGGATCTAAGAGATTGGTGCCTGGGTCAGTAACGCTTGTCGGACATGAAATCTTCCCTCTTCCTACTTACTGTTCCCCAGGAGTGGGGAACCTGCGGCGTTGAGGTCACACGTGGCCTTCTAGATCCTTAAAATTTGGATTCGGTCAAAAGGCCGCACTTAAGGATCTAGAAGGCCACGTGTGGCCTCAAGGCCGCAGGTTCCCCACCCCTGCTACCTCCTGCTAGCATTTTTAAGAAGATAAAATCTAGTTAAAATTGATTGGGAGAGTTTTGCATTGATAGAATTTAGTACAGAAACATCTGGAATCTTGTGTAGGGTAGAGGTAAGAGGGCAGAAGTAACACGAAAGGGTGTCACAAAAGAGTAACAAAGTAGCTTAGCCTGAGAGAGTTAGGAGGGGAAGGTTTGGGTAAATGTGTGTGTGAATGGATTTGGGGGTGGGGGCAGGGTCGTGGCGCTGCATGAGAATTCTAATTGTATTTATTGGGAGCACATGTTTTAACTGCTGCCCCTCTTGTAGTGGCCTCTCATACTGGGTGGTTTCCAAAAAGTCTAGGGCTGAAGTGATTTCCCCTGTTTATTATGCCTCCTTTGCTTGCACATTGTGAAAATGGAGTAGAGATTCACTTTCTCCCCCCTCTGTTTTGCCTGAAGAGAATATTTAAATGCAAATGCTAGAGAAAGGTCTCTATGGTTTTAGGGTATGCCTGTGGCTTCACCACAGAGTCAGGGAGGCAGCCCACTGAGACCAGAATTGAGTCCAGGAAATACCTGCGCCCTTCTACCCAGACCCTGAGCCCAGAATCATGTCTTCTTGTGAGGGCAGGGAGGGGGAAAGAAGGTGGTGGCGGTGATGGTTTGGCTTCATTTTGGAGGTTCGTGTGGCAGGGTAACTGAAACTTTGGGGCTTTCCTGTTGTACCACTTGTCTCTGTGGTTACCTACTGTCATCAAACTATTAGCCAGGGTCAGACTGGCTATTCCTGGCCCCTGGAAGGGATGTAAGAAGGCAATTATGCACTGGTAGAATGAAGCACGTGGAGATAGGTTCACTAAGTTTCTTTCCATTGAATCTCAGTATTATAGGATTTAGAGCTGGAACAGACTTTAGACGTTATGAAATCAAACATCTCATTTTACAGATGAGGAATGTGAGCCTCAGAGAAGTTAAATTACATGTCCAATCTCTGCTTTTCTTTGAAGACATGGGGAATCCATGAAACATTATATATAAGATCAGACTTTCTCAATGTAATGATGGATTTTGCTGAATTTTTTCTTTTCTTCCTCTTTTTTTCTAAAAAAAACTAACTTCTTTATAATAAGAAATGGTTCTTTGGGAGAGAAGAAAGGGAAATCTGGGTGTCACCTAATTGGCTTGATGGCCTGATTACAATAGGTCTGTATACTCTATGTAAGTAGAGAACAAGAATATTTTTATTTATTTTTAAGGCAATTGGGGTTAAGTGACTTGCCCAGGATCACACAGCTAGTGAATGTTAAGTGTCAGGTCTGAGGCTGGTTTTGAACTCAGGTCCTCATAACTCCTGTGCTGGTGCTCTATCCGCTATGCCACCTAGCTGCCCAAAAAGCATATTTTTATACAAGCCAGAATGGAACCTCTACTTGGTTCTTTTTAATAAATAAAACATATGTTTGAAATACAATTATAGTCAAAATGCATAAATGAAAAAGTGAGTGTCATAACAAAAAGAAAACTTCAAAGTTCTGTGATTCCACTATAACTATTTTAAACCTTAGAAACTTAGGATGGTTTTTAACAGGACTCTGATTATGACATTGGCCATCAGCCAATCAACAAGCCCTTATGCCTAGTATGTGCCAGGAATGGTTTGAGGGGTTGTGGGGAAAGATATATGGTTTTTAGGGTAGTCTTCTTTTTGGGGGAACTTCTTGTCCTGTGATATTTTTTATTTCTATGATAAAGCTCAGCAGAGGCTTAGCTTATCTACTAGACAGATGTTAAAAATTCAGTACAACAGAGAGCCCTGCCCTCTTTAGATTGAACCTGACAACTGAAGATGGAGGAATAATTATTCTGTATTTAAAATAAATAAGTGCTGTACTTTGCTTCAAGGGGCCTGGGTTCAGTTTCTAGCAATGACTCATTAATTGGGACTCAAGGTATGTGGTGGGCAACTAGGTGGTATGGAGTTTAGAGTACTGGGCCTGGAATCAGGAAGACTCATCTTCCTGAGTTCAGATCTGGCCTCAGACACTTACTAGCTGTGTAACCCTAGGCAAGTCACTATACCCTTTTTGCCTCAGTTTTCACAACTGTCAAACGAGCTGGAGAGGGAAATGGCAAACCATTACAGTATCTTTGATAAAAAAAACAAACCTCAAATGGGGTCATGGAGAGTCAGACATGACTGAAGTCACTGACAAAAACAAAGTGTGTGAGTCTACTCAATGACTTCATCTGAGCATCATGCATTGGTATCCTCAGCGTCCAGCGCAGAGCCTGACACATAGTGGACTCTTCATAAATGCCCATTGATTATGCCACTTCCTTCACATGTTGGTTGTGAAGAAAGGGTTCTGGGAAACTTAAAGGTTCTACTTCAAGTGGGAGTAGCTGTTTCTCAGGGAGAAGAGTTGCTCTATCATTTATTATCATTTTAACTCTTTAATCCTATAACTTTTTTGCTCCCGTTGTGCTTTTATGATGTTGGGTATCCTTTCAAAGCCATTTCCTATTATAAATATGTTTCTGTTGAGATAAGATTGCTTAAAACTCTACATCAAAAGGAACAACAACAACAAAAAAAAGACTACAGAGAATCTTTGTCAATGTGGTCACTGCAGGTGTTGGCTTGGTGGGAGGGGGAGGAAGAGAGATTCCCAGTTTGTTACGGAGGTTGTGTTTTCTTTGGCATGTTTCTTTGGGCAGGGCAAAAGCACCAGCTTTCAAACGTAGTAAATCTAGCCAAAAGAGTAACTCAGTGACTTGTTCCCACCATTTAATTTATATTAAATGCAGCTGTAGACCCTTTCTCCTTGTGAAAATTAGAGATGGTTAAATATCTATGTACAAAAATATGAGGCTTACGTAATGTTTCATATACGTAACCTCTAGACTGGCAGTCTGGCTAATCCTTTGTATTCTTAGAACTTTGATGCATTTATCTGTTGACAATGACTCTCCTTGGTCTGTGAGTTTTATTTGTGCAGTGACATCCTACATTTCTATCAGGAAATATACGTCCTTAGTTGAAGCTTCTACACTAAATCCTGAGAAAAGTCTATGATATTGTAGATCTGGAGAGTTAAGGGATCTTAGAGGCTAGTCTAGTCCAATCCTCTCATTTTATGGATGAGGAAACTGAGGCCTAGGGAGGTTAAGTGACTTTTCCCTGATCATACAAGTGGTAATTTTCAAGGGTGGAATTTGAACCCAGGTACTTGATTGCAGAGCCACACAATATTCTCCGTCATTGTATAAACAAGTTACTTGCGAGTATTAATACGGGATCCAAAGAGGAATAAAGACTAGCAGAAGAAAAGGGTGGATGTGGAGGAAATGGAGGATCCTGATTGTCACGGAGAGAGAACTCGATGAGGAATGAGAAGATCAGGGTACAAGTTCTGTCTATGCTATTTAGTTGCTGTGTGAACTTGCTCATGTCACTTCTTTGTAGGCTTTCATTTCCTTAGTTGTAATGTGATGGGATTAGACTAAGATGGCAGGCCCCGTCCTGGCTCTAGCATTCCATGATTTAGGATCTGGGAAGGTGTGCGCTTAGGTGACGATTTAACCTGGAGGCAAAAGCACGTGCACTGCTCCTTGCCACCAACTGCTGCTTTTTCTTTTTTATTGTCTGTGTTTAATTAGTGATTGTAGAAAAATGTAGCACGTGAGTGAAACCTAGGATTAAAAAAGAAACAACCAGCAAAGATTTGAGAAAGTATCTTCTTGCCTCCTGCTGTAGCGTGTCAGTAAACTTGTTAGGCTCAAGATGTCACAAATGGCTTTTAAATGTCATTATTTAGAAATTTTTCATTACATGGTAATCTCTTGACCAAGACTTTTGTAGGATGTATTTTATATATATATATGTGTGTGTGTGTGTGTGTGTGTGTGTGTGTGTTATATATATGTGTGTATGTATGTATGTATATGTATATATGTATACATATATACACACACACATACACACACACATATTTACAGATCAATTGAGGCTTTTAGTTCACACCATTATTCTGAAGAGAGAAGCTTATTCTCTGATGTGGCTTTGTGTCTTTATGCTGTATTAACCTTTTGCATTCAAAAAGCTCGTCTCTCATCAATCCTTAGATGTCATATATGTGCATTCAGGGGCAAGTTCTGTTATAACACATTTTCTTTTCTTTGCTAAACACTCCTGAATCGTGAATTGTGATGGGTGGAGCCAAGATGGCAGAGTAGAGGCAGAAACTCACCACAATCTCCCAAATTCCCTTCTCAACAACCTCAAAATAATGTGCCAAATGAAATTGTGGAGCGGCGGAACCAACCAAAGATCAGGGTAAAACAATTTTCCTGCCCACGACAATGCAGGAGGTCAGCAGGAAAGGTCTGTCATACCAGGCGGTCAGCGGGAGTGTAGTGCAGGCTGGGCTCCAGCAGTATCAGCAGCAGGCCTTGGAGGGCGCTGCATCAACAGCATCGGCTTCTGGAGCCCTCAGCCCACAGAGGGTAAGGGGGTTGGACAACTGGTCAGAAAGAGATCACAGGGGACCCTTTGCTGGTTCTGAGTTCAGGACCCTGTTGCATTCCCAGGGTGAAGAAGAGCACTAGAACTTATAGCAGAGAGGTGCAGGGGCCCTGGTCACAGCTCCGGGGGGGAGAAGAGTGTTTGTCAAGGTGGCTCACGGGAGAGTAGGGGTCCTGGTCTTAGCTGCAAGGCAAAAAGGAGCACGAGCACTTTGCGACTGCGGGAGAGTGGAGGACCTGGTTACGGTTCCAGGGTCAAGAGGAGTGCCAGCACCTGTAGCTATAGCAGAATAAGGTTCCTTCCTGAGTAAAGACCAGAGCACAGGCCAGGAAAGCAGTAACCATACCTTTCATGAACTCCCTCTTAAAACAGCAGCACAAAAAACCTGAGACTTGGGACAGTGCCCCTTCCACCCTGGGAGCAAGCCCAACTTTATCATAAAGTTAAAAGTCAAGAAATAGACTGGAAAATGAGCAAACAACAACAACGACAAAGAACCTGACCATAAAACTTGTACTGTGGTCACAGGGAAGATCAAGACGTAAACTCAGAAGACAACAATGTCAGAACAGCTACAAGCAAAGCCTCAAAGGGGAAAAGATGTGAATTAGATGTAAGCCTGACAAGAATTCCTGAAAGAGCTAAAAAAGGATTTTTAAAATCAAAGAGGTAGAGGAAAAATTGGGAAAAGAAATGAGGGTGATGCAAGAAATTTATGGAAAGAGTCAACAGCTTAGTAAAAGAGGTACAAAAGAAAAAACACTAAAGAAAATAACACCTTAAAGAGCAGAATTGGCCAAATTGTATGAAGGGTACAAAAATTAACTGAAGAAAAGAACTTCTTAAAAAAGTAGAATTGGCCAAATGGAAAAAGAAGTACAAAAGCTCACTGAAGAAAATAATTCCTTAAAAATTAGAATTGGGCAAGTGGAAGCTAATGATTCCATGAGACATCAACAAACAGTGAAACAATGTTAAAAAAAAAAAAAAGAAAAAATGGAAGAAAATGTGAAATATCTCATCAGAAAAGCAACTCACCCAGAAAATAGATCTTGGAGAGACAATTTGAGAATAATTGGACTACCTGAAAACCATGATTGGACTACCTGAAAGCCATGAAAAGAGCCTAGACATCTTATTCCAAAAAAAAGAGAGCAAACTGCCCTGATGTCTTAGAATCAGAGGGTAAAATAGAAATTGAAAGAATCCACTAAACACCTCCTGAAAGAGATTCCCAAAAGAAAACTCTCAGGAATATTATAGCCAAATTCCAACGCTCCCAGGTCTAATTAAAAAAATTGCAGGCAGCCAGATAACACGAGATTTAGCAGCTTCAACATTAAAGGGCTTGGAATATGATATTCCAAAAGGTAAAGGATCTAGAATTCCAACCAAGATTCAGCTACTCAGAAAAACTGAGTATATCCCTTCAGAGATAAAAATAAATATTTAATGAAATCAAGGACTTTCAAGCATTCTTGATGAAAAGATTAGAGCTGAATAAAAATTTTGACTTTCAAATACAAGATGCATAAAAAGGAAAACATGAAATCATAATAGATTCAATAAGGTTAAATTGTTTGCATTCTGTATGGGAAGATGATACTTAGAACTCCCAAGAATTTTATCATTTTTAGGGCAGTTAGAAGGAATATATGCAGACAGAGGGTGCAGGTGTCACTTGATGATGGGATGATTTCAACAAAATAAAATGAAGGGGTGAGAAAGAGGGATGCACTGCAAGAAAGAGGAAGGGAAAGGTAGAATGGGGAACATTATCTCACATAAAAGAACATGAAGGAATTAGCATAATTAGTGAGAAAACAAAACTATCACTCTTTGCAGATTATATGATATACCTAGAGAATACTAGAAAATCAACTTAAAAAACTAGTTGATGTAATTAACAGATTAAGTAAAGTTGCAAGATATAAAATAAACCCACAGAAATCATCAGCATTTCTATATATTACTAACAAAACCCAGCAGCAAGAGATAGAAAGAAATTCCATTTAAAATAACTGCAGATAATATAAAATACTTGGGAGTCTACCTGCCAAGGCAAACCCAGAAACTATATGAACACAATTACAAAATACTTTTCATAGAAATAAATATCACATCTAAATAATTGAAGAAATATTAATTGCTTTATGGGTAAGCCACGCCAATATAATTAAAATGACAGTTCTACCTAAATTAATTTATTTAATGAGTGCCAAACCAATCAAACTACCAAAAATTATTTTATAGAACTAGAAAAAATAATAACAAAAGTCATTTGGAAGAACAAGAGGTCAAGAATATCAAGGGAATTAATTAAAAAAAATATGAAGGAAGGTGCCCTAGCAGTACCAGATCTCAAACTGTATCACAAAGCACTAATCATCAAAACAATGTGGTACTGGCCAAGAAATAGAGTGGTGAATCAATGAAATAATTTAGGTACATTGTACACCATAGGAAACAACCATAGTAAGTGTTTGATAACTACAAAGATCTAGGCTTTGGGGACAGCAAATCACTATTTGACAAAAATTGCTGGGAAAAGGGAAAGCACTTTGACAGAAACTAGACACAGACCAACATTTCACACCTTTTATCAAGATATGGTCAAAATGGGTACGTGATTTAGAGTGATATCATAAACAAATTAGAGGAGCATGGATTATTTTACCTGTCAGCTTTATAGATAAGGGATAAGTTTATGACAAAATAAGAGATGGAAAGCATTACAGGATGTAAAATGGATCATTTTAATGATATTAAATTGAAAAGTTTCTTCACAAATAAAATCAATGCTACCAAGATTATAAAAAAAGCAGGAAACTGGGAAAAAATTTTACAGCAGATTTTTCTGATAAATATATTTTCAAATATATAAAGAACTGAGTCAAATTTATAAGAACATGAGTCATTCCCCAATTGATAGTTAAACGATATGAAAGGCAATTTTCAGAAGAAGATATCAAAGCTATGTATAGTCTTAGGAAAAAATGCTCTGAATCACTATTGATTAGAGAAATGCAAATTAAAATAACTCTGAGGTTCCGCTTCAAACCTATCAGACCAATATGACAGAAAAAGAAAATGACAAATTCTGGATGGGATATGAAAAAACTAATGCATTGTTGGTGGAGTTGTGAATTGATCCAACCATTCTGGAGAGCAATTTGGAACTAAGTCCAAAGGGCTATAAAACTGCATACCCTTTGAGCAATACTACTACTAGGTCTGTATCCCAAAGATTTTTTTTTTTGAAGGAAAAAGACCTATACATACAAAAATATTTTAGCAGCTCTTTTTGTGGTGGCAGAGAATTGAAAATCAAGGGGATGTCCATCAGTTGGGGAATGGCTGGACAAGTTATGTGGTATATGATTGTGATGGAATACTATTATACTATAAAAAATGATCAGGATATTTTCAGAAAAACCTGGGAAGACTTATATGACCTGAGACAAAGTGAAGTGAGCAATCCAGAAGAACATTGTACACAGTAACAGCAGTATTGTATAATGATCAAGTATGAATGACTTAACTGTTCACAGCAGCACAGTGATCTAAGACAATTCTGAAAGACTTATTAGGAAAAATGCCATCCACCTCCAGAGGAAGAACTGGTGGAGCCTGAATGCAGATTGAAGCACACTTTTTAACTTTCTTTATTTTTCTTGGTTTTTTTTGTCTGTGTTTTCTATTGCAAAATATGGAAATATGTTTTGCATGACTGCACATATATAATCTCTATCAAATTGCTTGCTTTCTCAAGGAGAAGAGAGGATTTGGAACTTAAATACTTTAAAAAATGAATGTTAAATTTTTTTACATGTAATGCAGAAAAAAATTTTAAAAATAACCCCCTCCCCAAAATAGGAAAAATATTGTGCACCAGGAATAGTACCCACATTTTCTCCTCTGAACAAACTATGCCTTTAAAACCAAAGATCCTGTGAGTGCATGGGATTAGAGATAGCTACTGGGATGATGGGGCTTATCTTGAGTAAATTTCAATAAAATTATGTTGAAATACCATTATTTTATTTGAAAGAATCAGACAATTGTATAGAAATACTAGAAGGCGTTTGGCGCTCTTTTTGGTAATGGGGGATACTTCTATTTTAATCTTGAATTCTAAACTCTGCCTTTTAAGTAAGGAAATTGAACAGAAGGAGAGAAGCAAGGAAATGCAAAAATGGCCCCATTTCACCTCCTGTTTAACACCTGGCCTGCCATACTACACATCAGATACTTAGTACAAATGGAGGCACTGGCCCCCTGAGTCAGTTGAATAGCTTATAATCTGCTGAGTAGAAGAAAATCAAGACTGAATTTTAATAACTCGTGGCGTGGCTACTGAATACCCTTTTTGTGCATTTTTTAATGAAATGGGGTGTTGTCATAGCAACATATTAAAGAAGCATTACCTGTGCTTTCCAGCAAATGGTTCTGACTCACTTTAGAAAGTGGTGCATAGTACAGTGAAAACCTATATATCATACGCTATGAATAAGGTCATTTCATTAACGGTTTCTACTGTCATATAGAGAAGATGTTTATAAGTCCCACTTCCTCAATACTTCCTGGAAAAGATTTGGGGATGAATCCACTTTTTTTTTCATTCCCACCATCCTGCTGAAAGTCTTTTTTCCAAGGCCAGTAATGACCTCCTAATTGTCAAATCATTGGAATCATAGGATTTAAAGAGATTAGCCATCCTCACCAACTACCAGCTGACTGCCACTCACAGGGCAGGTGAGCCAGCTGGCTGAAACATCAAGGCACCCTGCACGAGAGAAAGGAGGCTGTGTGAGCCAGGCGAGTCAGGCCGCTGCCACTACCTTAACCACAATCTCCCTACGGGCTCTGATAGAGACAGCTTGGGAGCTGTGGGAGTAGCAGTACCCCCAAACCATTCAGACCTCCTCAGCTTCCACAGCCATCGTTGAGAAGAGAAGTTATTGTGAAGAAGGGATCCATTCCTCATCACCAACAGCAACAACTGCTGACCATTTGCCACCAACAAGCAGAAAGGCACTGGAGTCCTAGGAGTGGCAGCCATCCCTTCTGTGGAGAAGGGGTCAGCCATACCCTCATAACCAGATGCTCCACACAGACCTATGTAGGAGATTTTAACCCAGGTCCTCTGAGTCCCAATATAGTGCTCTTTCTCCTATGCTTTTTGCCTCTGCTGAACACTTGACCCTGCTCATTCTTCTGGACCTGTCTGCAGCAGTGTTTGATATAGTTGACTTCAGAGTGAGAGGATTTTTGTTTGAATGCCATACCGTATGTGTGTGTGACCGTAGGTAGGTCGATAAACCTCTTTGGGTCTCAGTTTCCTCATGAGTAAAAGGAAGGAGCTAGCTTGCAGCTCTTGCAGCTCTTAAATCTATGATCCTTGGATCTGATGAGTCTCTGTTGACACCTCTTCATCCTTCCATCCCCAAAGTGGGGCTTCTTCTTTGGCTCCCTTCTCTCTTTCCACCCTTTCCTTTGATGTTGCTGTCCAGTCCTGGGGCTTCAGTGATTCCCCTCTATTTGTACACCTCCCAGATCAGTTATGTCTGGCTTCCCTGACCTCCAGAGCTGCGCTTTACAATTGCCAGCTTCTCATCTTCTTCCTATCCTTTCTTCAAATGGGACATGTTCAAAACAGAAATCCTCACCTTACCCTCCGAATCTTGTCTTTTTTCCTAATTCCTGTATTTCCATGAATAGTATTACTGTTCTTACTGTCTCTCAGGCTTGAAAACTTGGCATCATTTATGACTCTTCCTCATCCCTCTATCTTCAAGTTATCAAATACTTTTATTTTTACATCTGTATTTTTTTCACATCTAATTCCCTTCCCCACCTCTACTGCATAGCTCCCACTCTGGTTTAGTCCCTCATGTCTTCTCACCTGCGCTCTTATAATTTTGTAATCTCTTTTCCTTTTCTCCATCCATCATATCATTTCCAAAGTAATATTGCTCTAAAATCATCTTGGATCTCCATTGCCAACAGAATAAAGAATAGGTTCCTTATTTTGGCATTCAAGGACCTCTGCAGTTTGGCTCCAACTTATTTGTCCAGCTTCATTTTATGGAATTCTTGGTGCATCCAGTTGTAGCCTAACTGGACTGCTTACTTCTTCTAAAGTCCCTTTCTGCCCCTCCCCCTGCTTTTGCATTTCCACATGCCTGTAGTCCTTCATGCCTGTAGCAAATTTCTTCTCCCCTCCTTCAATCTTTCCTGTTGAAATCCTTCTCTGCCTTCAGGGCCCAAATCTGATACTACCTCCTTTTTGACAACTTCCCTGATCTCTCCAGGTAGAAGTAATGTTGCCTTTGAATTTTCCATGCCATTGTTTTTCTTAGCTAATAGTAATTCATTCACAGACATTTATGAACTTAATGCATACCAAAGTCATGATTTTCTAACTTGTGTTATAGTTATTTGTGTATATTTTTCACCCCCTCACATTCTTATTCCCAAGGCCATATATTTCTTGAAGGCAGGGATTCTTTTATTCATTTTTATATGTAAAATACTATACATTTAATACATAGCTTATTGGATTGAATCAAAATAGTGAAAAATTAAATATGACCCTTGCTTAGCAGTTAAAAGCAAACTTTCAAGAAATTTTGTTTTGAAGAGTACTTCAAAGTATCTTCTTCAGGTGATCCTTTAAGATATATCACCTATGATGGCATTCTATAGAAGATGTGGAGTTCAGAGAGGTTGTAACTGAGGAGATGGTGATTATATGATAGAATACTGCTATGAATTTTCATTCTACCATCTGTTGTGAAACTATCCATTACTGAAATGGATGAGACTATCCATTGCTTGAAATGAGTGGTGAAAAGAAGTGCTGTAGGCTGCAGTAACTTCTTCTCACTAAGCTTTAGGTAACTGGCATGTCCCAGGCAAACAGCCAGTGGATACTCTCAGAGGGTACGTGTCTGCCATCCAGGGTTATGAAAGATCTTTTTTTTCTGTGAGGAATCTCATTTGAAATAAGTTTACTTTTATACTCACAATTTACACCCCACAACGGGCAGCCGTGGAGACAGATAGGAAAAGATAGCTAAAAACGAGATTACAAGATCTACTGCCTTAACACTACTACTGTTGGTTATATTCATATTACCACAGGTCTAGCATCGTTCTGTTTTCGAGGCCTCAGGAGTGATCTATGGCCATGATGCTTTTGAGATCCATCAGATTATTCCTAAAGATGCCAGAATGGGGAAGGGAGCGTAAAACTATAACTGCAAGTTCATCCTCTCCCTTCTGTGAAGAAATTAGGAGACTGGTTGTGAAACTTTGCATATACTGGCAGAGTCAGTTGATATGTTGGTTACTTTTGCTGAATTTTTTTTTCCCTTGTCACATTTTATTTTACGGGAATACTCTTTGAGGGGGTGGTATTTGAGGAAAAGGGGAAGGGATATATTTGGAAGCAAAGGTGATTTAAAATTAAAAGCAATTTAAGAAAAAAGTATAAAAAGGAAAATAACTGGAGGTGAAAATTTGGAAAACTTTGGTTGTGTGCTGCCCTGGAAGCAGATTGGCTTTCATTATATCCACAAAAAAAAAAAAACAAACAAACAGACAAACAAACAAACCAGTATTGTCTGTTTCTTTTAATTAACCCTTTCAGGAAAGCTGCTAGATTTCTCTGTTGGGCCTCAAGATTTTTCCTGTCTGTAACAAGGCATAATAAGTAATTCAGATTTCCTTGGAGATGATTCATTAAGTTGATCTGTTGTTCAAAGTAAATCTAGAGTGGGCTAGATTATGTAACAATTAGGAGAAAGGATGTTATACAATCTTCAGACAACCTGACTTTTTTGTAAAGGATACTGGGAAGGTGTTTTCTTCTGCTAAGTAACTCATTTCTTGGAACGTTATTAACTGGCTCTATTTTTAATCCAGAAGACCAGTCATTGTTAGTTAAACTGAAATTAAACTATTTATTTGGTAATGCAGAGTCTTTATGTTTCCTGTACAAAAAGAGTGTAAGTGTATTTAAGAATAAGTTTTAAGTATATTGTAAATGAGGTGTAGATAATATAACCAGTGAATAATCCAAATTTAATTGAATATTTGGCTTTGAAACACAGAAATATACAATGACCAGAGACACTCACTTTTTATTGCCTAGACTGACCATCTTTTGTTGTTGTTTTTCTAGAGTTGAACCATTCTCAAAGGTAACATGGCATATGTCTCGTGGTCTGTACAGTTCCTTTCTATAGTTTTCCAAAGGAGAAAAGTAGCAGCAGTGTGCTGTTTCCATTGGAAATGCTTCTCAGGGTACTAGCATCATGAACATTTGTTGAGGTTCACATACATACACATGCATGTGGAGAATCTCAAAATTTGGAAATGTGGCTTAACCTGTACCAGAGCAAGAACCTCATATATATTATAATAGCCCTGGCAAATAACCACCCAGCTTCCAGGTGATGATCCATGGTGATGGGGAGCTTACCACCTACTGAAAACCCGTTCTGCTTATGCTTAGTTCTAATTGTTATGGAGGTTTCCGATACGTATTTGCATTTATCTCCTAGACTAGTAGCCTCCTCAAGAAAGCCAATAGCCCACTCTTGATGAAGCCGTGTTGGCTCTTAGTGATCATTATATTCCTTTCTAAATGGTCAGCAATCTACCCCTTTAACAATACATTCTAAAAGTTTATAAGAAATTTAAGTCAAGTTCACCAGCCCATAGTTTAAAGACTATATACCATGTTACTTTTTTGGGGGGTGGGGGTGGGTACAACATTTACCTATCTCCAGTCCTAACTTGCCTCCATTTCTTAGTCAGTGGTTCAGTAAATACAGCTGCTATTCCTTTCAATCACTGGAAGGGGTTCATTCAGAACTGGTAACTTGAACTCATTTGAGGGCAGCTAGGCAAACTTTTTTGCCATATCTAACTTAATTATAGCCATAATTTTAGGTGTGAGAGGATATGGACTACAGTAGATAACTTTACAGATGGATATGTTTATGAGTAGAAGAAAGCTAACTCTTCATTATCACAAGTATCTGCAAGGTGTTAGCATGGAAGATCTCTGGAGCTCGGGAGTTCTGAGCTACAGTGGGCTATGCTGATTGACTGTTCATACTAAATTTGGCATCTATATAGTTAGCCCCCAGGTGTGAGATAGAGAGGGAGAGGAGGTCACCAAGTTGTCAAAGGAAAGAGCTAAATTGCCCAAGTAAGAAACAGAGTAGACCAAGTTCCTTTGCCAGTCATTAATGGGAAAGATCCTCCTGCACTTCCAACCTGGGCAAAATGGGAAGATTGTCTTTTAAAAGAAATAAAGAGTTGTAGTTAGCTTGTCAGCTTCCTAAATGACTTCTTCTTCCTGAGACTGATCTGCTCCATTTTAAATGAGGAATACATGACTGGGGGTACATTATGGTGTTGTAGAGAGAGCACTAAACTCCGAAGGAAGACCTGAGTTAGAATCCCACCTCATACCTTTACTAGCTGTGACCTTGGACAAGTCACTTAACCTCTAAAGGGCATGCATTTCCATATCTATAGATGGGGATAATAACAGCACCTACCTCACAAAAATTATTCTAAAGGTTTCAGATGAGATAAAATCTAAAAGCCTTTTCAAGCCCTGAAGTGTAATAGGCATGGCAGCTACTATCATTACCACTGCTACTACCACCATTGCCAACCATTACCGTCACTACCATCTTAATTATTTTTTCAGGAAATGTTACTATAAAGTTTTTTAAACTTTTCTAAATATTTTCAGCTAAGAATTCTTTTGGTTGGAAATATTTCCAAGCCTGAAGTAGAGTAAGTGGATTCCTTATAGCAGAATTTATGGTACTTAATATCCCTAAATGGTTGGCAACACCACAAACTAAAATATAGCCATCAGATGCCAACTGAATTCAACATCTAACAAGGTAAAGAAGGACTCTGGTAAAGCTATAATTATTTCACAAAGCAGTCACAGAAATCTCAGTGATAGTATTTAAATGGTTCTACTTATTATGGAGTACACTCTTCTTTCAATTAATTTTATTTGGGTTTTAAAAGTTATAGAGAATATAAAAAGCTTCAGATTGTGATTTCTTGAATATTAGCAAAACAAATAAAAAGCCTGTTATTTCCAAGAGAAGGAGGTGTTGTTTATTCAATCTAAAAAGGAGGCCATCATGAAATTTTCAGATTGAAAAGTAATTGCACACATTGAAGGTTAGGAAGAGTCACATTAGTGACTGAGAGCGTGGTTTGCTAAAAGCAACAACCTTATCCAACTTCAGCAGAGAATCTGAGAGAAGGGCTTGATTACACTGAAACAGTTTGGTTGTTGCACTTAAGAAATTACTTTGGGCTCCCTGCAAATGGAGACATTTATAGCTGCAATATAAGAAAATGGAATTTGTATTTATATGTAGATTTTTAAAGAAGGAAGTCACCACTTAGTGCTGAGTTTGAGATTCTATCTATAAGTAGGATCTTGTTATTGTTAGTAAGGATTTGCCTTACAGTAACTTTTAAAATGAAAACTTTTTGCCAATATCCCTACTTTTCAACAAGAATTTTTTTTTAAAAAGACCAGATTGCTTTTGTGTATACATATATTTCAGTATATATGATATTTGTTTTATGCTTTCTTAGAAGCAAAGCCATATATAAATCTAAAGTTTTTAATGCTTATCATTCCATAGGAAAGCAGATAAATGAAACAAATACTTGGCTATATCCAAATTAAAATTTAATTAAAAAAAAAACAAGTGCTTGAATATGGTAGTTCCCTTCATTATGCACACCACATACTCATAATTAAGCCATTTAAGTTCCTCATATAAGTCTGGGCACTTAGATCCTGAACATCTGGCTTTTGCTTTTACCAGAAGTACTTTAAAGGAGAAGTAGGTATAAGATAGTCATAAGCTTTTCAAATAGTTATGGGTCCTACAGTCCCATGAAGAATTAACACCAAATGGACATATGACTAATAATTACTCTGTACACAGAAGGCATGTAATAAATGCTGGATAAAATTTTTGGTGCTGCAACAAACCAGAACCAGAACCAAAGCCTCCAAACCGTAACCCAAACCCAATACCATAAATTTAGGACCAATGAGGGTACGTTGAGTTAGCCAGCAAGGAAGCCCTACACACACAGGCAGAAGCCTCCCTAGGGTCAAAGGACAAAACTTACATAGGTTTTAATTCAGCGAGGAGGTGAATTGGGTATGGGACCTCAGGATTGGACAGTCTTTTTGCTGTGGGCTAGTAACAGAAAAGGCGTGTGTCTTGTAACCGTGTCCTAATAGATAGCACTGTCATTGCTGTTCCAGTAGTAAGGAAGGTCCCAAAGAGGGGGGTGGAGGATGGGGAGCTGCAGTACAAACAAGGTCAGGTCAGGGGCCAGATAGAGGAACTGCAGCCAAAATGGAGTGGCTTTAGCTTTTTCTGCTACCCACAATAGTTTCATCTCATGTTTATCTCCGTTCCCAGTGACACCAGGAGAGTCTTGAGCATTTCATTATAATGTCACACTTCAAGCTTTAAAAAGTATGTTCCCTGCAGCAACCTTGTGAGGTAAGATTTTGCTAGAAGAATTATCTCCATTTTGTCAATGAGAAAACTGAGACTTGGGTAAAGTTGATGTGCCCGAGTCTGGATTCTTGGAAGACTCAGAGCCTCAGTTCTCTCCCGACTCTCTCCTGACTCCAGATCTAGCTTCCTTTCCCTATGCCATCCTGGTCCTGATTAGGAAGTAGCTTTGGAGGAGTATCCTGGCATAAAGTATCCCTGCACTGCTTCCAAGAAGCCCTGATCCCTGGTCCCTGGAAATGCCTCAAAAGTTATAGGGATCTCGCTTCCTCAGCTCCCTTTTATAGTCCAGGGCTTTTTTGACCAAACACTTCAGCATCTTTCCACATTTTAATCAATACACCTTGCCTCTATCCCATCCATGAGAAATGGGAAGGTAAGGTAACATTGTTTTTACTTGAAAGAATCACGATGGCTTATTCTTATAAAAAAAAAGTTTTCCTAGTGTTTCATGCCTGTTGTTTCATTTGATCTTTATAAAACAACTTAAGAAATGGGTAGGTCAAATATTGTTATACCCATTTCAAAGATGAATAAATTGAAGCCTTGGGAAGTTAAGTGACTTGCCTAAGATACTACAATTAGTTGGTGGAAAAACTGGGCCTAAATCCTAAACAACTCTTTCCACTAGGCTGCTTGATGGAAAGACTTACTTATTTCTCTTTTTGAGCATGAATCCTATTCAACTCAAGCTCGTAAAATTAAAGGATTTAGAGCTAAAGAAGAACTTAAAATTCCTCTAGGTCAACCTACTCATTTTATATATGAGGTAATTGAGGCCCAGAGGGGTTAAATGATTTTTCCAAGTCATGCATAGTTTTTTATATACAATAAATATACAATCTTCCTTAAATTAAGTTCCTTCAAATATCTTACTCAGATGCACCTGAATATGTCCTTAAACTTTCCAGAAGTTGTATATTACCTTGAGTTCAGTAAGAACTGATAACTTC
The DNA here is from genome assembly GCF_900497805.2 of Vombatus ursinus. Taxonomy (NCBI): domain Eukaryota; kingdom Metazoa; phylum Chordata; class Mammalia; order Diprotodontia; family Vombatidae; genus Vombatus; species Vombatus ursinus. The sequence goes on from NW_020954953.1 coordinate 17,390,484, forward strand.
TTAATGTATTCCAGATGGCAAACCATCATAGAATGGTTTCTTTTTCTGGTCCATACTTTCCCAACATACAACATAAAATACGCAAACTTCTAGAATCTAAACCAACCAAGGTTTTGAACACGTTCTGAAGTTTTATCTCTACCTTTGACTTGTAGGACCCTAAAAAGTACATTTTCTGTGGGGGGAAAAAAAACTTTGCTAGTATTATTTTGTAAATTAACCTAGCCCAAAAGGTTCTTTAAATGAAAATCTAATTTTACAAAGTGGCAAGATATTTTATTTTTGAAATCTTGCTATTTTAACACTGTATTGTTAGGTGCGATTTTTGCCATCCAGCATGGCAAAGCTGTAATCTAACCAGATGCCATTTAACTTATGGTGCATTTTGTCAGATCCTTTTTTATGCAGTATATGGAATGCTTAATATAGATTCTTCAGCCCTGAATCTGTCATTGTTCAGGATTGCATGTAAAATTGTCTTATATAAATTTATGATGCAGTATCCTTTGTAAGGAATTAAAATGAATGAGTCTTTGAATATTAGTAGACTATATGCTCCTTGAGTGCAGGGGCTATGTTGTTTTTATCTTTGTATTCCCACTACCCAAGGTAACTTCAGTTTTTTTCCATTGCCATGTTGTTGTTGGTCCTTTGTTTTTGAAGAGGACCAGTGACATCATGGGTGATGTCTTGACTTTCGAGTGAATTGGATTTAAGTGAAGCAGAGTTGCATAAAGTTGTCAGCCTCACTCTCTCTTCCAGAGTTGTCAATTCCAGTACAAGACAAAAGTCTGGCTGGTGATGGCCCAAGATGCAGTGGGTGACTTTGGTGTCTTTGACGTCTTACTAAGCTCTAATGGCCTTCTTCAGCTGCCTTCATGGCCAATGTAACAAATTGTTCTCATCTACCCATTCCCCCAGTGGAAGGCTTCACATGCTTGGCATAGATATCCCCCTAACTCAAAGATGGGTTTGAGATCTTTGTTACTCTCAGACTGGGTTAGCCTGTCTTCTAGAATGGTTTACTATATTGTGGCCGCTGTGCCTGCTACGGCTTCTTGGAGCCACATGTAAGAGTTGGGTGAATCAGGGTAGACACCAACGGTGGATCACAACCCTGAAAAGGGCTAGGCAAGCCCTTACATCTGAGGCACTAGTCTTCTATCTGTTACCCTGGCCACCTTGTACAGTATGACTGACCTTGGTTATGAGGAGAGGGTGATGAGAGGGAGGCTGACTCAATGCAAATCCATGATCAATGCTGGAAGAGCCACATGGACCACGCACATTGTACTGCTAGTGGGCTCATCATCAGTGCCTTCCTTCCTTATATACGGAGGATGCCAGCATTGCTAGTTGTATTATTACTAGATATAATAGGATAGGATATAATTATATCATAGGAAACAGCAACAAGGTATCTTTCCAATCAGGGTAGCAGCTTACTTGAAAGAGTGCCCAGTCAGTTATGACCAAAAGAGCTGCTTAGTATTTTGTTATGATAGTGTCTGAGAAAGAGAACATGCGGAGCACCTGAATCCATTTAGTGACTAGCATGATGTCACAAAAGGCTTCCACGTGACACTGAAGCACTTGGGGTCTTTAGGTGAATGTCCAGTGTTGGTAACCTAACAAGGAGCCCCTCTTGGAGCCTATCCTGCCTAGGCATTTCACCCTCTTGAGCACGACTTGCACCTGCTTTTACGGTACTTCCTCCATGTTCATAGAGAAATAAACATCTTCTGACCAGTATGGCCAAGAACTGGACTTTCCAAGCTGTCCTCCTAGGAGCTGAAGTCAAGGCCATCTGGTCCTGTCTTTATTGAAGCTGGCATTTTTAGTGCAAGGATGGAGATGCATTACCACCCCATTCAATAACAGCATAGGTCCTTTTACCTCTAAGCTTCCAAGGGCAGCAGCGATTCCATGCCTCTCTTAGCATCTCCCACAGAGCTCTGCATGCAGCACATGATTCATTGAGAAGCATTGCTTCTCAGATGAATTTGCTGAATTAGAAGCATATTATTTGATGTTGAAATTTCTTTAGTTGAATCTTTGATTGATGCTTTAACTTTGGAACAAAAATGACTGTTCAAACATTTTTAAAGGATGAGCATTTTAGTGATGTTCCTAGTCACAGGTATGACATTTCTAGACTTATTTCTCATTACACAGACACACACACACAGACACACACACACACACACACACAGTGGCCTTCTTGCCATTCCTAGTGTGTATTATCTTATTCTCCATCTCCATGACTTTGCACAGTTTGTCCCCTATACAGGAATTTCTCCCTTCTCATCTGTCCTTCTTGGTATTTCTGGTACCACTCAAGGCCTATCTCAAGTGCTGAGTTTTATGTGAGGCCATTTCTAATTCCATAATTGCTACAGCTTCTCATCTCCCACTTCCTGAAATCATTTTGTATATATTTATATTCTGTAGTCCTTCATAGTAGAATATAATCTACTTGATGATCACAACTATCTTTCTTTCACCAGGGCTTAGTACATTTGTTGTTGTTGTTCAGTCATTTTAGTTGTGTCTGACTCTGTGACCCCATTTGGGGTTTTCTTGGTAAAGATACTGGAAAGGTTTGCCATTTCATTCCTTCTGCAGCTCATTTTATAGATAAGAAATTGAGGCAAACAGGCTTAAGTGACTTACCCAGGGTCATACAGCTAGTAAGTGTCTGAAGCCAGATTTGAATTCAGGACCATGAGTCTTCCTGACTCCAGGCCTGGCACTCTAGCCATTGTACTATCTACCTGCCCCCCAACACATAATAGATGCTTAAGAAATACTTAATTGAATTACAGATTTGGGCTCTCTCTGTGCATTTGAAGAATACAACTCAGCTTAGCTGTTCTCTCGTAATCGGACAATTCTTTTTGCTGTTTCATATACATAAATATACACATTATTGCCTCCAAACCTTTGCTCATGCTACAGCCCTGTTTTGAATACCTCAATTCTACTTAGTCCAAAGTATTGTTTTCATTCTCAAAATTCCTGTGAACATTTTTAGTTTTCCACTGGTCTTGTGTGTGTCTCATTGTAAGTGTCTTTTATTGTATTCAGATTGTTTTTAATATATGTTATATCTCCTTTATTAGATTTTAAGGTCTTTGACATCAGGGACTGTGTCATTTACCTCTTTTATATCCACCACAGTACTAAACCCAGTACTAGGCATTCAGTAGATGATTAATAAGTACTTATTGAGTGGAAGAGTTGATTTTAAAAATTTTGTATTGAAGAAACTGCAACCAGAGAGACAGTCTCCTCGTAGTGTATGTCAGTATTGTGATGTTTTTCTTTGAAGATATTTTACCTTTGTTTATGATTATGTGGGAAGCGCTTAGGATCCTAAGGTCAAGCAACATCCTTCACAACTTTGTTTTTCCTTTCCGTTTTGCAGAGTCAGCAAACAAAATGTTTTGTTTAAAAAAAAAGTACAATCAAAGGAAAATAATCAAAGCTGAGATTCTGCCTTTACTTTAAGAAAGAATGGGTGAATACAATAGTGGAAGAGGAAAGGGGAAAAAAACCTGAAACTGAGTGCTGTGTAATTATAATGACCACTCTTAGCTCCAAAGAAGAGATATGAGATTGCACTTTCCTCTCTTCTTTGCAGAAGTGGAGGACTGAGAATGGGGAAAACAACAGTACTGTTGGACTTGGTGGATGTGTTCAAATTTTTTTTTTGATGAATTGCTTTTTTTCCTCTTAAGGGGGATGACTTTCATGGTGACAGAAGAGAAGACAGAGGTACTGGGAAATGAGGGTGATATAAGAACCAAAGGTATTGATTTAAAAAAAGTTGAGTGGAATATGTTAGGCAGGTTGACAGAGAATTGAAGAAATGAGGCAAATTTTGCTTTAAAGTTAGGAAGGAAGTTAAAAATGAATAAGTGATATATGGTAGCACAGAAGTTTCAAGCAGTGAAATTTCATTCTGCTCTGAACCAGTCACTCAGATGCCCTGATATTCTAGGTTTGAAAGTTCTCAGCCATTCATGCAAATGAATTGGCTGTACTCTCAGGAGATTTCATCACATTGTGCTTAAATCTGAACATAGAAGGACCAAAACTCTTCTCTCTTCCTTGGTAGGACTGCCCCTTGACACCTAATGAAAAAGACAGCAAAGCTAAAAAATGATACCAAGAATTTGGCTATGGAGTAGGTCTCAAACTTAGGAAGCCAAGCAGACCCTAAAATTCTGCAGTCCACCCTCATTTTCCCCAGTAGTACTAAGGCTCTTGTGCAAGGGGAGATTTTAGACTCAAGTCCAGCTTGCTTTGCACTAACAGAATGGAACACATGGAACAATCAGCAAGCATTTATCAAGTGCCTTCTACCTGCCAGGCATTATACTCACCCTTGGGGATGTAAGTACAAAGAACAGACCAATCCCTCCTAACAAGGAATGGAGAAACGATAAGTGCATATATTAACCATACAACATAAAGTGAATAAAATACATAAAATAGTTAAATACAAGGTTGTGCGCTAGTATTGAGGAAGGGCACTAGCATGTGGGGAGACTGAGAAAGGCTTAATGTAGAAAGATGGTGTTTGAGCTGTATTTGAAAGAGAGGCACCCTGTTAGGTGCAGGAAAGGAAAGAATGCACTCTAAGCATATGGGATAGCCATTTCAAAGGGGAATCTCTCTCTCTCCATATGTAAGAGATGTGATGATGGAGCAATGACAAAATTTGTCAACTGACTAGACATGTGGCGTGAGGGAGAATGAGGAGTCAAGGATGATGCCAAGGTTATGAACCTGGGAGGCCAATTAGGCTTTAGCTCTGATTAAACCATCAATAGAATATGTACAGAGTGATCTCACTTTTCTCTTACTTGCATTTGGACATAGGTGAAATGCAAGATTTGCTCGTCTTTTTACCTTTTTAGAGATCTCTGTAAATACTTGTTCTCAGGGGGCTGGTTTATGGCAAATAGAGCATATCCTTCCCACTCCTCACCTTCCATTCCAACCCATATCTGTCCTGTGTAGTTTTAATGCTAAGAAGTATATGAAAACTTATTGGGCCATTAAAGAAAGGCACAATGTAAATATTACATGGTGTTGTAGGGTGATGTTATCATTTGACATCAATGATGGTCAGATCTACAAATTTGTCTTTTCTACTGGCTAGCTGTGTAAACATGGAATCACTTGACCTCTGAATCTGTTTCAGAATAAGGATAATGATGCTTGTATAACCTAACTCACAGTGCCATTTTGGAGAAAATGCTTGATGATAGGTCTTTAAAGCATTGCAGAAATGTGAGTTTTTGTGTCAGATAATTTTTTCTTGCGAAGGAGTCTTCTGGCAAACTGTGAGCACTCTTTGTTTTATGTCTTTAGTGGCTAGAGGTGATAATGGAGAGAAGTCGCTTTCATTTTTTCCATTTCTCATTATTCCTCAGAGTGCTGAACAAATTGCTGTGCTGTGTAGGAACTTTAACGAGGCCCAGCCCAACTCTGACGGCATGGAAGGACCCAAGGAGGCTCAGGAGCCACCTCCAAGGCCACTGGCTCGGCACCTCTCTGATGCGGATCGGCTGAGGAAAGTTATCCAGGAACTCATGGACACAGAGAAGTCCTATGTCAAGGTAGCAGAAAATAAACCTCTGGTAGCATGGGCTTGTGTGCTTGGGAGGCCTGTAATTTGGCAGGTATGCCCACAAAAGATTTGTCCCCTAAATCACTAAATAGATGCCTCTTGCTTGAGACTAGGGGAAATCAAGAAAGGGGAAAGCTTAGAGATGAAAAAGAGGTACTATGACTCTGAGGAAAAAAGTTAAATTCATATCTCTCTTGGTTTCCAAGGTAATAAAACATTTTAAACCATGGAAACAGATGTACTAGATTATATTTTGCAATCAGTAGCAAGGGAGACGTCAATGCTGGTTTACCTCATGATGCGCAGTTAGCATACTTTTAATACAAAGAAATCTATTGATAGTATTCAATTAAATTCAATTCAGTTTCATTTCATCAGCATTTATTAAGCCTATTATTGTGCCAAGCACTGACCTAGGTACTAATAATAAAATATAAAAAGGAAACAGTCCATGTCTTCAAGAAGCTTACATTCTACTGGTGGGACAGCTAGGTGGCTAAGTGGATAGAGCACTGGCCTTGGAATCAGGAAGACTCATCTTTGTGAGTCCAAATCGGGTCTCAGACACTGTGTGTCTGCTGTGTGACCCAGGGCAAGTTACTTAACTGTGTTTGCCTCAGTTCCTCATGTATAAAATGAGCTGGAGATGGAAATGACAACTACTCTGGTATCTTTTCCAAGAAAACCCCTAATGGGGTCATGCAGAGTCTTGGTAGACTCCAGAGCTCAACATGCCGCTTAGAGTACCTATGGATGAGCCAAAGCTTGGGTGTGTTGGACAGAACATGGAACTAGTTTTATGCCTAAGGGGTGGGTTAAGATGCTGAGCAAGTCAAGAGCTAGAAGAATACAATCATGGACAAAACATCTGAGAAGTCTCGAGGTAGGTCCTCAATAGAGGGAAATTCTGAAAAGAATACCAGCAGCATGGGGACATTGATGCCTGAGCCACTGTTTTCAGGGCTTTCCATTTTCAGATTGTCAGAGGTTGTGTGGCAGAGTGGGTAGAGCCCTGGACTGAAGGAGGGCAAGTCACTAACCTCTCTGGTCCCCATTTCCTCATTTGTAAATCAAGAAGTTTGAGTTTGGTGATCTCTAGGGTTCCTTCCCGCTCTGGCATTCTCATTTGTTAGGTAACTGGTCCTTGCTACATTCGCTATTATTCTCCCCTTTTTCTCCCCTCCTTCCCCCTCCAAACAACAAAACTTGAAATTGGATCTTCTCTTAGTGTCACTTTTATTGGCTATCAATCCTGGTCTTGGTCCAAAGAAATGATTGACATGTAGCCCAGGGGAATGTTTCCATTGCAGTTCTTGGGTCTCTGGGGAAACACAATGCCTGAATGACCATTTGTCTTTCTTGCAGCAAAACTAATTGACCTAGATTACCATTTTCCATCATATTATTACCCTTATAGATCAGTTGGATAGTGGAGAGAGAGTGAGCAGTTATTTAGCACTCAGGGAGGGCAAGCTTGCTTTTCTAATTAATTACCTGTATTCACTTGTTGCTGCTACTCTTCATCCAGGTGGCTCAGAACTATCAGGTGCTGGTGATTTAGGCTTAAGAATCTTCCAGTTTTATAGGACTGCAAGGTCAACATGAATCAGTAGCATGATGGGAGTCAAGGGGAGGGCATGAAGCTCATGACACTTTAGACTACATTAATAGAAACATGCTGTCCACATTGAGAAAGAGTATAGGGTTCAATCCTAGTCAGACCACACCCAGAGTTTTTTGTCCATTTTGGGGTACTATATTAAGGTCCTTGACAAGCTGGTATGAGACTAAAATAGAGCAAACAGGTTGCTGAACAGTGCACTCAAAACAAGTCATTGGAGTAATAGTTGAAGAAATGGGGAAGACTTAATCTGGAGAAAAAAGATTTGGGGGTCTAGCTTTAAAAATTCTAAAGGCTTGTCACATTGGAAGACATGTTCTACTTGGCTGTGGATGGCAGAAGATGGATAGAAGCTACTAGGACAGGGGTGGGGAACCTGTGACCTTAAGGCCACATTTGGCCTTCTAGGTCCTTAAGTACAGACTTTTGACTGAATCCAAATTTTACAGAACAAAGGTTTGGATTTAGTCAAAGGGCCACACTTGAGGACCTTCAAGGCCACAGGTTCCCCATCTCCTGGTTTAACAAATTTAATTCAGTAAATATTCATTAAACAGCTGTCATGTTGTGCTGGTCCTAAGGGAGATAGAAAGATGAAGCCTGAACCGGTTGTTTGACTAAAACAGCAAAGGAGATGTTGAGTGTCCTAAATGTGATGCCCCATGGGAGGGGAGGCTGACAAAAAAAGAGCATCATCCTCCCTCTCTATCTGCAAAATATTCTACCATTCCTTTTTCTCAGAGTCCCAAGTGTCCCAGGGCTCTGCCACAGCCTAGCCCTGGAACTTTTGCATGGTGGATCCTAATTACTCTTCCTGAGAAACACCATTTGTGAAAAGGACCCTTCCCTCTTTCTTGGCAAAATACCAAACCACCTGGTGATTTGCCCCTCCCATGTGATGTGCCCCTCCCCATCCCCTGATGATTTTGGTGTCTCTTTCTGTACTGATGTTTAACATGGAGATTTAGCTGTTGCTGGGACTGCTTGATGTAACCTGGGTCCCAGCATGCTCCTTATGATTTTGAGCAGCTGTGCCCTTGTCAGAATCATGGCCCCGGGACTTTTCTATGCCACCTTTCTCCAGAGCGTCCCACTCTGGAATACATTCCAGTTACTCCAAGAGGTAGGGGAAGGGGATGAATTAGAGGAATAGAATACAAGCAGTGATAGGAAGGAGAGTGAATGAGAAAGAAAGGAAAAAATATCCTATGGGGTAAGTAGAGGGAAAGACCGAAGTAGTGTTATGGTGCATTTTGAACTGAAATTCATTTAGATCCAAAGTTATTAGTAAGCTTAGCTGTTTAGACTGATGTTCAGTGTTTCTGGTGAAACATTTAACAATGAATAATAAAATAAGATTATAAACTGCAAAGAAGATTCTGACTGCATTAGTAAGAGTTTTCTCACCTGGGAGTTCCTTGTGTCAATGAAATTATAAGTCTAGACCTTATCTAGTTCCCTTCTCTAATATGTTTAATTTACACTTGAACCTGAGTTCAAATCCAGCTTCAGCCATTTACTAGCTGTGTAACTCTGAGCAAGTGAATTAAACTCTCACAACCTCAGTTTCCTCACCTAAAAATTGGGAATAATCATGTCTCCTGCCTCACAGGGTTGTAAGAATGCAGTGCAGTAACACATAAAGTGCTTTGCAAATAAAATATTAAATAAGTTATTAAAATATTATATAAATGCTAGCTATTACATCATATGGCACTGGATAGTTGCAAAACACTTTTGATGTAGCATCTAATGTGATTCCCTTTGATAACTCTAGGAGGTAGGTCAGGCAGGTAGGACCACCCCTATTTTACAGAAAGAGAAGCAGGCTTGAGTGGCACAGCTGAGCCATACAGCTGTAGACTCATAAAATGTTAAAGCTAGAATGAGCCTCAGAGAACATCTGGTCCCCTTCCTTTAGATGAGGAAATAAGGTCTCAGAGGGAGGAAGGGTCAGCAGCAGAACTTAGACAGTTGTGTGACTACAAGTATACTCTTATTTTGCTATGTCATTGGAGTCGAGACATCGTTCTAATCTTGTCTCTACCCCTAAGTATTATGTTAGGCAAAGCCCTTAGATTTTCTGGGCCCCAGTTTCCTTATCAGAAAATATGGGTGTTGCAGTAGAGTAGGTGAGTGTGTGTGTATGTATGTGTGTGTGTGTGAGAGAGGGAGAGAGAGAGAGAGAGGTGTTTCACCTTTGTGTGAAACCTATGGACCCATAATCCTGACCATAGATTCTTGTTATTGTAGTTCTAACAGTCATTTCTTCTCACTTAGCCTCAGTTACTTCATGTGTAAAATAAGGGGATTAGAGTATAATGCTCAGGGATTCTTAACCCTCTTTGAGTCATCAATAATCCCTTTGGCAATTGGGTGAAACTTAGGGGGCTCCTAAGAATGTTTTCACGTTAATAAATTAAAAATATAGGATTACAAAGGAAATGCTTATATTAAATTATAGTTATAAAATATTTTTTAAAAGTTCATGGCTCCCAAGTTAAGAACTCCTAGTCTAGATATGTTCCCTAAAATAGTCTGAAACCAAATGTGTTTTTCAGTCTTCCAGCTCTAACATTGTTAAAATGAATCGTCATGACTGAAGAATTCATCTCTTGTGACCCATCTGAGATCGATAATCTTCACCTTCCTTGGCTAGCATTTATGAATAAATAAAATTAATGTGAAACAAAAGATTCATCCCAATATTGATTGTCAGTATCTTGCTTTCCTCTTATTTAACATAGAGTCCTTACATAAAGTACTTCAGCTTATCTGTGCTGTTAGGCTGTTTGTGTGAGGTTTCAAATGGTAGGTAATACAAAAGGGTTTGCCCCTTGACTCTGGCAATTTTATTTGTGTTGGGATATGGATGTCACCAGTGTTTGGGGCATTTATAATACTTTTTACTTTTTAAAACCACATTGTTAACCACATTTTCCAGCTTCCCCATTCTTTCCACTTTCCCACCCCCTGTGCTGGGCCTCAGACAGCTCTCACTGATGCAAGGGAGGCATAAAGTAGAGCTGGGCTCTTAGAGAAAATAAAGATGATTAATTTTTAGACCAATGGTTCTTAAACTTTTTTATTTCATGAACCCATTTGGCAGTCTGGAGAAGTGTATGGATTCTTCCTCAGAATAATGTTTTTAAATGCAGAAAACAAAATACATAGGTATAAAGGAAGGAAAGAAAAGAGGAAAACGAACATTTGTTAAGCACCTACTGTGTACCAAGTACATGTTAAATGCTTTACAGATACCTAGTTTGATCCTCAGAATTACCCTGGGGTGTAGGTGCTATTATTATCTCCATTTTACAATTGAGGAAACTGAAGCAGACAGAGGTTAAATGACTTATTTAGTATCACATAGCTAGTAAGTTTCTGAGGCTGAAATTTGAACTCGTCTTCTTGACTTCAAGCCCAGCACTCTTTCCACTGTACCATCTAGCTACTTTGTAATAGGATTGATTATTAAGAAGCCAATTATATTAAAATACTGTTATTAAAATATTTTTTAAAAACCAGCAACAACAAACAGATTCATGGTCCTTAGGTTGCGAAACTGTGGCCGACGTTTCCCTGAGTGGGTGTGTTATTAACTTGCTGGCTCATTTGGAATCTGCTTTTCCAAGGTTCTGTTTGGCTAGTGTAAACAGAGATCATATCTGTGTCAACAACACACCTTATTCAGCAACCTCTTCAAGAATTTGAATGCAGACAGTTGAGTGTATTTTTTGTCAGGTAGATGAGAAGTAACAACTAAATTTAATGTCAAGAAATATAAAAAGGTAGAAGCCTAAATTTCCTAGTGAGAGTAGCCCAAAATGAAGGGGAAAGAGGATCCCATGGGAACTGTGGGAGTAGTCTGATGTTTTTTGGTTTTTATTTGTGGCATAGATTAAAAAAAATAAGTGATTTTTGTTTTTGTCTTTCAGGATCTGACTTGCCTTTTTGAATTATACTTAGAACCACTTCAGAATGAGACATTTCTTACTCAAGATGAGGTGAGAATTCCTCACATTGTTTATCTATGGTATCACAACACAGTCGTCACCCCCTGACTTTTTATTAAATCTGATCCCAGGCAGATACTTATCAGAGGAGCTACATATCAGATGTTGAAATTAGAAGTCTCCACAGAGCCCTGGTCCTCATATGTGTGTTAATTTTGGACATTAGATTCTTATCAGAGATATTTGGTACAAATATTTTTCCCAAGTAGAATATTTGTAGCTAATTAGATTTTGATCATCTAAAAGTTTTTAAATTTCATGTAATCAGAATCATCTCTTCTCACACTTGGGTAAGAATTTTACTCCTAGCCATAGTTGAATGAATGAATAAAGCATTTATTAAGCACTTATTATATACAAAGCACTGTGCTAAACTTTAGTGACAGAGAAGGTCCTCCCTGCTCTTAAGGTGTTTATATTCTAATGGATGATACAGGAAGCTTTCTATAACCCCTCTTAATTCTAGTGCCTCCTCCCTCCCACCCTCCATTCATTATTTTCCGTTTATCCTATATATAGCTTGCTTTGTATATATTTGTGTGCATGTTGTTTCCCCTATTAGATGGTAAGCTACTTGAAGGCCACAACTGTCTTTTGCCTCTTTTTGTATCCCCATTACTTAGCACAGTGCCTGGCACATTGTGGGTGCTTAATAAATGTTTATTGATTGATTGGCTATAACACAGATATGGAAAAATTCAGCTCAGTTGCAAAAGCCCTACGGTTTTTAGAATGGAGTGACAAAGCAGATGTTGATGCATCTTCTTGAATGCCAGTTCTACTGATAAACTCATAATTTCTGAGGTTGAGCCATTTGACAATGCCAAGGACTTTTATGGCCAGAACTTTCTTTTCTGGGTCTTTAGAGCTCTGGCTCTAGTACCTGTAGGAACAGTTGCTAGGTTGCATCTCCATAGGGAGTGTTTCCTAGGATGGTGGCTGAGGGCAATGGGCTTCAAACATTTCTCTCCTCCTAGTTGTTGGGTTCCTGTCCTGGGCTGTTCCCAGTGGGATCTGAGAGGAGATGTTGGTCAAGGTGGTAGTACTGGTTGGACTTGCTTGGTATTTGCTGCCTCATCTTTCTCCTGCTTCAGCTAGGCTGCCTTGCCTGCCATGTTTGGGGCAGTTGTTAGTTTGGGGGCAGTTGGTGGGGATGGCTGGCCCCTTTTCCGCAAGAGAAATGGCTGCCATTCCCAGGGCTCCTGGGACTTTCTGCCTGTTAGTGGCAGTTAGTCAGCAGTTGTTGCTAATGGTGATGAGGAAGATGGAACATTTCTTCACAATAATTTTTCCCCACAATAGCTGTTGGGTCTAGGCTAGAAGTTGGTCTGGTGGTTTGGGGGCCACTGTTGTTCCCAAGGGTCTTGGGCTGTCTCCATTAGGGTGATGCTGGTGGTTTGACTTGTCTGGCACATACTGCCTCCTGTCTCTCCCTCTGGGTGCCTTCTTGCTTCAGCTATCCTGGCTGAAAGATACCACCATCCAGTTTCTTCTCAATTTTTAAATGATTTGACAAGTATCTATTTGGAACTCCTTGTGGTATATATGGTGTAAGATGTTGGCCTAAACAGTTTTTGAGGGACAAATTATTTCACTGAGGATATATTTAACATGTATTCTAACCCAGAATTCGATTTTCAGCTATTCATTGGGTTATATCTCTATCAAGGTGTACTTTGTGGTATTCATTAAAATATAATTTATATTTATAATTTATAAATTACATGTTATTTTGTAATTTATAAAATAAATTTCCCTCTTTGGATGTCAGGATATAGTTAAATCAGTTTTTCACCAAATGATATGTTATCTGGTATGAGGTCTTGTGAAATAGTAGGTACTTAACAAATATTAGATAAAATTAAATTAAAACAAGTCAGTGGTGGATTTTGAAAATATAAAGTATCAAGATTATGGAGACTCAGTGTGATATAATGGATAGAAAGTCAGCTTCAGAGTCACTAAGACATGAGTTCAAATCTTGAGTTTGACACAGTGGCTGACCCTGGGCAAATCTTTTAATTCATGGTGCTCCCAGGGAACTCTCTATACTGTAAATTGAAGAGCAGGTGATTATCCGCATTGGCAAAGGGAGTTTCCTTACTGGGAGTTTCTTATACCAATGAAATTGCATCTACTGAAATGGAGAGATTAGCAATTATTCTTTCACTTAAATTCAACCAACACTAAACACCTATTGTGTGGTATTTAAATACTCATGTTCTATCCTCTGTTCTAATTCTGCCCTCTTTGCAGATGGAGTCCCTTTTTGGAAGTTTGCCAGAAATGCTAGAGTTTCAAAAGGTGTTCCTGGAGACCCTGGAGGATGGCATTTCTTCATCCTCTGACTTTAACATACTTGAAACTCCCTCCCAGTTCAGAGTGAGTATTTTGGGTTTGCTCTTGTAATGGAAAATAGTGGGATGCCTGTAGAGAATTCTCAAATGAAGACATGTTTTTATAGCATCTTATGTTTTCTGAAAAGGTTTCCATACGACCCCATCTAAAAGGTGGTATAGGTTTTATGTTTCATTTTGGAATTGGAAGGAACCTTGCCAATGCCCTCAGTTTATAGATGAGGAAATGGAAGCCCAGAAAAGCCAAATGACTCAACTAAAGCCTCGTACCTGCTATAAGCGATGGAGTTGGAATGGGGTCCACTGCAATTTGGGTACAACTGTTAGGCAGAACAGTAGCCAGGATTAGGTGAGTTTGATGGAAAAAATAGGAAAAAAAACCCCACCCTATCCTATCACCTATCCTACTGGATTGAATGATGGATAGTTTGGCTGGAGTTTAATCTTGCTTTAGACACTGCCAGCTCACATGACTCTCTGGGCAATTCACTTTGGCTCAGTTTCCTCATGTGTTAAAATGAGAATAACAATAGCACCTCTCTCACAAGGTTGTTGTGAAGATTAGGGAAATACTGGACAAAATAAAGGGGTTTGTAAGCCTTAAAGAAAATCCTGGACAAAAATGTGAGCTTTAAAAAGAAATGTGTGAGAGGCAGCATGGTGTAGTGGAAAGAGTCCTGATTCTTACCAGCTGTATGACCCTGGGCAAGTAACTTTGGAATCTCTGGGCTTTAATTTCCTTATCTGTAAAATACCTATATTGCCTACTTCACAAGATTTTAAGCCTTAAAGTCATTATTATAGCATGAAAGACAAGGATTTACATGAATAATTAAAATCTCTATTTTGTTATGACTACAGTCATACTGAAATCTTTATTAGAATAGGTAAAAAGTAGCTCTTCCATTGGAGGTGCTAATGAGTACTGAACTGCCTGAAAAAATGGGCAACAGTACTTAGGAGGGAAAAACAGAACAGGGCTTAATTAATCCACAGACTGGATGAGTATCTCTAAATGATTTGTGAACACACACACACACACACACACACACACACACACACAGATGTTAGATATTTACTTTAGACCACTTCTCCAAATATTGCAACTATACTTTTAGGCTGACTATCCATCCTGAGCAAATACTTTATCGTATCCTACTAATGCTAATTAAACCTAATCTTACTGTGGAAAAAAACAAGTGCTCTAATATATTCTGCTTTTTTTCCTCCCCTCAGAAATTGCTCTTCTCCCTTGGAGGTTCTTTCCTTTATTATGCAGACCATTTTAAATTGTACAGTGGATTCTGTGCCAATCATATCAAAGTACAAAAAGTTCTAGAGCGAGGTAAGTGGCAATTCTGGACAATATTCCTATGTACTCCTTTATTTTGCTGATGTGATAAATGGAAGGTGATGTGGCAAGGAAAGTAGGTAATATCCTTATGGACTTAATCTTTTACTCTGTTAACTTACCCTCCCCCACCCCCCCACCCCTGCTGCCAATTTTTTTTACTTCTTTTTATGTGGAGTCTTTCCTCAATCAGAATGTAAACTACATGCGGGCTATCATTTCATTTCTTTTTGTACTCCCACTTTTTAACACAGTGTCTGGCACATAGTAATGCACACTGACTTTATTGGCCCGTGGCTTTAGTCTTGAAAGTGGTATTGAATAGAACATTTCCAATTAGCTTCTACTCAAAGGACAATTATTATTATCAGGTAGCAGCTAATAACTAAAAATATTTGTTTTCTGTTCGACAATGATGTTTATATTGGTCTTCCTTCTTCATGTTCCCATTACTTAAACCATATCTTAATCTAAATTCCCACCCAAACGTTCAGGATAGGAAGTCATGTTAACCCCAAATCTCATGTATGAGCAATTTAAAATCAGAACTTACAGAGATATTCTTTAAAAGCAAGAAGTCTGGTTTTCCATTATAATGAAAAGTTCCTTGTCAGAACTGTTTGGAAAAAACTTACGTCCAGCCCACTCTATGTCAGTTCTTATGAAGACTTTCCTTTTCAAAGGCCAAATATATTTTCATTTACTCAATATTTTATAGGGAGAGAATGGTGTTTTTCAGGTAGTCATTTATGCCAAGGGACAGGGGAAATACAAAAGAATGTGTGGGTCTTTATTTTCCCACCTGAATCCTTCTTGGGAGTAAACTAATGTAGGAAATAATTTTTGTGTCTCAGTAAACTTTTTTTCTATTTACTTATTAATTTCTCTATGAAAATACCTTTTTTTTCCTACTTTTTATTTATTTAAAATCCAGATGGCAAATTTTCCATGCTTGAACCATCTGAAGAATTTGGTTTTCACTCATTACTTTTTACTTTTGTGGCACCCCTGTTAAGATGTCTTTTATGGCAATAATTCAGATGTTGAGACTTTGCTGACTGGATGCTGTGATGCAGTTATGGATTGATTATTTTTTTCACCAGAGGACATATTAGAGTCAATCAAATATCGAGTTAATGAATTTGAAAACACAAAAGTATACCAAACACTAAAAAATAGCAGTAAGTACTAGAATGGGGAGGCTACTACTTAAATTCATCCACCAGTTTAGTTCAGGAAACATTTATTATTATGAACATGGCAACATCCTTGCCCAAGTTGCTTACGGGCTAATTGGGTGAGGTATGGCATACATGGATACACGATATGATAAAGGCATAGAGTTGTACAGAGTTATTCTTGTTTGATAAGAGCGAACAAGAGTCTCTTCTCTTGTCCCATGACTTACAGCTAAAACGGACAAAGCATTCAAGGCATTCTTGGATGCCCGAAACCCTACGAAGCAGCATGCCTCCACACTGGAGTCCTACCTCATCAAGCCTGTTCAGAGAGTTCTGAAGTACCCTCTGTTGCTCAAAGAGCTAGTGTCCTTGACAGACAATGAGAGCGAGGAACACTATCACCTGACAGGTAAGAGACCACGTTCTCATATCAATGTGCTTTTACAAAAGGAAAAGAAGACATGCAGCTATGTGACTTTTCTCTGCCCTCATCCTTGTGCCTGTATTCTCCCTCCCCACCAAAATTATCTGTGAATCTGTTTAGTTTTTAGGTACTGCTACAATTTTAGAAATGTTGGTAACATTCCAGAAATAATTTTTTGAACCTGTGATGATAGAGACATAGGCAGCCTACTGAGTCGATGGGATTTCCTCTCTGTATTGTATTCACATTCACCTGATCCAAAATGCTGGGACAGGCTCCATCTTGTGGAGATGTAAAGAGTTATCCTTGTTTGATAAGAGCAAGCAAGAGTCTCTTCTCTTGTCTCATGACTTACAGCTAAACTTATGCTTTTTTGCATGTTCTTCCCAGTTTTTATCACTTTGTATGACTTCAGAGCTCTAGAGCTTATAAATATATGCCATTGATTGCAAATAGTATGTACGCAGCTCCCTTTGACATAAAGGAGAGTGAGTTTATAAGTAGAAGAGACATCTAAGCAAAGCCAATTCTCCCATGTTCCCCAATGGTAGTCTTTAAAGCTGTGTGGATCACAAGTGTAATGGCAGATTCTTGGAATTGGATCGGTTATGAGATATGTTTATAATTCATCTTAATGCACAAGAAGTGTCTTGGTTTAGTGGTTCAAGATGAAAATGTGTGATTTGAGAAACTGCAGAGCGCCACCAAGAGGTAAGACAGACTAATGCTGCTGTGTTGGGACTATCATTAGTCTTTATTCTTGGCTACTTTTAGAGCCTTCACATTATGACTGTAGATGGCTTTAAAAACATACACATACAATAAGGTAATTCATTAGTGATATACAAAAGATAAATGGCATTTGTTTTTAATGTTGCAGAAGCACTGAAGGCAATGGAAAAGGTAGCAAGTCATATCAATGAAATGCAGAAAATATATGAAGACTATGGCACGGTGTTTGACCAGCTCGTAGCAGAGCAGAGTGGGACAGAGAAGGAGGTAAGGCTTCGGGATTCTCTCATGTATTGTATTTGTGCATGAGGGGCAGTCGAGAATCATTGGTTCCTTGGGTTGACAGAGGCCTGACAGGTCATCTCATCTCAGACTGAATTAGGGAAGTTTTTGTAAATTGATTTATAATTGACCTCCCAGAAAAGGTTAGATTGCAATTGCAATAGTCTATTATCAGTTTATATAAAAGGAAAGCAATGAAGCTTCCTTTTCAAATACA
The DNA here is from genome assembly GCF_900497805.2 of Vombatus ursinus. Classification (NCBI taxonomy): domain Eukaryota; kingdom Metazoa; phylum Chordata; class Mammalia; order Diprotodontia; family Vombatidae; genus Vombatus; species Vombatus ursinus. The sequence continues at coordinate 17,408,306 of NW_020954953.1, forward strand.
TCTTAGACTTTGCATATTCCAAGGTTTAAAATTTTATTTCAATAAAATCACCTTCTTATTTATCTTTGCATATCATGATCTTAATGCAAATGAGAAACAATGTAATTTAAGCCTGAATGTAATTTAGCAGGTTCTTACTAAACATTCAGTTTAGTGGACATTTATTAGGTTTCTGCTGGGGCAAAGTACTGGGGTAGATACAACACTTAGTTCCCCGCCCTCATGGTTCTTAGACCATGTTCAATAGGGAGATAGGAGACATAGAGCAAAAGGGCCTGGACCTAGGACGTCAGTGATATAGGGATTTCCCAATGAGAAAACTCCCTGTATCTAGGTAGGGCAGCATCTTCTCTCCAATTGCTAGTCTTAGAACTGAGAAATGAACTTCCTTGCCCAGGGTCACATAGCCCGTAGGTAGCAGAGTTGGGATGAAGACGAGTCTTTTTATTGTTCAGGCCAGTTTTCCATCTATTGCATTACATTGCCTTTCATGACATACAGAAATACTGTACTGAAAATTAAGTTACATTACAGAGGTGCACATTTAAGTGCTTTGGGGATGTATAATAGGAATAGTTGATTATGGACTAGGAGAATCTGGGAAGGTTTCAAGGATGGATTTAATATTTGAGTTAGACTTTAAAAGACAGGGAGAAGTACAACAGATAAAGGACAAGTAAGGTGTAAGGGAGGGTGTGAACAGAGCTTTAGGCATGTGAATGCATGGGGTATAACAAGGTGGCACAGTAGATAGAGTGCTGGGTCTGGAGCCAGGAAGACTTATCATCCTGAGTTCAAATCTGGCCTCAAACACTTACTAGCCGTGTGACCTCAGGCAACTCATTTAACCTTGTTTACCTCCATTTCCTCATCTGAAAAATGAGCTGGAGCAGGAAATGGCAAACCACTCCCATATCTCTGCCAAGAAAACCCTAAATGGGGTCACAAAGAGTTGGACACAACCGAAAATGACTGACCAACAATAGCAAAGTTCAGTTTGAGCACAGAGAATGGGGTAGGAGTAGTATGAGATGAAGCCAAAAAGATAGAATAGCCCGAGATTATAGAGACCCTTGAATTCTAGGCAAAGGGATTTGAGAGACAGCAGGTAGTCACTGAAGATTTTTGACAAGGGGTGAAGTGACTAAATATTGTATTGTTTAACAATCAGTCAGAAACACTTAGTGAGTTTCTTCTGTGTGCCAGCTCTGTGGGAGACACAAAGAAGTAGAATACAGTCCTTTGCCCCATTGTGTTTACAACAACATAACTTGGGAGCTAAGCTATATCCACATAGAAAAATAAATAACAGTCCAAAGTAGTAATTGAATTCAGAGTATAGAGGAATCAGGGTGGACTGCTGGGGCAGTGGGAAAAGCTTCATAGAACTAGGGGTTAGGGCTTAAGATGGCTTAGAATTAGAGAACAGAGAAGGGAGGAGGCCATTCTAAGCTATGGGAGTTGTTTAAGAAAAATCAGGAAAGCATGAAAGGTGCATTTTGGGTAGACTGGCCTAGGAGGATGAGGAGATTATACAAGAAATTGATGGAAGATAGAATGGAAAGATTAGGGCAAGCTTACAAAGGGAATATGGGGAGGTGATTGTAAAGAAACAGAAATTTTTACCAGCTTCTCCTTGACATCTTTTCCTTGACATCCATTCAATTGGCTTAATTTTTTAAGCAGGGCAGTTGGGAAGGGGGGTACCTGCTTATTTTTAAGGTTTGTATAACGAATGAAGACAGTGATCCTTAATTTAATTTGAAATGGTGCCTACCATGGTGCCTAAAAGTGAAGGGGAGAGAAGTGGGTGCAAAGGCTGACAGTTTAAGAGGATTTTAGCTTGAGGTAAGGAAGAATAAATAGTTCAGCAGTGAGGGCAGGAATAGGAATGAAAGAGGCTGCCTTAGTAGGTAGTGAATTCTCATCCCTGGAGGAACGGATGCACTGGGCAGGAAGTCAGACTAGATGACTTCTTGGGTTCCTTCCAATTCTGAGATTCTGGATATCATTTCTGTGCTCTTTTCTGGTTGGTACATAGCTCTTTTTATATAACCCTGCTTTTAACCTTCTGACAGGGAACAAAACGGCCTAAGGGGAAAGAGACCATTTGGAAGCCAGCAGGAGTTTTAAAAACACTAATGTCCTAATTCTGTCTGTTCCTGGCTTCATAATTTTTGTTAATAGGCCTGCAGAGGTTTATGAATTAGAGAGGATAAATGCACTTGATCCTGGACTATGCTTTAAAGGGTCAGCATGGACGCTGCAGTCTTATTAATGATGATATACATGCATCATAAGACTCATCTCCTAGGTTTATAGATTATAAACTTTGTGATATACCAAAATAGAAGAAAATACTTTCATAGATTATTTCCTATATCAGCTCAATATTCTCTAATTCTGTATGTAGCAGAGGAGGTGTTGACCTGCATTGGTAGAGGGAATCTCCTCGTCTGGGAGTTCACTATAGTAACGAAATCCCAGGCCTGGTCCCTGTCTTCTATCACTCACCATATATTTTCTAAAACACCTTCATATTTGTGGCACCAATCTTAAGTCTTAAATTATTACAGAGGGCATGACAGTGTGCATGTAAGTGCAATTGGTCATTCAAAGGAAGACAAAATAAAGCTGAGTGTCATTGTGTATATATAAATTTTTTTATGACAATACAGGTTACAGAACTGTCCATGGGAGAGCTCCTGCTCCACTCTACAGTTTCCTGGTTGAATCCCTTTCTGTCTCTAGGAAAAGCAAGGAAGGATCTCGAGCTTACAGTATTTGGTTAGTATTTAATTAAAGACTCAGACGCTGGAGCAGAAAGTGCTGATGGCGAAGGGAGAGCCCATCTCCAGCAAACCACTACATTAGCCAAGCGCCCGATTTTGATGCAGGAGTTAGACTAGAGCTCCTTGTCATGGTTTGAGTTAGTAAGTGAGGTAATGCTGGTCCCTGCTATTTTAAAGGATGTGTCAGAGTCTTATCTACATACTTATTATCTTGTCCTCATCTTTCCCTCCCTACCCCACTTTCACCCCAAGCTGTTCAGCTTGGTAGTTCTCACTAAAAGTGATAAGAACAGATCTCCTGAAGCTGTTTAGAAACCTGCTCTCTTATTAGCCTGCCATTTCAATCTTTGTAAAGTTCTCCCAAGGACAAGAGAGCAAGTGTAGACAGTGTGTGGTTACTGCAATGAACACTGAGTGCTCATCTCCCCCCACCAAATAAATGCCATGTTCCATTTGAGAGAATAGCTTTTAAATAAGCAGGTTCTTCTGCATAATTCAAATAGGAACAGAAGGAAATGCTATCTTTTGCTTCACATCCTGGCATAGTTTGATATCTTATAAAATAACATTTATTTTGAAGGGCTTTGTTCCACTTTGGTTAATTCCTTTTCTTTTCCTTTTCCTTTTTTTTTTTTATTTTTTTTTTTAGTTTTTAAGAGAGCTGTCATACTGGTTTATAAAGAAAATTGCAAACTGAAGAAGAAATTGGTGAGACTGGAAAGAATAATCATTAAAATTACCCTTTTCTATGTACCTGACCTTTCATTCTTGTATTAAAGTTAAAAACATGCATTAGCTGGTTTTACTTGCTCCTGACATAGCTAAGCAAATTGCATGCATGTTGCTATAGAAGCCTTGCTGCCTATCCCACAGGTAAAACATGAACATTTTAGCAGTGGTGGAGAAGGACCTATGGGGTAATCATTATCTCACTGGCAGGGACTTTGTACCTTAGGTCATTTCTAGCATCAGAAAGAACAGTGAGGAGAATAAATTCACTGTAATGGGGGGAAGGGCAGAGAGAGAGAACAACTACAAATGCTAAGCAGGGGCCCTTCCAAATCATGAAATTATGTGTGTAACTGACAACCAAAGCCCAGCAGGAAGTAGAATGGAGATAAACTAAATAAAAAATGAAATGTGGGCAGCTCTTTTTTGCTTCAATATGTTGTCTGATTATAACCACAAAGTTACTGAGAATAGGATTTTTTTTTCCATCAGGAAATTCCTATTGCCTCTACTCAGCTGGCCACTAGGTGTTTCAGGGCTTTAGAAAATATGAGCATATAAGACATGTAATGAAACAGTCAGTCGACCAGCATTTATTAAGTATTTATGTGCCAGGCACTGTGTCTTTAATAGAACGCAGGACATCTGTTAACATATAGTAGCAGCTCTTACAGTTCTTAGCTAAGCACAAAAGTTATCCAGAGATACTATAACTAAACAAGAGGAGAGCAAGTACGTAGTTCAAGAACATTGGACTGGGAGTCAGAAAACCCAGGTTTAAGTTCTGACTCTCTTATACACTAACTAAGCATAATAGCAACCACATTACCTGCTCATAAGGTTGTTGGGAGTTTCAGGCTATGACTTCATTAGTTTTATGGACTCCTTCCATATTCTATAGCATATATATGGGAAATATATAGGAAAAAATTAGAAATACCAAGGACTTAATTTGAAACAGTGCTTCAGTTGGGTGTGTATATGTATGTGCACGCATGCGTGCATGCGCCCATGCACACGCACACACATGCACGCACACACGCACACACAAGCACATTCCTGTATCCACCAAGGTGGAATATGCCTCCATCACAACAAAATATTGGCCAACCAGGACTTAGTCACATACAATATAATGCTTATTAATTTTAATCATATTTGTGAAATCTATGTTTTCCTTATTAATGGTTCATTTCAGGCTGGTCTCCTGAATCGAACTAACATCCAATTAGCTTTTAGATGTGAAGTATCAGCTGAGATAATTCATACATTTTGCAGGCCTTTTTTCCCATTGACATTACCTTTTGGCTTTGGAAACTGTATTTTCACTTTTTCAGACTGGGGTTTACTTGAATTCTGACAGGGTCACAGAAGGGAAGAGTGGTAGCTATTTACGCCAGACTATAGTAGGGTAAAAGGAGGATAAATAAGCTTCTTCCTCTTCCTGTGTACCCCTCTGATGCTTTAAGTGTCTGCTACAGTGCCAAGGAAGGGCCTAGATCTCTGCTGCTAAGTAATAGCATCATTGACAAAAAGTATGATGACATTTTTCATTCTGGGTAGTGAGATAACGTGTAGCAAAAGCAGACACAAATATTGTTATTGTAGACTACTTAAAACTAAAAATGGCTTGTCTTCTAATGGTAAACTCTTCTAAGTTTACTTCTTATATTAATAATGGTTAGATAGTAGCGGGCAAAATAATACTATCCTCATTTGAAATGGTAGCTACTTTGCCCGTTTTGACATTTGAGACAGTTAACAAGCATTAGTGTCTTTGATTTGCTGAATGTACTTGGGAGCTTGCAATATAAACACAGAATTAAATAGCCCTTACTCTTAAATAACTTCTATTCTCCTGGAAGGGACAACATGTTCATATATAATAATACACCAAATAATAAATAAATTCAGAATAAATAAAAATAAATACAAAGTAGTTTTGAAGTGTACTAGCAGTTATAGAGATGAGGAAAGGTTTCCTGTAGAAGGTGGGGCGAGGGCTTGAGGGATTCTGTGAGGTGGAGGTGAAGAGGGAGTTCATTTAGACGTGGCGGATGGCCAGTATAAAACCGTGGAGATTGGAGACGGAGTGCTATATGTGAAGAAGACAGAAAACGCCAGCTTGGGTGGATCACAGAGTATGGGAAAGAGTAATGCATGAGGCTGAAAAGATCTGTTGGATCCAGGTTGTAAAGGACTTTAAAAGTTTGCATTTTATCCAAGAAGCTCCTGGAGTATCTTGACTAGGAAAATGACCTGGTCAGATCTGTGAGTAAAGAAAATAATTTTGGTAGCTGTGTGGGAAATGGATTAGAGTAGGGAGAGATTTGATGTAAGGGGACCAATTAGGAGGCCATTGCATTAGAGATGATAAAGCCTGAACTAAAGTGGTCTCTGTTTGGATAGAGAATGAGATGTGAGAGGTACTGTGGATGTAGAAACAAGATTTCGCAAATGATTAGATGTATGGGGTGAAGAAGAATTGAGGGTAATGCTGAAGTTATGAACCCATGAGAGTAGAAAAATGATGGTGCCTTTGACAAAACTGGGAAGTTTGGAAGAGGGAGGAGCTGGGGGGTGGGGAGCAGGGAACATAATGAGATCAGTTTTGGTCATGTTAAGTTTGTGATATAGCCAGGACATCCAGTTTGAAGTGCCCAACAAGCAGTTGGTGATGTGGAAGTAAAATTCAGGAGAGAGATTGGAGTTGGATATATTGATCTTGGAATCATTGTCATAGAGATAATAATTAAACTCTTTTAAAAGGGGGGAGTTGATTAGGTCACTGAGAGAAAGTGTGCAGAAATTAGAGAAGACTGAAGACGGAGCTTTGGAAAATACTCCTAGTTATAAAGAAGGATACAGATGATGAGTTTGCAAAGAACCAGCAAAAGAGGCTGAGGAGTCACCAGGCAGAAAAACAAGGAGAAAGCAGTGTAATGAAAATACTGAAGAGGAGAGGGAAGAGCAGAGAGAGGAACAATAGTATTGCAGAGAAGTCGGGAAGGATGAGGACTGAGAAAAGACCATCACATTTGGCTGTTAAGAGATGGTTGGTAACTTTGGAGAGAGAAATTTCAGTTGAGTCTTGAAGATGGAGCCAGATTGCAAAGGGCTGAAGACTAAGTGAGAGGTGAGGAGTGGAGGAATGAAGGTAGACAATGAATGATGTTTATTGGCAAAGGCAGTAGGTATTTCAGACAAATTAGTTACAAATGTAGAGATACACATAATTCTTGTTCCCATCTTATTTAAATGTAGGATACTAGAGGGTTTTCCTCAAAAAAAATAAACATAGCTTTTTGCTTTACCTCTTTACCTAGCACAAAAAATAATATTTCTATATAGCAATTAACAGATTCTAGCAGGAGATAATAGAAAGGGAAATCCCAGTCAAAATAACTTTAGAATGCACTTAAAAATCAAGAAATCAACTTACCAAAGCACACTGAAAACACATACATATATAATATGTAGCCATATATGATATTATATATTAACATATAATATATTCATAATATATATAGCATATATTGATTTGATTATATTAATATAACAAAATATATTCAATTGAATGTATATCTATATCTATATCCATATATATACATACACACACACATGCAAACATACACACGATTTCAAAACATTCTTTAAAAAAATCAAGAACTTAAATAAAAGGAGAGATATTTAAAGCTCATGACTGAGCCACACCAATATAATAAAAATAATGATACAGATTTGATGCTATAGCAATCAAAATACAAAAAAAATTCATTTGAGAGAAATTAAAGACCTAGAATCTTAATGGAAACAATGAGGAAAAAAAAGAAAATGCCCTTCCAACTTTTACTTTTACTGAAGGTTTAAATGTTTCCATGTTGAAGAACTGTTTAATTTTTTTCTTTTAAAAGGAAAATGGAGGATAAAGTATTTACTCGTGGAAAACTGAACACTGAGGGAAGCATTAGTTTTGGCGATTTGTCTTCTCTTCCTTTTTCAGAAACTTTAAAATGATTCTGGAGGGTTTGTAGGGTAAAGTCCAAGCTCTTTAATTCAGCGTTCAGGGTTTCCACAAGTTAGCTGCAATCTGCTTTTCTAGGTTTATCTCTTGCTACTTCCCTGCATGAACTCATGTCCAATCCAGATGTGTGTGTGTGTGTGTGTGTGTGTGTGTGTGTGTCTTTCCTATTCACATAGGCTAGAAGTTCCTTTAGGGTAGGGACCATGTCCTATTCATCTTTTAATTCCTTGCCATCCTGAGCATAGTAGATATAGGCAGGTAGGTGGTGCAGTGGGTAGAGCCCTGGGTCTGGAGTCAGGAACACCTGAGTTCAAATCTAGCCTCAGACATTTGCTAACTTTGTGACCCTGAGCAAGTCACTTATCTCTGTTTGCGTGTTTCCTCAAAGCAAAATGGGAATAATAACAGTACCTGCCTGCCAGAGTTGCTGTGAGGATCAAATGAGATATTTGTAAAGCGCTTAGCACACATAGTAGGCACTGTATATGTGCTTATTCCCTTCTAGTCCTCTGTATCCCCACTGATTGAGTGATGAAACAGAAGCAAGGTAAAGTTTACTACAGATAGGAAACGTAGGCAACTCTTCCTGGAAAAGAATGTTCATTTCCTCTGCATGGTTTTTCTGATTGTAGCCCTCCAGTTCCCGGCCTTCACATGTTCATGGTGACTTGGACCCATTCAAATTCCGGTGGCTAATTCCCTTATCTGCTCTTCAAGTCAGACTGGGAAACGCAGCAGGTAAAAAAAATAAATAAATTTTAAAAATCCCCACATAATACAGTAGCAGCAAAAAGAAAAAGAAAAGAAAGCATATCTGCTTATCTGAATAAAATAATTTTTGAGCTAAAAAGACCTTAGACTCCAACTATATTAAACCATCTTTCCATAGAAGAGAAAGCGGTGGCCTGAGGGGCTAAAGGAAAAGTCAGCTAGCTAATGGTAGAGCTGAGATGAGGCCTTCTGACTCCCAGGCCAGGAAAACGTCCACTATCAAGTCAGTTATAAATTTGATGTTTTGTTTTTTTTTTTAAACTATTGGCAAAATCAGATGCCAAAGGCTGGTTCTACTTTGTAAGCATCTTTCACTTTCCTCATTTTTGCTATTAGAGCTAATTATTTTTTATGGTAATCTTTTTTTTCTTCTGCTGCATGACTTGAAATGCAGTATAGAAATTTATTTTTATTTGAGCTATTTTTAAACTTAATTTTTAAAAATGAGAAAATCTTTAAGTCAGAATAGTTTTGCTAGATAGATTTTTCTCTCCCCAATTCCCTCAACACTTCTCCAAAACCTCAATAACTCCTGGCCTGGAAAGTGTTTACAATCCCTTTCTAAAGGGCTTGATGTCCCAGTGATGGATTGTAGCCTTGTAAAAAGTGTGCTGGGTTTGGTGCCAGAAGATCTCAATTTAAGTCTCAGATCTAATACTTCCTGTATTACTGCAGGCGAGTTACTTAGACCTCTCTGAAATATATTTCCTCATCTGTAAAATGGGGTAATAATACTTACATAGAACTGTTATTATTCTCAGTCAACAAGCATTTTTTGTGCACCCACCATGTTCCAGGCACTGGGTTAGGCATATGGGGATTCAAGGACAATGAAACAAGCGATCTCTGCCTTCAAGAAACTTACATTTCCTCAAGTCACATAACATGTGCATGTATGTGTGTGTTCATACACTCAAAATGGATATAAAGTGACTTTGGTGGGGAGAAACCACTAGTAGCTGGAGCATCAGGAAAGGGTTAACGAAGGAGGTGGTGAGGAACTGCATTTTGAAGAAAATGAGGTATGCTGTGAGATGGAGGAAATGCATTCTAGACCTGAGGATTGTACTACTGTATGTGAGGAAGAGGAAGAAGGCCAGTTTTGTAGGACGAGAGAGTGTGTCAAGGGGAGTGTTGTAAAGTGAGGCTGGACGGAAAAGTTGGAGCCAAGCTGTGAAGAGCTTTAAAAGTCAGGATCTGTACAAGGTCCCTAAAGTCTTGGGACAGTTGTAAGCTTTTAGTCACTTCAGAAGTATAAATGCTGCAAACTTATTTTCAAAAACCACCATTTAAAAGTTTAAGTATGTAAGTTTCTTTTATATTTGTATAGTTTTGTGAATTTTGAATAATTCTAAAAATAAATTTAGCATTATGGCATAGTCATTATGTATTGTGTGTGTGTGGCTGACACTTTCTTAGACAGGGGGATGGGTAGAAGAGGTCCTCTTGCACTGCCACCTGGGTTACCTGATCTGTTTCAATGAGATTTTTTCTTACGTGGTCCCATCACACTGTCATGTACATCAAAACCTCATTCTTTGCATGTTTTTATTTTTATCCATAATAGTCATGTTGTGAAAGAAAACATAGACAAAAAAAAGAACTCAAGAAAAATAAAGTTAAAAAAAGTATGCTTTAGTCTGTATATCAGATACCATCAGTTCTTTTTCTGGGGACAGATAGCATTTTTCATCGTAAGTCCTTCAGAGTTGTCTTGGATCACTGTATTACTGAGAATAGCTAAGTCATTCATAGCTGATCATCTTACAGTGTTGCTGTTACTTTGTACACAGTACATTTCACTTTGCATTAGCCCATGCAAGTCTTTGCAGGTTTTTCTGAGAACATCCTGATCATTTCTTGTAGTATAATAGTGTTCCATCATAATCACATACCACAACTTGTTCAGCCATTCCCCAATTGATGGGCATCCCCTCAATTTCTAATTCTTTACCCCCAGAAAAGAGCTGCTATAAATATTTTTGTACATATAGGTCCTTTTCCTTTTTGTTTTTTTTAATCTCTTTTTGGGATACAGACCTAGCAGTAGTATTGCTAGGTCAGAGGGTATGCATGGTTTTATAGCCCTTTGGGCATAGTTCCAAATTGCTCTACAGAATGGTTGAATCAGTTCACAACTCCCCCAACAGTGCATTAATGTCTCTTTTTTTCCCACATAACCTCCAACATTTGTCATTTACCTTTTCGGTCCTATTAAATAATCTAATAGGTATGAGGTGGTACCTCAGAATTCTTTTAATTTGCTTTTCTCCAATCAATAGTGAGTTAGAATATTTTTTAATATGGCTATAGATAGCTTTGATTACTTCATCTGAAATCTGATTATGTCTTTGATCATTCATCAATTGAGGAATGGCTCTTGTTTTTATAAATTTGACTCAGTTCTCTATGTTTGAGAAATGAGGCCTTTTTTGCATGTTCTTAAGGAGAGAACATTGAGGAGGAAAGAATGGTCAATAGTGTTAGATGCTATAGAGGTTAAGAAGGAGGATGGCTGAAAAAAGTCAAGAGATCCTTGGTAAATTTGAAAAGGGCAATTTCAGTTAAGTGATGATATTGGAAACCAGATTATGAAGGGTTGAGAAGTGAGAGGGGTAGAGGCAAGGATTGTAGAAAGCTTTCTTCTTTATTGTGACTGAAAAGGAGAGGTATAGGCTAATAGTTGAAGAGATAGGAGGGGAGTGGGGCTGATCTGATGGTGGGGAACAGAAGTGAGCTAAGATTTACCACAAGACTTTGGGTCCCATAGTGTGGTTGGCTTTTTTTTAGTCTCTTTCCTTTCGAGACCCTGGACATATCTTAGTGTGCTGGCCTGGGGGTGGGGTAGAGAAGACTGTTGGGAAATGATTAAGATTGGGCCTTGATTTGTCAGTCTTAACCCCCTCTTCCCCAACATCACATACTCACACCTACTTTATCTGTTTGCAGAGCAGAGCTCATGCTTTGTCTGGAATCTTGGTTATTGTGAAGTGTTTTCGCTTTCTAATGCCAAATTGGCCTAGGAACCCAGGTTAGCAGAAGAGAAGAAACATGGGCCAGAAAGTGAAAAGTGAGTGGGGAACTGAAAGATCTAGTTAGAGTTAAGTGGTGAAAAAGAGGCAAAGGCAAGAAAAATGGTCAAAGAATTAGGAGATAATCAGTATGTCTATATAATATACTTAAAGCTTCTTAAAGATATTTTTGAAGGTGTCCTTGTTACAGCTACAAGTACAGTTTAAATGAAATTCAGGAGGAGATAATGGGACTCAAAGGCAAGAAATTTTGGTTAAAATTACCTCATCTCTTAATATTCCTCACAAGTCTTTCTATTAGGAATCTTGGAGATTATGTGGATTCAATGTGTTTTAATTTCGTTTTGCCTATTTCTTTTTTTTTTATAGGAACAGAAAACAATTCCATATGGGAGCTGATCCACACTAAGTCAGAGATAGAAGGGCGACCAGAAACTATCTTTCAGCTTTGTTGCAGGTACTATTGGGGTCATTTTACTGGTCATAAACTTAAAAGTAATGGAAATAAGATGGGACAATTTTGTTTTGAAAAATGATTTTTATTTTCCACTGCCACAGTTGTGGTTTAGATGAAAATTAACTTACAAAGAACACTCCTTCAGTAGCTCCCGAGAACAACAACGTGTGTGTGTGTGTGTGTGTGTGTGTGTGTGTGTGTGTGTGTAGATAGCCTAATTAAAGGAGAAATTTAACTCCATTAAATTTAACTCCAAATTGAAAGGGCAGAAAATTTAGTCTTAGTGAAGTTCATGTTCAGATATTACAGACAAGGAAGAGGTTGGATGGAAAGAGGTAAAATGCCATTAACATCCTGAATATTCTTGGTGTTTCCTCCCATTGCAGTGACTGTGAAAGTAAAACCAACATTGTGAAGGTGATCCGTTCCATCCTGAGGGAGAATTTCAGGCGTCACATAAAGAGTGAATTGCCACTGGAGAAGACATGTAAAGATCGCCTGATACCACTCAAAAATCGTGTTCCTGTTTCAGCCAAATTAGGTAAGGAAGAATTGTGCTAGATGTATGCATCTGGAATTAAACCCAGGTTTTTGATTCTCAGAAGAATGTCATCTGTTGTGCTCAGGCTACCTAACAGCTTTGAAAATTGACAGAGAATTGTGCATTCAGAGCCAGACAGAAACATCCTTTGGGGTAATGGAAGAAGCCTGGGTGAGGCAAACTGACATAACCTGTGCCCTTTCTTTTAAGAGGAACAGGGTGCCATGCTCTTTATTGCTGTTTTTAAAAGGTAAATTAACTACCTTTGTGATCTAATTTGTTTCTGGAAAAGAGAGCATAATCTGTGAGAGAGAAAATCCAAGAAGGAAGTACTGTACCACCGAGCCCTCCTTAAGTTACCAGAGCAGCAGATCAGCGTTCTAAGAACACAACATTGAAAGAAGCAGATTATTATACTTTAGACTCACTGTTTCAGCACATTCTTCAGCAGAAATTCTTAAACTGTCAATACCATCTGCCAAAATCTTAGCTTTCATTTTACTATACTTTTCTTAACTTCAATACATACCTGTCAATGTCTTATTTCTTTTAAGATCAATTTAATCTTTGCTCATTTAATCTTTATCATATTTACTTATCATAGATCCCTTTACTATATTTCTAAAACAAATTGAGGAAGGGAAAGTCTTCAATATTTATTGCTCCTATAAATAGTGAGCCTCATTTTATCCTCAGCAAATTGTAGTTTTTTAACCCTTGAAATTCTCTAATTACAGTTTCAAAGGGCAGTGATAATTACTTACAGTGACCAATCAGCAAGCACTTATTAATCACCTACTATGTGCCAGGTACTGTGATAGGCACCAGAAATACAAAAAAGACAAATGAAATGAACCATCTCTGCCTTTAAGGAGTTTACATTCAATAGGGGAAAACGTGTGTGTGCATGTGTGCGTGTGTGTGTGTGCATGTGTGCCTGTGTGTGTGTGTGTGTGTGTGTGTGTGTGTGTGTATGGCAATTTTAAGGCAACTTCAGGCAGGCAGGGGAAATCATAGGATTATAACTTTACAGCTAGAAAGGAGCTTAGAGGCCATGTAGTCAAACCCCATCATTTTACAAAGAACCTCTGGCCTCTGGAGGTTAAAAGACTTATCTCACAGATGGCAAATGCCAGAGTTGAGACTGGACCTCAGGCTCTCTGACTCTGGAGCCAGTGCACATTCCATTCCCTGTTGCTGCTGCCATGATCAAAAAAGATGATGGAGTTTGAGCTGAGCAATGAAGGAAATGAAAGATTCTAAGAGGAGAAAGTGAGGAGAGATATGTACTTTAGACAGGGGAATAGCTTGCGCCAAAGGTCATAGGAGATGGAATACTGTGTGGGAAGACTTAGCAAGGTCGCTTTGACTGGACCAGAGGGTAGTGAGCGAAAGGAAGTAACTTATAATAAAGCTAGAAAGATAGGTTGATTACAAATTATGAAGTGCTTTAAATGCCAAATACAAGAGTATGTATTTAATTCTAAAAGTAATAGAGAACTAGCAGAGTTTATTGAGTAGGAGAGACACGGTCAGTTCTATGCTTTCGTAATATCACTTGGCAGCTGTGTGGTGGATGGACTGCCGGGGGAAGAGACTTGAGGTAAGGAGCCCAATTAGTAGTCTAAGGCGATTCAGTGGGCCAGAGGTGATAAAGACAGAAACTAAGTGGTAGCCTTATCAGTGGGAAGTATGGGACACATATGAGCTATTGGGGAGGCAGAATTATGACTGATTGATGTTGAAGGAGGAAAAATCAGGAAATAAGGATAAATGACTTTGAGGTTGTAGACGTGGGTGACCAGAAGGATGGTGGTACCCTCAAAAAGCAAAGTTTGAAAAAGGAGTAAGTTTTGGAGTAAATACAACCAATTCTGTTTTGGCATGTTGAGTTTGAGATATTTGGGATGTTTAATTCAAAATGCCCAAAAGGCAGTTGGTGCTCTCTATCAGGAGGGATACTTGGGGTGGATGTGTAGTCCGTGGATGTATAGTCCTGGAAATCATCTGTATAAAGACGCTAATTAACCCCCCATGAGCAGAAGTGATGTCACTGAGTGTGTAGACAAAGGAGAGAAGAGAACCTTGGACACAGCTTTGGAATAGGTTTAGTTGGGAGCATGATATGGATGATAATCTAGCAAAGGAGACTTTAAAGGTAATATAGCTACAATTGTGGCTGCTTAGCCCCTAAGCTGGACCCAGAAATATCAGAGACAAATAAGATCATAACTTTAAAAAAAATTCTAAATTTAACAAACATAATAGCATTTGTATACAGAAAGTAGAACAGAAAAAGATTTATACACGAAACCACTAATTCCTTATATACATTCTTGCTTTTCCTTTTAAACATAATAAACTTAGCGTGTAACATAAGTTACACACTATAGGCAGGCAAAACAAATGCCCACATTGGCCACATCTGAAAAATGTATGTTTTGTTCTGCATCTCAAGTCCATTGCCTCCCTGTTAGAAGGTGGCTATCATGCATCATCATTGATCGTCTATCCTCATTGTTGATCACTGCATCGGAGTTCTTAAGTCTAACATATTTTTCTGTAAAATGTTGTTGTCACTCTATCAAATCTTTTTGGTATCATTCTGCATCAATTGATCTAAGTTTTCCCAGCCTTCTGTGATATCATACATTTGTAACTTCTTATGATGCAATAATATTGTTCCATTTATGTGTGTGTTTAGCCATTCCCCAGTTGATGGGCACCCTCTTTGTTTTCAGTTCTTTGTGATTATAAAAATATCTGCTACATCTGTTTTGTATGAATGGGTCCTTTGGAGTACAGGCTTCAGAGTGCTATCACTTTATCAACTATGCTCAGTTTAGTGACTCTGAGCAAAGTTCCAAATTACTTTCCAGAATGACTGGACCACTTCACAGGTCCACCAACAGTGTGCATTAGTGTATCTCTTTTCCTTCAGCCTCTCTATGTCCTTTCCTTCTAATTTTAACTGCATTGCAGTTGTTGGTGTAAAGCCATTTTAATAGAGAAAGATTACAATATGTTATCAGGACATGGAATTTTTGAAGGCTATTTGAATGGAATATAATCTTTGGGAGGTCCTACTGCCTTTGAAAAAATCAATTACGGGCTAGTGATGGTCTGAAGAGCAACGTAACTAATTTCAGAGAGGTTCATCACCAGGTTGGCTGCAGGAATCAATTCTCTTTCTGTCCCTCTCTTTCTGAATCTCACTACTTGTCAATTCAACAGTTCTGATCTACTGTTTTAAAACTTAGGCAGCTTAGGGGCTCACCACATTGGTACCAGGTGTCTACCTGATCGGCTGTAGCCCCACGGCAGCACAGAACTCCCCACTCAGCCGACCCATCAGCCTCAGCTGCCCCAGTAGCTGGGTTTATAGGCCTGTGGCACCACTTTGCTCTAGACTGACTCTTAAAATGCTCCATTTTATTTTGTGTTTTAAAATACATGGAGGAGAACGTTGTGATCTGCATCAGCAGAGGGTGTATCCCTACTGATAAAGTCATTGATATTGAAGGATTGAGATACTGAATTCTCACAGAAAAGAAAAAGAATAACACATTATTTTTGTGTATTGGTAAGACTATAAGAGAACATGGTATAGTGACAAACCTATGAGATTGGAAGTTAGGGACCTTGGGGTCTGATTCTGGTTATGCTATCTCTGTGACCTCTCTGGTCTCAAACTTCTCATTAGTGAAATGAAGAGATCAGATTAGATAATCTCTAAGATCCCACTCCCTCTACCTCTCAAAACCATGTTTTTTTTTTAGAATTTAGTCACAAACTAGAGCATTTCAAATGTACCATGGCCAGAAATGCAAACTATGTTAGGAAAACCATCAAAATGGTGTTATTTTATGGAAAAACTATGATACAAGTCTAATTGTTTCCTCCTTAAATAACAAAAATTAACACAATTGAGTAAATGCAATAGTCTTAATCTACTCAAAGTGTAGAAATCCTAAAACGAAAAACAAATATCCTATACCAAGTTGACTAGAGATATATCCGAGGTTGGAAAGCTGTTCAAATAAAAATGACATAATTTTGTGATTTTCCCGAGTCTTATTCTTTGAATCAGAGTAGTCTTGTCATTAGGCAGTAAGTACTTGCAGTGGAAGGAAGACTAGATTTTATTAGCAATTGGTATTTTGATTTCATGTTGACAAATTTGGAGTTTTTGTACCTCTGACATTTCTTTCCTTCAAAAAAAAAAAAAGGTCTAAGCTTTGTTAATTGGTCATTGTGAAAATACATCATTTTTTTCCCTGCAATCTCAACAGGCAATAGAAACAAATAACTTGTCCCTTTTGCTGCTATGCTTACCTCTTTTGTATAAGCTCCTATAGTTAATTAATATGATGTAGTCATCTAAGTCATCGAAAGGTAAAACACATAAAACTGACAAGTTGAGATGGAATTAAGTATTAAGTTGCTTATGCTATTTCAATATTTTAAATCATGTTCCTATATCTTAAGGCAAAATGTATTTTTTAATTGCAGCTTCATCAAGGTCCTTAAGGGTACTAAAGAATTCTTCCAGCAACGAGTGGAACAGTGATACTGGAAAAGGAAATTTACTGGATTCTGATGAATGTAGCCTGAGTAGTAGTACGCAAAGCAGTGGTTGTCACACTACAGAGAGTAGACAGGAATCCAAGGATTCGTCCCCTGAGAAGTACCCACAGACGTGTTCATCTGATTTTTCAGACAGTCTTATTAAAGAGTCCGATATTCTGAGTGATGAAGATGATGATTTTCATCAGACTGTGAAAAAGGGCAGCCCTACAAAAGACATTGAAATTCAGTTCCAAAGGCTGAAGATCTCTGAGGACCCTGATGGTGGCAGCACAACTGATCAACAGCCCCAAACGGAAGTTGGAAACAGTCATCCTAGTGCTGAGCATCCTAAACTGGTGCGTGGACATTTCTGTCCCATTAAACGGAAAGCAAACAGTACCAAAAGGGATAGAGGGACTTTATTAACGCTACAAGCACGCCATCAGTCTCTTGACAGTAAATCTGAAAATGCTAACATTGATTTAAATTCCATACTAGAGAGAGAATTCAGTGTCCAGAGTTTAACATCTGTCGTTAATGAGGAGTGCTTTTATGAGACAGAGAGCCATGGAAAATCATAGCGCTGACTCTGAAATTTAAATTTTAATCCACATATGGTTTAAATGGCTCATTTTGCTTTTCAACTAGTGGTAAAATGGAAATTGCCGGAAAACTACTAACTTTGGTTTTGTGCACTATATGTTTTCCCACAAAAGAATAGTTGTAAAGGTTTAAGTTATTTTAATTTATTGTATATCAGAAAAGTAGATTAAGCTGGTCAAAATATGTAAATTACTTAGTTTATATCCTTTTTTGAGCAGGTATCAAAATTATTTGGTGTCTTTAAAATAAAATTGCATTTTAATTATTTTAAGTTATGTGAAAAAAGTAAGGTGGGAAATTTGTGATTAATTGTTTTTTAAAAGATCAGCTTTTTTAATCTTCTGGGCATTTTCTTTCAGCTGTTTATCTTTGCTTAATTACACTTCAAAGTTATTTTTAAATGTGGTTTAGGGGCACAATGTGCAAGAATTTCATTTTTGTAAGGTTATAAGAGATGCTGTTTATAATAAACATATATATATATAAATATATCTATGCAGTATATCTATTAAAAGAACGCTTGTACTTTAATCTTATTTGATTGTATTTATTTTCTCTATCAACCTGTACAGTAAAAGAAAAATAAGTCACATCTGGGTACTGGTATTTTTATTAACACTTCTTCCTGAAACATTATCACTTTGAATAAGTCTTCAGATAATCTGTGTAATGCAGTATCTCTATCCCAAACAGAGTAAATGGAAAAAAAAATCCACATCTGAAATTTGACATTATGAACTTAAACATTATACACATTATTTATAGTCCAAATAATAGTTATATATAATCTAAATCAATCATTATCACCATCTGTATCCTTTACACGTTTTTTGCTTTTGTTTTGCCTGAGTTCATCCCTGAAATTGTAGGTGAAAAGATTTGGGTCTTCATCACACATTTTCCTGTAGACATCACAGAGGTTCTTGAAATGCAAGATGGAGAGCTGGGCTGGCCGTAAAGTAGGGTCCACATCAGCCAACATTAACATTTTTTCAGTGTTTTTTGAGCGGTCAGCCTGTGGGAATAGGATTCTGAAGGAAGGAAAAGGGGGAAAAACGTTTTATTTAGAGATCTTAAATAATCAATATCCTCCCTGCTTCACTGAACTATGAAGAAAATAGGAACCTGGGTGTATGTATTGAAAGAGTTCTTTTCCCTCAGACTGCAGTGTTACTATAAAAATCTTTTACTGTTAGTTAACTACAGACACTTCTAATCTTATTAACCAATATGTTTACATGTAGTAGCCTTTCTGGAGAAAATATTACCCCAACTGTGATGCAGAGGAATTATTTGCTTTATTCTATATGTTCTTCCTCTTAAGTCTTGCTCTGATTAACTTATCTTGGCATGAAGGAGACTGAGAATGGGTCTGGTAACACTGAGTATTTGTCATCCAATAACTAACCTACTAGTTAAGTTTGAAAATACCTATCACTAGAAGGCTGGCCTTCTGTGATGATGTTTTTGGCCACAGCACTTCGCAAACACCTTCTCTAGGTTGTGATCTTAGAGGGCTGAAGAATGTCTATCATCAGGGTTAACCTCTCCCTTTCCTGGCATATTCTCCTTCTTGATTTACTTAGCTGGTCCAATCTTGCCTGCACTCAAAATTAGATGAAGTTATAAACATCTACCTGACTCAATCTGGGGAAGTGTTTTTCTCATTCAGAGGACAAAGACAAGACTTTCCCAGGCCCACGATCAGAGAGTTAGGGAGGTCAGAAACGAAGGAGGAGAATTTGTCTACTTGTGGGGCACAATACTAACTATAGGTTAGAGGAAATAGATTCTGTGATGGGTTGAAACACCCATTCTCACCAAATCAAACAGCTAATATTCAGCCCAGACAAAAATGGACCATATGATGTCGGAAAAGATCAAGAAGGAGAGTAACCCTAGGAAGGGAAAGATAACTAATCAGGTTTAGTTTCACATTTCCTGTATAAGTAGGATTAATTAATAAGAATCTTTCCCCTTTGGTGTGCAACTGTAACTACCCTGCATATTTGTAATAGTAATAAGCCCTCTAAAAATGCCTGGAAAAGTGTGCTGTTTTCAGAGGATAATAAAAGACCTGTTTTCCTCCTAACAGCAGGTTACGTCGGAGGCCAAAAGGAATCCAGGTCTAAAGAACAGAAGTAACAGCAGTAAACATCACTGTGACCGTAGCAAAGTGAGACCTGGTGTTTAGCGGGGAAAGAAGAGTAGCAGGATTTTAACTTGCCAAAGTAAAGTGGTTAAGGTAGTCATGTGATTTTTACAAAACAAAATGACAGTGATGTTAGCTCTACTATTGTGGAAATGAAACTCTGAATTATTCTTTCAGAGTTTGTGCTGATAAGGAACCACCTTTAATTGCCCAAATAATCTAAGCAGGCACTTGGATCTATGGATCCTATCTCTTTATGGCACTCTGAAATGGTCTGAATAAAGAAATAGTCTGTTCCACTCAATGGGATGTTTTTATACCTCAAAATATCTTGAAAACCAGGCAAATCAGATTATTTAGTAAAGCCTTTATAATAATCATGTGATTCAAAAGCCTCTACTTGATCAGTGTAGATAGTTTTCTGGATGCAGATCACAACCCTTGCACATACACTGGCAAACAATCCCCACCAACTTCTGTAGCTAACCTTCTGGGGATGAGCTTCCACAAATTTACAGCAGGAGGGCTTTCCAATCACACAGGCCCAGGCTTCAACAATGCAATTCAATTACTGACGAAAAGCCTATGCTCACTGACTTCCCGACTTGGTAGGATAGTCAATAGAATCTGACAGAACTTATGCTCTGCAGCAAGACTATCAAGAATTCAGGGCTGCCTCCATTTCATGAGAAAGCACTGGGGCTTAATGGAGGAATGGTCATAAACCTTTAGATCAGTCTTTTTCTATAGTGTTGAAATTACTGTAAAAGCATACTTTCAAAGTTACTTAAAAGTGTATGAGTCATTTCGTTAAACCACATGTGCTGAGGCCTTTTTCATTAATCAGTTGGTGTTTTATTTTGCTTTAGATTACAGAGATACTGTCAATTTAAATGTTCCTCTTGAATGAAATTCTGGCCCCAAAATGCCAAGGAGCCTGTCCAAAAAGGGTTGAAAGAAAAGATTTTGGGGGTGGGGTGGGAGGGGGGCTGGGCAATGGGGTTAAGTGACTCGCCCAGGGTCACACAGCTAGTAAGCGTCAGGTGTCTGAGGTCAGATTTGAACTCAGGTCCTCCTGACTCCAGGGCTAGTACTCTATCCACTGTGTCACCTAGCTGCCCCAAGAAAAGAGTTCTTGAAGAAAGACTGAGTTGTACTTAATCTGATGGCTGTCTTAACAGGGAGCTGCATTCTGTCAAGTGGGCTTTTCTCCTCCCTGCCTCTAATGCCTGAAACTGATCTATTGGTGATAACGAGGCACAGAAGAACAGCTCTGAAAGTTCACATCCTTTCTCAACAGACTGTTGAGAACCAGGGCTAACTCTCTGGCTTTGGACAACACTGTAATTTTTTAAAGTACGAGGACATTTTGAGATTCGGGCTTATTTGTTCAACTTTCCCTTCAATTACTAATGAGAAGCTGGAGTGCAGTAGTAATAGGAGTGGTGGTAGCGGTAGTAGTGAGCATTTATATATTGCTTTGCGATTTCATCCTCACAACAATCCTGGAAGAGAGAGATAATATTGTTGTTGAGTCGTTTTCAGTTGTGTCTGACTCTTCATGACCCCATTTGGGGTTTTCTTAGCAAACATACTGGAGTGGTTTGCTAGTTTCTTCTCCAGCTCATTTTACAGATGAAGAACTGAGGCAAACAGAGTTAAGTGACTTGCCCAGGGTCACATAGCTAGAGAGTATCTGACACTGGATTTGAATGCGAGCCTTTCTGACTTTAGGACCAGTATTCTCACTAATATATGTAGCTACCTAAAACAAAACAAAGTATACTATATAGTGAATAGTGTATTGAACTTAGGAGTCAGGAAGAACTAGGTTCAAATCCTGCCCTTGACAGTTATTAGCTGTGTAACCTTGGACAAATCACCTAAACTTCACAAGCCTCAATTTCCTCATCTGTAAAATGAAGATACTGAATCTCATGATCTATGAGCCTTCTAGCTCTAAATCTCTGAGTCTACAAACTTTATAGCCGTGTCGCAGCTTAATAACTAGTCAGCTTGATGACATGTTGTACTAGTGATTTATAACTTGTATTATTTTTTAATTTAAATTCTTATTAGTTATGAGGGCCCACATAAATATTCAAAGCAAGAGAGGTAGCAGGGGACGATGGAAAGCGTACTGGCTGTGGAGTCAGAGGGCATGAGATCACATCTTGACTCTGACGCCAGGTACTTGTGAAACCTCCCTGAGACTCAGTTTCCTCATCTGTAAAATGAAGGGGATGGGCAAGATGGCCTCTGAGGTCCCTTCCAGCCCTCGTCTATGATCCAGTTATCCTAAATCCTAAGAGGGATTAGTTAGAAGGTATTAGATGTAGTATTTCTATAAGGCATGAAGGAGATTAAAAATACGTTAAACATTAGAAGATGAAACATTTGGAGAAGAAATCATTCCAACATTCCAAGTAACTGAATTTTCACAATATACAAGTTTACCCCATTAAGTATCATTTAAAATTTTTTTTTAATGTTTTGGAATCTTTGTGCAACTATCTAGTGTGAATCAGAATATGCTCATTACAATAGTCTTTTACTGATGCCTGAGGATCCTTATTATAAACATCAGTGATTATATACTGTTTCCATGCTCTTAACATCCTCAGGGACTACTGGGGTCCTTTTTGACTCGGTCTGTCTCCTTCCTTTCTATTAGTTTGTCTAGCTATAACAGATTATCTCTTAACATTGGGGGCTTCTACAGTTTATTGTGGGCTGGGAAACTACAATACCAAGCTTGTTAGATTTGTGTGTAAAAAAAGTAAACTGACTATAAGTGAGAGTCTGAAGGGCTCTCAATAAGAAACTGAACAAGTTTGGGCATGTTCATTTGGTGACCTCATTCTGGGGCCTTTTCCCCTCACTTTTAGCTTCTTGCACATGTTCCAGAGATCAGAAGTGTTAATATTCTAAGAAATGTGTCAGCATTTTAAAAATTTGGCTCTGGCTAGCTCAAGTAAATTTTCTCAAGTTTTTTTTTTAAATTTTTTTCTCAAGTTTTATGATGGTAAGATTCAGTTCCTTAAATGAGCTGCTCTTCAAGATTGATACATCATGAATTCTCAACAGCACTGAGGTAGTCATCAAATCTTTGTGTGGTTTTGAACTTTGGACACGTCTGTTATAAGTGTGATAGAAATGACCTATAGATGGTAGTTAAAATTCAAATTGGTGCTTGGAATTCAATTCTCCCAATTTTGACATATAGTTTTTCTACTTTGCTACAGTAATCTTTGTTGTTGTTGTTGTTTGTCCTTCTTTCTGGAAGAAGACCAATGACATCAAGAAGGTGATGCCATGATTTGTAAGTGAAATGGATTTAAGTGAGACAGGGCTGTGCAAAGTCACCAGCTTCACTCTCTCCTCCAGAACCATCTAGGTCCACTGACAAGATATAGATCAGGATGACTGGAGATGGCCCCCTTAGCATATAGTAGGTGCTTAATAAATGCTTATTGACTGAATGACTGATTGATGGAAACCAGGCCATAGATGTTTGCTTTGGCCTAAAAAAGGCAGTGTAACATCGGAGAGCGCTAGAATAAAGAGCCAGGAGAGCTGGTCATATGTCTTATGAAAGTATACTGTCTAAAACTGTAGAACATATGTCACTGGCTTAAACTTTAGTTATTTTGCTGTTAGGAACCAATTATAATTTGTTTCTATTGTGCCCACTACCTATGCTATTATTAAGCTGTAAAAGTACAAAGAAGAAATTTCTTACCCAATCCCATGATGGCAGTATTTCCTTCTGAACTGAAAAGTACTCTGAACAACTTTTTCCACAAGCTTAAATGGCTGATTTATCAGTGGTTGCACCAGAGGAGTGAAATGAACCACTCCCACATCTACCTTAATTGAAAGAAAAAAGAATTGATTTTGAATAATCTTAGGTGAAGACAGAACAATAACCCTGAGGAAGTTTCTCACTATTGTACCAAGTGCCTCTCAAAATGTATTTATTTTCTCAAAAGCACAAAAAATTCAGGTGTTAAATTTTAATCTCTTCTAGACATAAAATGCTACATTAGCACTCGAGATGATTCAAACAAACGAGAGCCCAGTGCAGCTATGCCACAATGAAATTCTCTAGACAAATATTTGATAATTACCTTATTTCAAAATGGCATTTTAACATTTGTGAAGGTTATCAGATAAGGATACCTAAGCTTTTGAATTAGCAAACAAAGTTATTATAAGCAGCTACTGACACTAAGGGCTATACCACAAATCTAAATATGGAGAAGAAGGTTGGGAGTCTGGGAATCAGTGCACTCTAAAATCCCAGGAAGAGAATCAATTACATCAATTTAAAGTTTAGGCACTAATATTGGTTAATTAGCTGGACTCTGCTCAACAATTCAGAATGCGTGGTCAAACATTTTTTTCTGAGAGCAACCTTCATGGTCCTCAGAGGGCATAAACTACAGGATTCTTCAAAAGATTAGTGGAAAATGGTGTCACAGAAAGAATACTCGATGAGGAAAGCAAGAGACTTCAGTTTTAATCTTGGGCCGCCCCACTTAGTATTGCTGTGACCTTGGACAAGACACAACTTCTCTTAACCTCAGTTTTCTCACAAGTTAAGGTTGGGCTGGATGATCTTGAAGGAACAATACGTGACTGGGGTAGGGGTGGTATAAATAAGGTAGATAAAACCCTATAAAACATATGGCCTAAATATTGTCTACACAATTTATAGAAGCTGATTAGAAGTGATAATGCATTGACCCCAAATGTGTGACAAATTTGTCAGCACAAACACTTTTGGTTACAAATAGCTAGATCACACATAGTTATCATAGGTTAGTCATAAGCAGAAATTCTAAATATTAATCTTGAGCTTGAATTAATATCTCTAATACCTAGCACAGTGCCTTGTACGTAGGGAGTACTTAATAAATACTTGCTGATTGACTGGTTTTCTCAGCACTCAGCCCTGTGATGCAATAGGCTCAGAGGAAGTAGTGTTCAGGACTACATAGAAAACACACATTTCAAACTTCAAATCTTAGGTTAAGCCAGCTCATTTAATGACATTCATCAAGTTAACCAATGTATGTACATATATATAAAGCACTTGTCATGGGCCTACTACTGTACTAGGTCATCTAGAGTGGTATTTTACAAGCAGTGTCCTGAAGAACGCTGGGTTTAAACCATGGGATTTTGCAAAGAAAATGTCATAAAGGTTTGCTTTGTATGTTCAATGAACACAATGTAACAGTCAATTCGGTGAGTTTTCAAAGACTGGATGAGATCACTGGAAGTTGACTTATTATTGATCAAGAATCAATCAATGAATACTCACAATAATTTATAACAGTACAACTAAGTGAAAAGAGGTCTGTCTCAGCAAGGTTGGTGTAAAATAGTGTCTAGTCACACTCTTATTGTTTAATTACAAATAATTTTGGCTCATTAACCACTATAGATAATTGGATAAAATCTGAAGTTAGAGTTGTTCATTGTTCAATCATTTCAGTTGTGTCCAATTCTTCATAATCCCATTTGGGGTTTCCTTGGCAAAGACATTGGAGTGGTTGCCATTTCCTTTTCTAGTTCATTTTACAGATGAAGAAACTGAGGCAAACAGGGTTAAGTGACTTGCTCGGGGTCACACAGCTAAGTAAGTATCTGAAGCTGAATTTGAACTCTGGTCTTCCTGACTCCAGGCCTGGCACCCTTATCCACTGTCACCTAACTACATAAGAAATCAAAAGAATTAAATACTAAGACTCTAATAATGAAACAAACATACATGAAACTAGTACCAAACTACAAAAGAATGTGGCAAAACATCACAGCTATCACAAATCTAGGTTTACCGTTAGTTACCCTGATGCAGAGTGTCTTAGATTATTACATTACTAAAAATAGCTTGTTTTGTTGTTCCAGCAAAATCATAAAATTATTTACAAACCATATAGTGAATTTTAAAATAATTAAATTTCAAGCAAAAATATGATCTGAAGTAATCTCATGTTCTCTTTTATTGGCTTAGATAATTAAGAAAAACATGAAGACATTAATACCTTTTAAGGTCAGCTATGGCATCCAAAATATTTTACGTGTAGTTGGCACTTGATTGAGTTGAATGCAATAATATTTGCAATTATAAAACAACTATTGATAGTAATAAGATCCATCTTACTGGATAATTTATAATGTAGTTATGGTCAGACTATTTATTAAGCAAGTTAAAATAAGTAAAAAAAATTTTTACCTTATATTATTTAATATCATTAATAGTATATTTAAAAAAAATTATTGAAACAGTTTATCTAAAGCATTTTGCCACACTTTTGCTTAAAGTAAAGCACTGCATCACTGCAAAGCTGTTGGAGAACTACTCTGAGACACAAAAGAATTGTAAGGTAAACATGAGACATTACATAATGAAGTGCTGAACTGCATTAGTGATATTTTAGCTGAAGTAAAATCCCTCCAATTTCACTACCTTACTACTGCCCAACTTGAATGAATGTTCTCTTCGGGTCAGACTCTTTTTACTGTCATTCCCTCTCCAACTCCCGTATACTCTATATTTATTACTTTGCCATTCTGTTTAGTTTGAGGGAAAGAAATAAACTGGTATCTTTTAATGAAAAATAAAGGCTGGACTTCCAAACTTCTCCTCAGCAGGGATCCTTTTTATTCCAGGCCAGAAACAGAAAGTATGGAGAAAAAATTGTTACAGCCCTTTCTGCCCAGCTGGTAGAGCTGCCTGTGCCCAAGATTATGTACTACCATTAGGATATAGTTACCATGGTCACCTTCCACCTTTGGACTCAACTTCTATGGCAGCAATTTTCCTTCAAATATTAAAGGATATAATAAGCTTACCTATCCAGCTCTAGTATGTTTTCTCTTGCTCTCCAATTTATAATCTTAAGGTGGAAGGGCTTCTCTACTGCTGAATCCTATTTACACACACACACACACACACACACACACACACACACATTGTTTTAAAACAGAGTTATACTAGTGGCTTCCACATAGAAAGTTATCAGCATAGATGCTCCTAGGATCATCTTTCAATTAATGATTGCTGCAAAGAGGCAAATTGAGGCTTGAACTGAGGAAAACCTTTCTGATAATTAGAGCTGTCCCAAAGTGTAAGAAGGATATTACATTTTGCCTCCCTTGTGCCTAGGGAGGGGATGATTTCCCTGGGATAACCACTTGTAGGACCTGCTGGAAAGGGGACTCTTGCTTAGGAAGGCTATCAGGTGGTCTGAATTGCCTCAAGAGTTGCCTTCCATCACCGAAGTTCCGTGCTTCTGTGACTAATTCAAAAATGACTCTTGCTAAGACTGTGAAATATACAAAATAAGTTAAAGCTCTGGATGATGGACACTCAACTTCAACATATTCTATTTTGGGAAAGTGGCTAACCTCTAGCAATCTAAAGTACAAGAAAACTGCTTACTGTATGTGATAAAAGACAAGAATCTTTTTACACCTGCAAGTTTATGGTAAGAGTGAAATTCTCATTCATTTCCATTAGTCTTTTAACCACCTAACTGCTGTTAATAACCATAAAGCTACCCAATATTACAAAAGCAATATTACAAAAGCAAGCAAGTTTTTTCTGGTGCTGTACAATGGCTATAAATTTCAGAGTGAAAAACAGAGGCTAAAATTAAAATTTTAATGGAATTGTCAATTGTTAAGCTTTTGCAGGTTTGGAATACGTACAAACTATTTTTCTTGCCTGTCTCAGGACCCCAGTACGTGTGATAGTGGAGATGAACCATGAGGTGATAAACAGACAAAAATAAAATATCTATGTCCCCTAGGGTGAGACAATCTAAAACTAGTGCTCTCTGTAACTACAGTATCATAGTTTCCTTTGGATAGTATTAACATTTCATAATAAGGGAAAAGGAATCAAGAATGGCACATAACATATGTATATATTTGTCTACTATGACCTTCAAACAAATAAACAGCCTACAATTTATGTCCTGGTTGGGCAAAACAAGTCTAGATCTCCAGGATCTCTCCTTTAGGTATCAGAGTAGAATAAATGAAGTTCTAAATATTTCCTGAAGAATCTAGTTTACTAAGACTATACTGCAGAAAACATTTCCCATGGTGACAAAAGGGAAAAAAAATTTAAACCGTAGACATAATTCAAAGCAGTACAGAAACACTGAAGCCACTTTTTTCTAAGTGCTATTGACCAGATTTGGAGATCTGAATTTCCCAGAACCAAAATCACGAGGCACTTTTAGCAAATAATCCGATCAAAAATGTCTACAGAATCCTCTTTATCTATTTGAAAGAAATTATGGACTCAATTTGAGCGCTTGTATTAACTGCTTAGAAGAAAAAATCAGTAACGAATTATAAGTGTGTGATTAAAGCATAACATTAAAATCAAATCAACGCTGTAAGTTATCTAAATAGCCTCTGCTCAATGAATAGTGGCACAGAGGCATTTCAGATTTTCAGGTTCCAACAAATCATGTTATAACAGTAACTCCCTCCTTCCTCCCTGCCTCCCCTTTCCTAATTCTCCCACAGCTCAGAAAATGAGCTAGAGAACCTGGTATTTATCTTTCAGCATGATCAGCAGTTTTTACTTCTCAATTTGATATGCTATTCTTTATTTGCTACACAGCGAGCTAACTTGTTAGAGAGCTTTATCACCAATTCAAAACACTTTGGAAAAACGAGCTTTGTTCAGTTGACTTTCCTTCTTTGTTCCTAACTGGGCCCAGTTCCTCTGAGGAAGATTGATGAGAGTACAATCAAGGTCTTGAAGTATATCCACAACAGGTATGGGAAATTTATAAACCACTGACAATATGACAGATTTTGAATCATGCTTTAGAAGCCAGTTTTTAACTCATGTAAGAAACTGGCAGTTGAATTTAAATGAAGTCTATTTTCAACCTTCTCTTGGCAAAAATATCCTCATGTACATTTAACATTCATAGGTTCTGTCATGTAAGCATTTTGTTGTAGGACCTCAAAGTAGCTCTCTATTCGAAACCAAAGGGATCTCTTGCTTTTGCTTACTAATACAGTATTTCTCCACACCACCACCACCACCACCATTAAAAACAAAGCATGTCTTTATTCTCTAGTTGACAGAAATTTAAAGGAAAAGGCTGTTGTACTGCCTAAGAGAGAAAAAAATGCTCATAAAATGTAACTAAAATTCTAGTGTGTTTTTTACATAAAGAATACTGAACTGCATATAAGAAGGAAAAGGTCTCTCTTCATTGAGTCTGTTCACACTGAGGAAAGTGTTTGAAACCTGGAATTCTACAAGTAAGTGCTATGCTAATCACATGCAATCAATAGGGTTTGATTACATTTGTTAACATTAGTTTGGTTTGTACTGTTGATGCTGGTTTTCCTAGGCCTGTAATTTAGTAAAGTACGGACCAGCTAATTATGATGAACAATCTGTCTGAAAATGTGAGCATGCTGAGAAATTTTTAAAACTGAGTATTGCAAGAGAATATATCAAAACTTGGGCTACAATCTGGAAACTGAGTATGGTCAGCTCAACCGAAAAGGGTGAAGGGCTTTTAATCTAGTTCCTTAATCAAAGCTAAAAAATACCCTGTGAGGAAGAGATAACAGAAACGCCCTCTAGAAATTTCCATGAGAGTTCTATAAAGGTATAAATGTGTAGTGAGTGGAGTAGAGTTTGGAATGCTGAAAAGTAAATCATCAAAATCTAGTTCTTAAAAATATTCATCATAAATCACCATAAATCATAAAATCACCACTTCCATTCAACTTTAGTTTCAGCTAGAAAAGGAGTAGGGATAATACAAAAGTGAGCCACGGCAGGGCAAACCCTAAACATAAACCTACTTAACTTTAGCTAAGTCTGGATCTGAACATTAAAATCCTATAATTTGAGAAAAAAAAAAAGCTTTCCTGAGCATTATAAATTATCAGACCTAGAGGGAGAGATATTAGCGATGGATGCTAGTGATGGATAGCTACCAAACTATAGCAATGCAGCTTGGTTATTAATGGTTTCAGTTTATTGTAATCATATGAGGGAGAAAAACTACTACATAATCTATTCCAGACTACTTTCAAAATCATTCTAAAATATCACATGGTCTGTACTTGTACTGGTATTTCCCAAAGGGATTCCAAGGATCCCTAGGGTCATCAAAAGTATACAGAGCCAAGGTAGTTTCTCTTAGTACTGGAGTATTTGTGCTTTTCACTGTCTATGCTTTTAAAATTAGTAAAAATTGTTTATGATGATTAATAAAAACAAGCCATCATCTGTTCAGTGAGTCATTCACAGAGCCATTCATTGAATTATTAGTTTGCTTCCTATCTAGAGTAATAAAGTATGGATCACATAAGAGGAAATTGGTGGAATATTTACTGAGAAGTGGCATATGGCTTTCTAAAAGCTTAAGAACCACTATCTGAAGTATACTTCTATACTACTAGAAAGCAGGTATAATTAGTGTAACAGGAGCAAAATGTATCATGAAGTCAGGATTAAGAAAATGCATTGTACAGTAGAAAAATCTGCATGTCAAAAGATCAATGCTTTGCCATTCCCTAGATTTGTAATCTTGGGCGAATTACTTAAGCTCTATCGGCCTCTGATTACTGCCTGGAAAATGGGGGAGCTGGTCTAGATACTGAGTTCCTAAACTTTTTTTTTTGTATCATGGACCATTTGGTAGTCTGGTAAAACCCATGGGCCCCTCAGTATAACCTTTTTAAATGCATAAAATAATGCAATAAATGTGACAAAACACATAAGATTAAAAAGGAACCTGATTAGAGTGAAATACAGTTATCAAAATTCAGCAACAACAACTAAACAAGTTCATGGGTCTCAGATTAAGAATTTCAGGGCTTAAATATTTTTAAGGTTTCTTTTAGCCATAAATGAAAGAAATGAAATGGGTCAAAAGTCATCACAATCAATTATAAATGGAATTAAGTACATAACTATAAATGGAATTAAGTACAGAACTACTAAAATTCTTTAAAATAGCTTTATTTGAGAAATGTAAAATTATACTGTCTAAATGCCACCCAGTATCAGAGGAGCACAAAAATCACATTAGAGATTTAAATCAAATATAGTAAAAATCTGAGATTAGAACTTATTAACTGATTTATATAGTGGTACTTCATAAATATGACTTTTGACTAAAAGATGGATTTTTTTCTCTTTATAAATAAATCCTACCCATTAGGGTTCGCTACTTTTGAGGTTTATTTGTATCCAATATAATGAGATAGGCAATTCCATATTTTCTTTTTTTAAGCCAATTTTATTGATAGTTTATTTTTATATTGTCAAAATTTCCCCCATGAATGATTTCCCTCCTCCTCCTGGAGAGCCATTTCATATAATGATATTTTTTAAAATAAAAAGAGGTAAAGAAAAAAAAAACCAGGAGAACTGATAAATACATCAAAAATATATACAATAATCCATACCCATTTAACTCCCACCTGCTACCTTTGCAAAGGAATGGAAGGAGGTTTCCTCTCCTATGTTTTCTTTGGAGTCATGCTTATTCTTTGCAATTTTGTAATATTCATTTTCAGTTTTTTTTTGTGGTGGTTGTTCTTTTCATTCACATTATTGTAGTCAGTGTAAATTGTTTTGTTGACTCTGCTTACTTCACTTTTCATCAATATATGTATAATTCTATGATGTTCGTGTCATCATATTTGTTGTTTTCTTACAACATGGTAATATTCCATTACATTCATGTAACATAATTGGCTTAATCATTCCCCAAACAATGGCCATCTATTTTGCTTCCAGATCTTTGCTACCACAAAAAGTGCTGCTATAAAAAGTTTTGATGTTTATAAGGACTTTTTTTTTTTATCATTGACCACCTTGGGTCTGGTAATAAAATCATGAGTCAAAAAGTATATACAGAGCAGCTAGGTGTGGCGCAGTAGATAGAGCACTGGCCCTGGATTCAGGAGGACCTGAGTTCAAATCCAAACTCAGATACATTAACACTTACTAGGTGTGTGACCCTGGGCAAGTCACTTAACCCCACTGCCTAGCCAAAAAACAAACAAACAAACAAAAAAAAATACAAAAACGGAAAAAATGTTAGGCTCTCCCTGCCCCCACCACCATGGCTTTCAGATAGTTCAATGATTCTTATATTATTTCTCTCTGATCTGTTTTACAGGTCATTTATTTTTGCCACGAGATATCTTGCATTTTCTTCTATTTTTAGTCTTTTGCCCTGTTTTAATATTTCTTGATATCTCATGGAGTCATTAGCTTCTATTTAGCTAATTTTAATTTTAAGGAAGTTACTTTCTTTGCTAACATGTTTTACCTTTTAACCAAATTGTTAAATCTCTTTCTATATTTTTCTTCCATAGTATTCATTTCTTTTCTAATGCTATACTCTATTGCTCTCATTTGGTTTTTAAAATCATTTTTCATTCTTTAAAAAACAAACAAAAAGGGGCAGCTAGATGGCACGGTGGATCAGAGTTAGGAGGAGCTGAGTTCAAAACTGGCCTCAGACACTTACTAGCTACCTATGTGACCCTGGGCAAGTCACTTAACCCCCATTGCCTCCAAAATAAGAAAAAAAAAATACCTCCTCAAAACAAAAACAAAAAACCCAACCTCTTCCAGGAATTCTTATTGGGCTTATGCCCAAACTGCGTTTTTATTTGAGGCTTTGCTTGTATGTGTTTTATAGTCATTTTCTTCTAAATTTGTGTTTTGAGCTACCCTGTCACCAAAATATCTCTTTAAGGTGAGATTCTGTTTTTGTTTGCTCGTTCTTCCGGCCTACTTTTTGACTCTGAACTTTATGTTAGGGCTGAGTTCCGCACACTTCTAGGAGGATTATTTGAACTAAGGTTTTGTCTTCTTAGATCCTTCTGCTGCCTTCTGGGAATATCGAACATTGTTATCCCAAGATCTCAAGGACAGCTCAGGCTGAGAACAGGCAGAGTGATATCATCTATGGATCCATGGAGAAGCATGCTCACTACCCTCCTGTTCTAAGCTCTGCAAGTTTCTGACCTAGGTTTGTGTCTGAGAAAGGTACCTGTTGTCTTGTCCCTGACTGGTCATTCTAGTACACTGGTGCTAGGACTCAGGCACTATCAGACAGCTATGAAGCTCTGAAGGTTCAGAGAGACTGAACTGTAGCCTTCTCATTGGTCTGGGATTCTGATTCTGGTTATTCTACTTTAGGCTTCAGCCTGAGGTGAAAGCTAGAACTGAGTTCCTGCTCTTCTCCTGGGGTCATAGCCACACCGTTTGCTTATGAACTCGGTCCTCACTCAGGACAAAGTTGGGGCCTATGACTAAGACCATTTAATCCTCTCTGCCACCCTTGGGCACAAGCTCCCTTATTAGTTCCCCTTGATTTGTGACTTAGAACTGAGTAATGAGCTGCCAGGGGGCACTTGTTTTCTAACCTTGCACTAGTTCAGTGCCCCTCTGTTACCTCTTCCCGCCCCAGCACACAACCTGGGGCTTCTTTCAGTCTCTAGGTACTAAAACGCTCTATTTAGCAGCTCTTGGCTAGACTTCTACCCTAATGTCCACAGATCTCTCTGTCTCCTCTTGCTGATCTGGGCAAGAAAAATGACTCATGGTTATTTTTTCTTAAATTTCCCAATTAGGATTCAGTCTGGTGCATTTTCTAGAATTTTACGAAAGTGTGGTAGGGGAGCCAGTCTGTACTTCTGTTATTTTGCCATCTCGACTCCCCCAAAAATCTATTTTAAAAACCAATTTTAGGAACTTATTTTATTATAGTATAGAGAATAATAAGATAGCAGTGTGTATAGATCTCATGCCCATAAATGTTAGTTATGAAATATATGTTATGAATATAAGTAAACAACGATGACTTAACTCTTTCAGAAGATTTGAGCAGATGCGGTTTAAATGAATAAAGAACTGTGATTTAGGAAAGGGTATCACAAATAAAATACATTTTATTGATAGTTTTTATTTTTACATGACCTAGATTTCCCAATATATTCTTCTCCTTTCCAGAGAGCTATTCTTTGTAAACAAGAATAAAAAAGGGGAGAGAAACAGTTCGACAAAATGAACCTATACATTGAAAAAAATTGATATGGTCTGTAGTGTACCACATCCATAATCTTACACCCTTACAAAAAGCAGTAGGGAAGAGCCTTATTATATCTCTTCTTTGGGGTCAAACAACTGTCAATATAATTTTATAACATTCATTTTTTGTTTTGTTTTGTGGTTGTTCTTTCCATTTATATTCTTGTAATAATTGTGTACGTTGCTTTCCTGCTCTGGTTACTTCACTTTGATTCAGTTCATGTAAGTTTTTCCATGCTTCTCTGAATTTATCAGTGTCCTTATTCTTTACAGCACAATCATACTCCATTACATTTACATCCCCTAACTTGTCTAGCCGTTGCCTAATCACTGGGCATCTACTTAGTTTCCAATTCTTGGCTACTGCACAAAATGCTTCTATACATATTTTGGTGCAGATGAGGCTCATCTTTTTATCACTGACCTCTATGTGCCTAGTAGTGGAATCTCTGTGGCAAAAGGTACAGACATTGTAGTCACTTTGTTCTCCTAATTCCATGGTGCATTCTAAAATGGATCAATTCACAACTCCACCAATAGTGCATTATTATGTTTGTCTTTTTCATACTCCCTCTAACATTGGGTACCCCCTCTTTTGTGATCTTTGCTAGTTTGCTAGATATGAGACAGGAACAATTTGGAGAAAGGTTGAAGTAACTCACTGGGAGGAGTGTAGCGGATGATAAATTAACCTTAATAGTCAGAATGACCCAGGATCAGGGCTAACCTCTGACAGAAAATAGACATGAGTCTGGTCATATCACTTAACTTCCCGGTGACCTGGGCAACTCGTAGATTCTGAGCTGCAGAGAAGATGATGAGAGAGGGAGTTTCCTCACTTTGGAGTTCCCTGTACCAATGAAATCACAGTTCTAGCACCCATCCCTCTCCATAAATTAACCCAATCTTCTTTCTCAGTCCTCAATAACTTATCTATAATACTCAACAAAAGGATATAGTTCATTTAGCTTGCCTATATAAATGCTAGAACTGTTCATTATTTGTAATGTCAGAAGACTGTCTTCGGGCAGAATCTTTTTACACAGCTGAAAAAGCTGACAGAGAGCTCTCATAACTAAAAGACAAACAACCATGAGAGTAAATTCAGTTCTTTGATCTAAATGTGATTGTGGCCAAAGATATTTCAATTTTCTAACAGAATATACATCTTTCCTCTGAGCATAATGGACATATCTTGGGCTTGAAGAAAAGCAAAGAAGGCAGTACTTCTCTGAAGTCTATACCTTGCATAATCCTTCATGTAAGCATGAAAAGGAAGCATCGGAGAGCTGCGTAATCTCCCTTCTCAGCTCTTTTACAGAGAGCTCACTCATTCACTGCAGGGTCACATTCAGATGTGCCTTCAGATAAGCTCCAACTATAAATGTAAGCTTTTTTATTCACTCATTCCTCCTGTCTTTCCATTTCCCTGATTTCCATTACTTATCTTGTCTATTTTCCCCCCTGTATTACAGTCTTCATTGGAACGATCACAGTTTATTGGACAGTATCCACCAGAGAGGATCGGGCAGACAAAAGGGGACAGACAGATCAACATTATGGCATCAGCAGGTCTACAGCTCCTTGCTTTTATTCTAGCCTTATCTGGCATTTGTGGCATAATCACAGCCACACTATTGCCAAACTGGAAGGTAAATGCAAACGTGGGATCAAATATCATAACAGCTATTATTCAACTTCAAGGGCTGTGGATGGATTGCACATGGTACAGCACCGGGATGTTCAGCTGCACGATGAAACACTCAATCCTAGCCCTTCCTGTCTATGTGCAGACTGCACGCACCACCATGGTACTGGCTTGCATCCTCTCAGCTTTGGGGATTTGCATTTCCACAGTGGGCATGAAATGTACACAGTTAGGAGGGGACAGAGAAACCAAAAGCCGTACTACTTTTGCTGGAGGACTGTGTTTTATTCTCTCAGGTGTATCTGCTTTAATACCCACATCATGGTACATGAAGGAGATCATTTCAAATTTCTGGGACCCAACAATCCCAGAGCACAATAAACATGAACCTGGAGGAGCTATCTACCTTGGATTTATTTCAACAGTACTACTATTTATTGCAGGTGTGATTTTCTGCACTTCCTGTTTAAAAAGGCATCAAGAAGCTAGGTACCATCCTCCCAAGCAGCAGGGTAGCTTAAGCACTCAGCCAGTGAACAACGCAGGCTATAACCTGAAGGATTATGTATAAATAATTGTGTACTATATATGGTAAATGAAATGCCAGGAATGTTTATTTTTTTTTTTTACTTTAGATTAAAAACAAATCAAAATCATATTTAATTGTCTTCATTAGATGCTATAGTGCATTACTATTAACAAGGTATTTTATAATGCAAGATTTTTTTTAACTGCTGGTTACTTTCACATTTAATACTCAAGGTTTATTTGAAAAAGCATTATAAGGCAATTGGTGGCTAATTGATGTTATAGCTCACTTGTTGAAGCATTAGTTTAAAGCGGGACTATGTTCCAAAACGTGTGCTTTTGATATTCCATTTTGAGTATTCAACAGGACTAAAATTTGGACTAAAGATCTGTGTCCTGCTTTTAACCAGAAGCAACATCTGTTTTTGCTTTCCAATTCTCTAATACCATGGTAACTTGGCTCTTTTTTTAAAAATCACAACATATAATTGCATGTCAGGAGCTGAAGAGCTGTCATTGCCATTCAGATATTGCCAAAAATGTCCCTCCCAAGTCCCCACCTGCTGTTCAGTATCTCTGGCCCTCTTTCTCTTTTGCATTTCAAGGGAAATGTTTACATAAGTTTCCAACTGTTTCTAATCTTTCAGCCAAACAGTTTAGGCTCCATCTAAGAGGGAACAAATTGGTAAATGTCATCAGGAGAAAGAAAACACTTAGGACCTTTAACCTATTGAATATAAGCTACATGATAATAATACATGGGAAAAAATAACATGACTATCCTTCCTATTTCCATATCTATCCAGGTGTGAGCTCTTTGGGAATTATTCCTTCATTTACTTCCAATCATTTAGATTTCTACCTCCTTCATGTAATCTTAGATAAATTGTCATCTATGTATAACTAATGTTTATTTTCAAATTCTTTGCCCCTTTATTTCCAGGCCTGATTTAAGCAGACAAGGTCACTATTTTCTTTTAAATAAATAAACTATCTCTAATAAAATAATTAAAGTGAAGGTGTTTTGAATAAAAGAAAGCATCACATAACTATTTTGTTTTGGTTCAAATCTATAATGATGTAGGGAACTCCTGACAAGACTCCCTCTATCAAAGTCAATTACCAGCTGCTCTGCAACTTATAAAAATCTTTCAAAAGATTGGCACGAAGGCACTGAGAGGTTAAGTGATTTATCTGCGGTTGTATTGCCAGAATACATCGCAGGCTGGCCTTGACCCCCAGTCCTCCTATCACTACAATGCTTTTGTCTCTTATGAATCTAAGGTTACCAAATATCAAACTTTAATCTAGAGGAGAAAAAAATCTGATGTGCATATGTCTATTTGGGTAGAAAGGAAACAGGACAATCTTGATTTGGGAGTATCCAATAAAGTTGATATATTTAAGTCAATTTTATAGTCGAGTAATATAACTTTCCAATTATTTTAAAGTGCTACGGAAATATTTGGTGCTGTTACTTAATAATGTATATTCATTAGTTTATAACATAAGACGATGAATTACATCTTATGTATAGTAATATGTAATAGAGTAATGTTGTCATTGGAAATAGTAACTTTTATATGTTGCTAATAAAAAATAGGATTTTTGTTTTGTCACATGGGGAAACAAAATAATTTTCAAAACTATTTTACTGTGCATATTAATGGATATCATCGTCAGCATAGTGAAATTTTAAAGAAAATAACTAAAGTGAAGTAAAATTATTTCATAAAAAAATCACAGATGTTCCTATAGCTGTTCAAAATGTTTTCAGTTTAATTGTTCATGGTTGTCATTTTCTAAATGAGAAAATAAATCTAAAGAAATGCTGTCTGACAAAAAACCTTTAATACGATACTTTACATTTTAACTGGAGTAATTTTGTTTTGATATCTATGTTTTCTTACTTTGTTTAAATGTGGTTGGATTTACATTGATCAGTTCTCAAATGCACTAACAGAAAGGAAAAATGTTTTATATAATCAATCAGATTAGATTTGGAATATTCTTTATTCTTCATTTTAACATATTCTCACATATTTAGATATGGGCAGGTCTAATGTTTTAGGAATTCAATCCAGCAAGCAAGTATTTATTAAGAACTTATTCTGTGCTAGGCACTTTGCTAAGTTCTGGGGTTACAAAGAAAAATTAAAAACTGTCCCTGCCCTCAAGGAGCTTTCATTCTAAATGGAAAGACAAGTAAATAGATAAATGTAAGATACATTTAAACTAGACACAAGGTAAATAGAAGGAAAGATACTGGCACCTTGGGGAACAAACAGACCGATGATGAAACACTGTAAAGTCTGAATTCAAACTATGGCAAGAACTAAAAATCTGTAAAACTCTGTCCTGCACCTGTTCTTTGTTAGGGGAAGAACATAATCACTCACACTGTAAAATACCAACCTAGGAAAAGCTGGCTTTTCTCTTTAATAAGCAAATAAGTACAAAGGAAATTTAGGAGAACTCATTCACACAGAAGTGCTTATTTGTTTTGATCTATTTAAATTAACTTACAATTTCTAGAATAGCTTTTGAATTTTATTCTTTCCTGTATGTTGTACTTTAGCTTTACGTTGTATTTTAGCTTTAAAGGTTTTTCTCTCAGCTTCTGCTGGGCTGTAGATGGTGTGAAGGCATGAGTAAAACAAAATAATTCTAATTACAAATTAAGTAGTAAAGGGGCAGCTAGGTGGTGTAGTGGATAGGGCACAGGCCCGGGAGTCAGGAGGACTTGAGTTCAAATCAGACACTTAATAGCTATGTGATCCTGGGCAATCACTTAACCCAGACTGCCTTCCCACTCTCCCCCCCTCCCCCACCCCAGGAAATAAGCAGAAAAGGTATTAATATTAATGTAAAATTAAAAACAAGGTCTGCTAAGAATAAGTCAAAATAAATATCCACTTCAGATCAGAAGGATCTTACTATCATTACAAAGAGTGAAAATACTATCCATTGGAAGTATGTATTTCTTTATTTTCACCCAAAAGTTAAGCTTTAACGAAGAACATTCTTTGTACATAGGCTCACAGATTTATAGCTGGACAAGAGACCTTAAAGTTCATTCTAATAAATAAAACTGCTGCTCAGGGTGAATAGAATGATTCTAACTTACAACAGCGAGAGGACAAAATTCCTCAATTCTTTTTTGTTTCCATTTTTCTTTGCTTTTGGATTGGAAAACAAAATAATGATAGCTAATAGGGAACTGATACCCAATATGAATAAGGTGATAGTAAGAGAACATTCAGGTGCCCTAAATAAAATCAAGGTACCTGGCCACAAGGAATTATATATTCAAGAACTGAAAGAATAGGCAGATGTGACTGCCACTGCCAATAATATCTGAAATAAAGATGGTGGAGAATGAGATATATATACAAGACTGGAGCTGGGCAAATATTCTCAGTTTTCATAAAGGGAAGAGAAGAGAAGAAAGTCTGCAAACAGTAAACTTAAATTTGATTTCTGGCAAAATCCTAGAATATTATTATTAAAAAAAAAGATGAATAGTGAACATGAAAGCAATGATTACAAACAGCAGTACTGTTTCATTAAGAATAGGTCTAGGGACAGCTAGGTTGCGCAATGGATAGAGCACCGGCCCTGGATTCAGGAAGACCCAAGTTCAAATCCAGCCTCAGACACACAACACTTACTAGCTGTGTAACCCTGGGCGAGTCACTTAACCCCATTGCCTAACCAAAGAAAAGAAAAACAATAGGTCTAGTCAAACTAGCTTTGTTCCCTTTTTTAAAACAGTGTTACTAAACTGGTAAAGGAAATGTTGTAGATAATTTATCTAAATTTTAATAAACCATTTGATAGTCTCTCATGCTATTCTGGTAGAAAAAATGTACAAATGCAGGCTAGATGACAGTATAATTAGATGGATTCAGAACAGTCAAATGACTGGACGTAAAGAACAGACATTAATAGTTAGATTTCAACTTGAAAAGAGGTCTCCAATGGAATGCTTGGCATTGTGATGTTTTTCATTTTTAACAATGACTTGAATAATAGCATAGATGGCACATTTATCAAATTTATATACAGCAAGTTAACACTCTGGATGCCAGTATCAAAATCCAAGACAGGCTTGGAGTTTGGGCTGAAAGTAACAAAATGAAATTTAATAGGGACAAACATGTTTTACACTTGTGTTCAAAGAAAATGACTTTATAAGTATAAGATGAGAGAGGTATGCTAGATAGTAACATGCCTGAAAAAAAAAATCTAAGGATTTTAGTAGACCACAGGCTTAATGAGTCAACAGTGTAATATGGCATCCAAAAACATTTAATGTAATTTTGGATTGCATTTACAGAGGTATTGTTGTTGCTGCTCAGCTGTTTTCAGTAGTGTCCTACTCTTCGTGATCCTATTTGGGATTTTTTTTTTTTGACTAGGCAGTGGGGTTAAATGACTTGCCCAGGGTCACACAGCTAGTAAGTGTTATGTGTCTGAGGCCGGATTTGAACTCAGGTCCTCCTGAATCCAGGGCTAGTACTCTATCCGCTGTGACACCTAGCTGCCCCAATTTGGGATTTTCTTGGCAAAGATACTGGAGAGGTTTTTACATAAGCAAAATTTTACGTAAGCAATATTTTACATGAGAAAATTTTTACATAAAGCAATATTTTACATAAGCAAAAATTAAAATGTAATCTTTTAAATTACGCATAAGTACTCTCAACAGATTGCTTAAATGAAGAGTACTAACCTGTTCTGTAATTCCGTTTAATTAAGGCTCTGCATTAATATTTTACAGAAAACAAAAAGAGAAAGGGTAACTTTATAAGTAACTACAGGAATCTTAACCACAAGAAAATGGTAAAAAAGGCTTTTAAATAGGATTGATGTTATTTGTTTAAGACATGAACATTTTATATTTGTCAAAACTTTAAAATGTTTTGCTAAAAGCAAATTTAATATTCTGAATAGGTAAACTATGACTTAGATAACAAACTTTATAGGTTCCTCCATTATCTATATTTCAATTGTGTCATTAAATAGCACTCTATATATATAACATATGTACATATATCTTAAGGAACTTAAAATCTTGATGAGTAGAGAAAATATTAATACACAAATAAAATGTTTAAATAGAAATACAAAGCAGAATATGGCTACAGATGTGCTTGTAAAAGAGGAACGCAATTACCAATTGAGACAAATGTAATATATAAGTACATGTAAAAACATGCATTTTAAATCAACTGAACTGGAGAAGTCTTTATTAAGTACTATTATGTAGCATTTAGCACAGTGCCTGCCAAAAAGCAGGGATTTAATAAATGCTTACTTACTATGTATGAGGCACTTAGTTTATGAAGAAATAATGAAATAGTCATCAATGTGATTAAAAAAAGAAAACATATAATTGCTTCCCAAAAGATATTTTTTCAAGATTACAATTTATCTCCCAGGAGATGAAATGCAAAATTAACTATGGGACTGATAAAATTTAATTTAATGACAAGTCTGACATTTTCTGAATACCTCCAAAAATTCTGAACTGAGGCATTTTATTCTGACCCATATCCTAAGGAATTCTTGGCCAAATTTAAATATTAACATAGACTTTGGCTAATATAATTTACTATAACAAGAAACCAGTTATGTGTGCTATTGAAAATAACATACAATAAAATTAACACTATGCCTTATCTGAATAAAACTAAAATTTAGTACACAGTAGCAATAGCTTCCTCTGATGATAATGACCACTTTTTTCCCCCTAAAATGAATATTCCCATTCTACAATTATAAAAATGTCATCATTAAGTGGAAAGAGTACTGAACTAGAACTCAAAGGATGTGGGGCTGAGTCTTGGTTCTGCCATATTTTAGCTGCATGACCTTGAGAAAGTGACTTAACCTAAGTCTAACTTTCTTACCTATAAAATGAAATGAATAATAATTGTTCCATCCATCTCTCATAGAAATAGTATGGTCTAATGAATAGAGACTCAGCTTCAAGCCAGGAAGATTTAGGCTCAACTCTCACAACTGATACATACTGGGCAAGTCACAACTTCTCAGTGCTCATGGCAACTCTTTTAGACTTTAAGTTGCAGTAAAGTGATTACCGGCACTATCCTAATGAAATCACACGTCTAGTCCTTATCCCAACACGCGTTGTAAAGAGTGCAAATAAGCAGTTAGTAAGCAAAATGCAAGGCATTATTCTGAAAAGTCCTTTGTAAATTATAAACACCATACAAATGTCAGCTATGATTATTATAATCATTAGTTACAGCAGAGGTGTCTATGGCTCAGGAAACTCCTGAGTAGGGCCCGAACTAGATTAAAATGTAATTGGGAAATGTTTAAGAAAATAAACAAAAAATATAATACAACAGACACAGTGTTAATTTGTGGTTTTCTAAGTCAGTATGCGGCCCTCAGGGATTTATTTCTATTTTGGAGTTCAACAACACTAAGTTACAGCTTCTAAACAGTCCAGAAATAATACATTGGGGCCGTTTATCAATCTAATCTATTATTTTGATGGAGCCTCTCTGTAGGGGGAGTCCCTCCAATGATGCAGGTCACAAACTACACTGTTCTGGTCCAGATCTCTTCATAACACCTATGCAGACAACCTAGTAAATGTGCAGGAGGCCTTCCTCTATTTGATGACTTCAGGAGTATGAAGGTAGCATTCAGACTGTCTTTTAGTTGCCACTCTCACTAGATGACCACCACACAGGTCCTACATAGACACTCGGATCCTGTCTCTTTTATAGTTTCAAATTACTCTGGGTATTTATACTGCCTGTAAGTCATCAAGTGTGAGTTACAAATAACTTGAAATCACCCAGAGATG
Organism: Vombatus ursinus; assembly: GCF_900497805.2. Taxonomy (NCBI): domain Eukaryota; kingdom Metazoa; phylum Chordata; class Mammalia; order Diprotodontia; family Vombatidae; genus Vombatus; species Vombatus ursinus. The sequence continues at coordinate 17,451,115 of NW_020954953.1, forward strand.
TGAAAAATGAGAATGAAGAAAAATTCAATTATAAGAAAATCTAGCATTAAGAGTCAGTGACATGTGGTGGCAGCATGGAATAGCAACTTTGCTAGACTTTGTATTTCAGAGCTCTATGTGTGAATGAGACATTTCCGGGCCTTTCATATTAAATGTTTTATAGCAGCTCACAAGCAGTGAACAAGCCATTTGGTCCTCATGGACACAAGTATTTCATTTCTTCTGCTGAGATTGTTGTGTCTAGAACTTAGCACTTTCAAATCTATAAATACCAGCATTTAGAATCTAAAAGCTAACATCCAACTATACACAAATTACTCTCAAAATGAGATCTCCTAAAAAACAAAATAAGTTGATTTGTTGAAATGAGTATCTACTTAATAAAGCTTTACCTGGAAAACTAACCAAAAAAAATTAACATGACATATTTTTGCTTGAGATTTATTATCCTGAGGAAAAATATATTTCAGTCATGACAATGACCAAGTGGAAGTCTTATATATGTTATGGTTCTCATTTTTTAAAAAGAAAATAAAATTGAAGAAACTGGTCTGCATGCTTGAGTAAATTAGGTTCTAGAGGCAGATTTTCCAAGCTGAACTCTCTCTATTAACAACAACTACAATCAAAGACTTACCTCTGGTTTGGGAACAAAAGCTCGTCCTGGAATCGTAAAGGAATGCTGAACCTTGCAGAGATACTGGGCCATGATGGAAAGTCGACTTCGTTGTTTGCTTCCTGTATTGGCAGTCAGTCTCTAAGAAAAAAAGTGGCTGCCATGTTAGTACAAAATTAAATAAATCAGACAAAATAGAATAAAAGCTTGCTCATTTACGTATACTTTGTGGAAAATTGATGGCCAATTTGAAAAAAATAAAGTTTTTTAATAATAAAAAATTAAAAGCTTTTTAATAATAGTTAGCATTTATGCAGTTCTTTGAGGTTTGAAAATCACTTTACAAATAGTATCTCATTTTATCCTCACAACTACCCTGGGAATGGTGGGAATAGGTGTTATTATGATCTCCCTTTTACATGAGAAAACTGAAGTAGAAGAGGTTGTGATTTGCTCAGAATCACATAGCTAGTATGTGTCTGAGACTGGATTTGAACTCAGGTCTGTCTCTCTGACTCCAGGTCCAGTGCGCTACCTAGATGTCCAAATGCTTAATGAGTGATTACGCTTCTGACAATAATGACTTACCTTCTTTGACGAATAGCCTCTCTCCCTTGGCTTCTGTAAAACTAATCTTTCTTGGTTCTCCTCCTACCTATCTGATCATTCTTTCTTAGGCCCGTTTGTTATATTCGCATCCACCTAATAACCACTAACTAAGGCTCTGTCCTGGACCATTCATTTCCTTTCCCTTTCTGTGTGCCCATGACCTCTAATCTATTGCATATATGTAAATTCAGTCTAATTTAACAGCATGACACTGCAGTAAAAAAAAAAAATGCTGACCAAAAATAATAAAAAAAAATACCCTCACTATAACAAAAAAAACAAGAAAAGTATATACACCAATATAAAGGAAAAATATGTTAACATAATAAAAGTACATTTTGTGCAAGGAATAAGAATAAAGAACCAACAATTATACATAAATACAGATAGAGAGAGAGAAAAGAGAGATATCGATATCTATATATACACACACACACATATATACACAAAGATACACATACATATGTGTATGAACACATATGTGTATGTGTATCTCCCTATATATGAATACATTAATGTATTGTCATTGATTTTTCAAGGTACTTGGTATTAATATTGGTTTTATAGAATTCTCTTTAACAATAAATTAAGAAAAACATGTCTATCATAGACCCATGAAGCAGAAAAACACACATCTAAAATTCAAAAAGTACAAATAAAATGTAAGTTTTAAAACTTCTTAGCATATCCCGTGATGGAAATTAAAGACTAAATCAGCTAGAGTTAAACAATATCAGAGCTGCAAGGGCCCTTGAGTCACTTCAGCCTAACCTAGATCTGAGGATTCTCCCTTAAAACATACTCAAGTAAATAGTTACCTACTTGAGGACCTTCAGTGATGAGCTCTCTCAAGGAAGCCCACTCCATTTATGGGCAGTTCTCTTGTTATGTTTTTCCTTGTTCTGAGTCAAAATCCGCTAATCTATCATTTCTCCCTACTATTCTAAGTTCTATTCTTTGGAACCAAGGAAAATAAATTAATCCTTCTACATGACAGAACTTAAAAATACCTTAAGTACAGTTCTTTACAAACCCTCAGTCTTTCCTTCTTCAGGCTAAATACCCCCATTTCCTTTGAAAGGTGCCCCTATGGCCTACTGCCCAATCTCCTCACTATCTCAGCCATCTTCTTTCAAATGTTCTGCAACCTGCCAAAGCCCTTCCTAAAATGTGGTGCCTGCAACTGAACACAATGCTCCATGTAAAAATCTTTGCTACATTCTCATCCACCATTTCTCCTCTTATGAACGTCATGCTTCTATTAACATTAGGTTAGGTTTTTTTCGCTATCATGTCACACTGTTAAATCAGACTGAATTTACACCGTACACTAAAACAACCAAGTCTTTATTATATGAATTACATGAATATGTTGTTTAACTATGCCTCATCATTCCAGTACTTGTAAAGCTAATTTTTTAAGATCCAAATTTTGGACTTTATACATATTTCTACTTAATTTCATTGTATTCAATTTGGCCTATTGCTTCAGCCTTTAGGATTATTTTTGAATCCCTATTCTATTATAAAGTATATTAGTTATCCATCCCAGTTGAGTGTCATCTTCAAATCTTATAAGCATAAATTCATCTGAATCACTAATGAAAATGAATAGAATGGGACTGAGGATAGAATTCTTTAACAAAAAATAAAATCGTATCCCCCAAACAGATGGCTGCATATTTTCCAAATAATATCCTATCCTGGATTTTTTTTCATGAAATCTATATAGTATTTTATATAGTATATGTAAAATATATTCCTCTGTTCACACTAGCCCAGCACACATTATCTATTATGTGAATGATAATCTTTCCTCTAGAGACCTTAAAAGGCCTGAAGAGTTTAACTATATCTCTTTAAACAACATAATTATTTCAAGTTAATCTAAAGACATATCATTCCAGTTTAACAGAAAGTGGTATAAATATTTATTCCAATTTATTAGAGAAAGAAATGGAGACATGAGAGTAATAAAGTGCTTTGTACAAGATTTCATAGATTCAGTGTCCGAGGACGATGTCCTATTCACTAGTCACAGCTATTTCTGTGGTTAGTAAGTCATATGTGAAGCTACACAAACTTAAAGGCCTTCTTCTATGGATAAATTATCATAACAACAAAAGGTCAGCACACCAAACTGTTTAATTTTAAGTACAAGGAAACTTCTGACACCTCAACTTAGAGCAGTATATCTAAGTATGAAAAAATAAGGAGCTAGAGAATTCAAAGACAATATTATTTCTTCTCTGCAACCACTACAATAATTTTAACATGAATAAGATTTACTCTTGAAGAGCTGTAGCAGTTAGGTATCAGAGACAATGGATCTCATCTTCTGGTTCTTCATTCTTCACAAATGGCCAAAGGCGTCAAATAATTTTATAGTTATTTGTCTATGTACTATCTTCACAACTCCTTAATAGACTGCAAAATTTATGAAGACAGGGACCATGTTTTAATTAAATGTCACAGGGTACCTCGAACTGATTACAGTCTTCTGTAGACAGTAGGCACTTAATAAATACTGTTAAACTGGAAAATCATGGCTTTACTGGGAGTCATGCATGCCAGTTCTGGCCCCAGCTCTGCCACTAGTAGTTAGTTATTTGGCAATTAATTAAACTTCTGTTCACCTGTTTTCTCATCTATAACACAAAGGGTAGAACATATTAACATCCCTTTTGGATACAAAATTCTCTGATTCTAGTACATAATCTGTCACTGTACAGATGACTGCATGTCCTTTAGTAAGCATGTTTCTCAGTATTTCCTACATTTAAATTTTATACAAAGAACAAAGAAGGGCTCTATTTATCTTGCGTTGTAAGGTGACCAAAACAATTCTATACATAAGTAATACAAATAATCCCTAGCATTTGCATGCAGCTTATATAAAATTCTCAGACGACACATGACTCTCAAATGAGTGCTAAGCTCTCTAACGCAGAAAATGTACACCTATGGTATATGTGTTAGGTCTAAAATAAGGATCAGCTACCCAACAATGTCTGCATCTCATATTGGGGTTTGTAATTACTTGGACAGGGATTGGGACTGAAGTTTTCCTTTGTTCTATCTAGAAAGATGTGACTACAAAGAATAAGAAAAAGCTCAGTGTAACCTCTAATTCAGGGCTTCTTAATCCGTGGTCCATGGATAGAGTTGAAGGGATCCACGAATTTGAATGGGAAAAAAAATGTTACATCTTTATTTTTGCTAACCTTTGACTGTTGGTTTCCTCTGTATGTATTTTATGTACTCATAGACATTATCTGAGAAGGAGTCCATAAGCTTCACCAGACTGCCCAAGGGGTCAATGACACAAAGTTGATAACTTCTGATCTAAATAAACCTACCTGATCTAAGAGATTAGAAATTTCATCTACAAAAAATGATTGGAAGAAAAGTACACTGATAAGAAAGCATGAAATCATGAGATCATTTGAACCTAAAGAAATACAGTCATGAGTCTTGTAAATGGGATTGTGCATTCCCATAGTCTTATTTGTTATCAAAATAAAGCATCATGTTGAAAAAAAAAAAAAAAAGATGTGACTAAACAAATAAACTTCATAAACAAGGTCACAACAGTCATAGAACTCTAAACTACTGTGATGCAGTATGGAGTATATGCAAATAACTGGTCAACTACAAATTATTTTTATTTATTATTGACAGAGATCCCTAAGGACCTCTAGTTACATTTTTGTTAGCTTTAGTTGAATAAGCAAAATAAACCCATATCTCTTTTAAAAAACATTTTATAAATTAGACTTTTCTAATACTATCATCCCCAATAAGACTCATCATGGTTTTGTGGCAATTATTTCCTTATATTTCTTAGCAGGTTTTATTGATAAAATTATTAGGTTATTTGTCCTCAGAGACCTGGCACTAGGTTTGTTACAATTAAAGCACGTATACTATGGGGCTTCATACAAAAAAAAAAGACCTGGGATGGAATCCTGTTTCTGCCACATGCTACTTGTGTGATATAGTATAATTTATTTAACCTCTTTGGGTCTTAATTTCCTCATCTATAAAAATTAGGATCTAGGTTATCCCTGAGGTTTCTTTCAGCTCTAAATCCTATGATCCCAAGACTTCAAAAGCATAGTTTAAATCCATCCAAAACTTCACAATCTTCTTGAGTTGTTGTGACCAAAAAATGTCATTAGTTGATGGCCAACCTTCTGCTGAGGACCTACTCTGAACTTAATTAGACTGAGCTTTAGCTAACAGGCACACAGTCTATCACTAAGCCCATACATAAAACCATTCCAGCTTAGGAGGATCCATCAGAATGTATGCGATATGTTGGCACCACCCATAAAAACCAAGGGTCATCTGGATGTCATGCTCATGCATCAAAATAGCAATTCCATAGAAGGTAACATTTAGAGGAAAATGATAGTTTAGCAACTTCATGGAGAAAATTCACTACAAAATTTTGCAAAAAATGCATATGACTTTCAGTTAAAAGGTACATATTGTTAAAAACATGTTTTTAGGTTAGAAAACATTATGTGTCAAAACTATTATAAATGTCCTGTACAAAATAAAAAAATAATACCTACAAATGTAACATAGAAAAAATGTTTCATGTAGATCTTCTCATGTTGCTATAGAAGTGACAGTGTAATGAAAATATGCCAAAATTGGGGATCATACTCACATCAATAAGATAGCAATGAAAAATGAGTAACAGCAAAAAGCTAAGTCATAGTCATCATTATAAAGATGATTGCTATAACTATGTAAGCCACTGAAATCTTCTAATCATATTTTCCTTGTCTATAAAATGGATACAATAATTCCTTCAACTAGCTCACAAGGGAAGAAGGATATGTCTACATAATTTTCAACCCTTCAAAAGATAAAGAGCTTACCCACCTGCCTATACTTAAGTTCTCTGAAAAGTATATTATGTAGCTGATTACTGCTTATAAAAGCTGTCAACTCAGGAAGGAAAGCAAGAACTGAAATCTCTTAATTCAGTGAAAATATTTATTGTGATTACTATAAGCAATGTACCATGCTGAGTGCCAAGTGAGATATAATGATGAATAATGCCTTTGGCCTCAAGGAGGTTAAAATCTACAAGAGATGACATATGACTAGTAGAGGGCATGGATAAAAAGCAGCATGTCATATGGACAAAGGAAAGGTGCTATTGGGGATTTCAAGAAAGGACAGATTACTTTCAGCTGAAGGTTAGTGGTGGGGCAAAGAATTAGAAAAGTTCTACAAAAGCTTTTTGGACTTCTAATCCACTATCAGGAGGCTCTGAAATAGTAGCTAATGTTCCACGTTTAAGTTCCTTGAAGTAGTTTGGAAACTAGAACATTGGAACATGAAAACTAGGAAAGAAGAACTTTTTTTAAAAAAAAAATCCATGAGTTTACTATGGAGATATATGGGCCATGCTAAAAGAATAGTGATTAAATAACAAAATAATTGTATGCACAGTCTACTACCCAGTGTTAACGTCACTAAACAGATCAAAACCAACTCTCATCCTTATCAAGGCACTAATAAGTACACCCATCAACCTCAAACCAAAGACAATACTCACTCCACTCAATGACACAAGAATACAAATATGGGAGAAAATCTCAGCTTCAAATATAATGGACAGTTCTGACCAGTTCACTACAAATTTATGCTACACTACCTCAACTCAGCCCTTACTGCTAGTAGGCCATCCTTCGACCTCTCTCTTATTAACTCACTAATCTCACTTTCCACAGTAGTTCTTCTAAACCTATTCATCCCTCTTCACATCTCCCATGGCCACTCTTCCCCTCACTCTCTTAGCTGAGAACTTTGCCTCATTTTACTGCAAAAACTAAAGTTATTCATAATGAGCTCCCTCTTCTCCTCTCATCCTCCTTTCGTGTCACTCAGATGCCTTCTGCCATTATCTTCTCCTTCACCTCCATCTCACAAAAAGAGGTGGCGCTACTACTTGCCAAGGCAAACCTCTACCAGTATAATCAATCCCATTCCATCCTGTCCACTCCATCCTGCCCCTCTTGACACCCCCACTCTCTCCTTTATCTCCAATCTCTCCCTGTCTACTGACTCTTTCCTTATTGCCTACCAACATGCCCATGTCTCACCCTATCCTCAAGAAATCCTCATTTGATCCTTCTGTCCATATTATTGTCCTGTATTTTTTCTATCCTTTTGTGGTGCAATTTCTTGAGAATGCTGTCTACAATAGAAACCTCTGCTTTCTCTTCTCTCACACTTTTCTTAACTCCCTATAATCTGGCTTCTTAATTCATCATTCCACCGAAAACGCTCTCTCCAAAGTTACCAATGATATCCTAATTACCAAATCTGATGGCATTTTCTCAAACCTCATTCTCCTCAACCTCTCCGGAGCCTCTGACACTGTTGATCACCTCCTGAATACTCTTTTTTCTAGGAATTCAGGGCACCACTCTCTCCTGGTTCTCCTCCTACCAATCAGACAACTTCTTCTTAATCTCTTTGAGGACCTTTGCTAGATCTTCAGACAGTCCATGTCCATTTACCATGGGTGTCCCAGGGCTCTGTCCTAGGCCCTCTTCTCTTCTCCTTCTATACTATTTCACGCGATGATCTCATCAGCTCACACAGAATTTACCATGTCTATGCTGAAGATTCTCAAATCTACCTATCCTGCCCCAACTTCTCTGCTGACCTCCAATCTCACATCTCCAACAGCCTTTCAGACATCTTGAACTAGATGCATAACAGACATCTTAACCTCAACATGTACAAAACAAAACTCAGTACCTTTCCCCCTAAACCCTCTCTATCTCCTACCTTCCCTTTTATTTTCAAGAGCATCACATCCTCTCAGTTCATAAGTCCTCATTATCTCTCACCTCCCACTCCCAATATCTAATCTATTGCCAAGGTCTGCCAATTTCACCTTGGCCCCATCTCTTAAATATGCCCCCTTCTCTACTCTGACACTGCTACCACTCTGGTGCAGACTCTCATCACTTCAAGCCTGGATTACTGCAATATTCTGCGATGGTCTATCCACCTCAAGCCTCTCGCCACTCCAATCCATTCTCTATTCAGCTGCCAAAGTCATTTTCGTAAAGGGCAGTCTAACAAAACTCTGCTAGTTCCCTATTGCCTCAGAATCCAATACAAAATTCTCTTTTTTGGAACTTCCAGGAGCGGAGTCAAGATGGCAGGGAAAGCACTATAATCAAGTTCTCCTAACATTCCCTTCCAAACAATTTTAGAATAATGGCTCAAATTGAATTCTGGAGTGGAAGAGCCAACAAAAGGTTAGAGTGAGACGTCTTTCCTGCCTAGGACAACTTAGGAAGTCAGAAGGAGAGGTCTGTGACATAGGAGTAAGGACTGGCCAGAAGCCCATATGACGGCAACACAAGCTGTAGGAGTTGGAGGCAGTGACAACAGCAGCTTCAGCTCTCAGCCCAAAGGACACTGAGCAACTGGTTTAAAAGAGATGCAAGGGACCCCTGTGCTAAAACTGGGTGCAGGACAAGGTGCTGGTTACCTATTACCTACATCCACTGCTGAGCTAAAGTTTCAGGAGAGGAGAGCTTTTGGTCCCAAGGGATCAGGGGACATAAGGATCAGAAGTCAAAGTCCCTTCCTAGGTAAGGATGAAAGTGCAGACCAGAAGAGCAGATCACATCTCTTCTCAGATCACATTACCTTAAAAGCACTGAAAATTTCCAAACTCCCAGAATTATCTCTTAAAACAGCAGTGTAGACAAAGTCTAAGACTTGGGAAAGTGCTCCTCCTGCTCCCCTTCTCCCCATGCTAAGAACAGAGTCCAACTTTAATATAAAGTTAAAAGTCAAGAAATAGGCTGGAAAAATGAGTAAACAACAACAACAAAACCTGAACATAAAAAGCTACTACAGTGACAGGGAAGATCAAGACACAAGCTCAGAAGAAGATGATGTCAAAAACAACTAGAAGCAAAGTTTCAAAGAAAAATGTGAATTGGACACAAGACCAAGAATCCTGGAAGAGCTAAGAAATTATTTTCAAAATAAAATAAGACCAGTTGAAGAAAAACTGAATAAAAAAATGAGAGGGAGGAAAATTATAAAAAGACAATAGTTTGGTAAAAGAGGCACAACATAATATACTTTAGAAAATAACTCCTTAAAAAGCACAATTGGCCAACTGGGGGAAAAAGAGGTTAAAAAATAAAAAACCTCACTGAAAAAAAAGTAATTCTTTCAAAATTAGAATTGAGCAAGCAGAAGCTAATGACCCTATAAGACATGAAGAAAAAAAATTAAGTCAAAAGAATGAAAAAAAATAGAAGAAAAAATAGAAGAAAATATTAACTACTGCTTTGGAAAAACAACTGACCTTGTAGGTAGACTGAAGAGAAATAATTTAAGAATTAATGGACTACTTGAAAACCATGATTAAAGAATGAATCTAAACATCATATTTCAAGAAATCATAAAGGAAAACTTTCCACAAAACCTAGAATCAGAGGGTAAAATAGAAATTGAAAGAGTCCACCAATCATCAACTGAAACAGATCCCAAAATGAAAACTCCCAAAAATGTTATAGCCAAATTCCAGAGCTCTCAGGTCAAACAGACCAGAAAGTAACCATTCAAATATTGTAGTGTCAGAGTCAGGATTATACAAGATTTAGCAGCTACTGCATGAAAGAAGCGGAAGGATTAGAATATGATATTCTGGAAGGCAAAAGAGCTAGGATTACAATCAAGAATTACCAACCCTGCAAAAGTGAGTATAATCTTTCAAGGGAAAAAAATGACATTTAATGAAAAAAGGGACTTTCACATTCCTGATGGAAAGATCAGAGCTGAAAAGAAAACTTGACTTTCAAACACAAAACTCAAAAGAAGCAATAAAAAGGTAAACACGAAAAAGGAAACAGGGATATAATAAGGTTAAACTATTTACATTCCTACTGGGATACATGTAATGTCTAAGAACTTTATCATTGTTAGGTCAGTTAGACAGATTCTACATAGATAGAAGGCACAGGTATAAGCTGATTATGTTGGGATGATGTAAAAAAAAAATTGGGGGGAGATGGAGAAGGGGAAAGAGAGAGGAAGAAGGGGGAAAATTATGTCACCAAAAAGAGGTACACAAGGAAGAGTTTTTACAGTAGAGAGAAATATGGAGGGAGGAGACGACGACACTTGAGTCTTACTCTCATCTAAGCTGGTTCAAAGAGGTAAAATAAACAGACACACACACACACACACACACTCAATTGGGTATAGAAATCTGTCTTACTCAACAGAGAAGTAGGAAGGGAAAGTAAATAAAACGTAGGGAGGGAGCAGGGATAAAAAGGAAGGTGGAAAAAGGAAGGTAGTGATAAAAAGCAAAATAGATTTTAGAGGGCAAACAAGATAAAAAGAGAGAACAAAAAAAAACAAAAAAAAGAGAGATAAACAGAAGAAAACTGAATGGAAGATGCTCAGTTAGTCATCATAACTGTGAATGTGAATGGAATGAATTCATCCCTAAAATGGAAGCGGCAGAACGGATTAGAAACCAGATTCCAACAATATGTTGTTTACAAGAAACAAACTTGAAACAGACAGAGACACAAAGTTAAAATAAAGATTCTCAAGCAGGATACTACAGCTGAAGTAAAAAAGCATGGGTAGCAATTATGATCTCAGACAAAGCCAAAGTAAAAACAGACCTCATTAAAAGAGATGAACAGAGAAACATCATTTTGCTAAAAGGTGTCACAGATGATGAAGTAATATCAATATTAAATATATATGCAACAAAAGGCATTGCATCCAAATTCTTAAAAGTTAAATGAATTATAGGAGGAAACAGACAGTAAAACTATACTGGTGGGGGGCCTCAACTTTCATTTTTCAGAGCTAGATAAATCTAACTATAAAATATGTAAGAAAGAAGTTAAGGAGATGATTAGGATCTTAGAAAAGTTTGTTATGATAGACCTCTGAAGAAAAGTGAATGGGAATAAAAATGAGCATACCTTTTTCTCTGCTACTTCTACTTCAGGATTGGCAAGAAAAGCATACAATGGGTGCTAAGAATCACAGAGTAGGAGTTCTAATTTCTTCCATGATCAAATACAAACTCTTGTGTTTCCCATTTAAAATCCTTCACAATTCGGCTCCAATCTATCTTTCCAAATTTATTACATATTAATGCATTTCACACATTTTTTTCATCCTGCTAAACTGGCCTTATTACTATTCCACAAACACTACATTTTATCTCATCTCTGGGGCTTCTTATAGGCTGCCCTCATGTCAAGAACACACTCCCCCTTTAGCATTTCCCCCTACATCTCTTCCACTTTTCAGCTTCCTTTTGTGTGCTCTCTTTCCTCAATAGATAGTAAGATCCTTAAGGGCACAAATTGTCTTTCTTTTTTTAAAATTTGTATCCTCAGTGCTTAGCATAGTACCTGACACATAGTAGGCACTAAATAAATATTTAGTGAACTGAGTTGAATGAACAAAGTTTATACAGGAGATCTTTGTTGTAGGTAATCATTTTAAAGGTACTGATAGCTCAAAGTATCTGAAAGGTATTCTTCCCCTTGGTGGGGAAAAATCATCATCAAAAAAGATGACAGAGAAATACAAATAACTACCAACCCATATGTCTCCCATCTCCACAAAATCATTATGAAAACGGTCTAGTATTGAGGATATCCTTGAAGGTAGACTTTAAAAAATGATAGGCTATAGCAGGCCACATTTTTACAACCATACAAGTGACTAAAAGGTAGAGAATACAAGATCCCATGGTACTTGATTTTTTTTTAACTATAAAAAAAAACATTTGATTTGGTAACACAAAACACTGCCCTAAATGTTTTCTCCAACTAGGTATTTTTTGTGCTCCTGTCAAAGTCACTTGAGAATTATCCCTGAGTTTGCTATTTATGCAGTCAGACCATTGGCTCATCTAATTTTACAAGAACAAGAATAGTAATAAGAAGACATGCCAAATAAATGACTTAATCCTGAATTATTTAAATAAGCTATGAAAAAAAATCAGAAGTGACCACAGAAATAACATCAACACCAACTATATTAATTTCATTCCTAAGTTAAAACAATATAAATTGATTGTAACAATAAGGAGACAAAAAGAGCCTAGAAAACACCTTATTCAGCAAACTTGATTTATATACCAAACAGAGAGGGATTAGATGGCTGTCAAAGGGAAAACTGGATTCTCATTTGTAAACTACTGTGAAGGATGATGGCAGATTATGGGCAGTGTCATCTCATAAAGCAGTGAGATAAGGTGGAAGGTAAAACCAGTCTAAAGAAAACTTGGCAAAATAGCCAACTAAGCAAATTCATCCCAAGGGCATTCAAGGTTGAAAATGAAAGAAAACAGAAGAAAATTTAAAAAGATGTGCAAAAATTATTAAAATAAACTATTTTTTTTCCATTAAGGAAAATGGAACCATCATACTTGGACCCACTTATCAGAGTCCTGAAGTACTTACAGAGAGAGCAAAACTAATGAAAGCTCACTGAAAAGAGCAACGATGTGAAAAGCAGCTAGGTGGCATCAAATATTTACAAAGGAAACCTGTACTAGAAGAGGTATAATTTTGAAGACATTGAAGGAGAATGATTTAAAAGGTTTCTAAAGTAGGGGAAGATAGCAAAAGTATGGAGAAAATCTTGGACTTTTATTTATTTAAAAATAAAAAAAGGTGATCAAGAAAACATCAACATTACCCACTTAAATTACCTATTATCCACTTAAACTACTCCCACATCTACACAAAATCTGAGTCACCTATCTAAAGGTGAATTGAATGAATTAATGTATTACATTCCTCAAAGAGTGCATTAGTAGGGAAAAACAGACTTTCACAAGCAATATTCCACAATGGACCACCTTTTTGCCATCTCACAACTAACCAAAAGATATAGAGGATATAAGATGTCAAACCAGCATCTGACTGAATAGGAGAAAACACCTTATAGCTTCTTTTACAACAACATGTCTCCCATCCATATATCTGGGTCCAGAGAGCCTCATAAGACACTACATGCCCTCCCTCATCAGTTAACCTCAGGTAAATCAGTGAATATTCTAGTCCCATACTCTCATCCTCCTCAACTAATTATTAGATTCAAAGACGTAAAGCACAGACGTGGAAGCAAAGGTAGTCAATACCATTTTATTCCCCATGAATTACTCTCCTAGACCCCCTGAAAAGAAGAGAATATTTCTAACACGGCAGCTAGGTGGCACAGTGGATAGAGTGCTGGGCCTAAAGTCTGGAAGACCTGAGTTCAAATCTGGCCTCAGACACTTCCCAGGCATGTGACTCTGGGAAAGTCACTTAACTCTGTTTGCCTCAGTTCCCTCATCTGTAAAATTAAGCTGGAAAAGGAAATGGCAAACCATTTCAGTACTTTTCCCAAGAAAACCCAGGCCCCCAGAAAAGGTTTAGAAAGAATTGAACATGGCTGAAAACAACTAAACAACAATCTCCAACATGAAAGGCAGCATTACATAAAGAAAGCTGATCTCAGAGACAGAAAGTCCTGAGTTCAAGTCTTGCCTCAACTCATAATGGTTATATGGACCTTGGCAACCCACTTAACTTCAGTGCTGTAGACAGCTCTCTAACAATATAAGTTGGAGAGAAGGCAACCACCATCATTGGTAGAGGATGTTTCTTGCTAGGAATTTCCTTTTTCAATGGGATCACAAGCCCTATTCCTACCTGTCTTTTTTCTAGCACCTGGCAGAGATTATGACTTTTACTACACACAAAGGAAAAGCTAAGAAGCCATTTTTGGAGCTGTTACCCCACCCCCATCTGAAAACTGCCACATCATTCCCTGAATTTGCAGCATCCCACTCTTGTCTCCAGGTAGCTAGAAAGAATATCTCTTAATGAATATATTGTGGACACATTATGTCTTGCATAGGGGTTCCTTTTCCCCTCTCTAGTGTAGTTACTGCATAATTATTCATTTCAAGTGGCATTTGCCACCAAATGAATGAAATAAAATGGGTATAAGGAAATTATCAAGTCTTCTTCTGATTTTAAAAAACCCTGAATACAAGGATCCCTCATTCCAAATACTACAGTCAAGGGTCCTAATTTATTTGGAAAATACCTAGCACTTAGTTCAAATGGAAGAGAGATTCCTTAAAGATCGTGTAGTCCTCCAAATACTCCTACTTATGGATGGAATTACACTGATTGCATCAATCTCTAGAACATTGCAGAATCTTCTGAGATCCATAATCACCTAAAAGAGTTTTTTGTTTGTTTTTTGAACCATCCACAAAGGAAAAACCAAATTAATGAAGAATACCTATTATCATAACTATGATATATGGTTGAATGGACAGAAATTACAAATGGCTAGTAAGCTGGGCCCAGAACTTAATTGGAGGAGTAGAGCAGGCTACTTTGCCTTTGGGAAACTGTGCCACGCTTTTAATGACCCTGAACTTCTCCTTAAAACTAAGGCTCATCTTTAAAACAATATTTTTATAATGATGCCACATGGCTCTGAGTTATGCAATATCAGCATCTAAAAATTAAAGTTGTAAGTCACCTGGAAGGTAAGGAGAGGCACATGGTAGGTGTGAGTATGCCACAGCATATTAGTAAGGAAGAACTGTATTGAAGTTTCATCAGAAAAATGTAAGTCAGGAAAGACACATTTTACTATGTGGGCACATAGTAAAAGCAATGGATAACTGGCAGAAAAACTATATGTAAAGAAAATAAAACATTCCCAACCCATGGGTGAGCCCTGTGGAAGGTTCATGGTAGGACATATTGAAGATTGCAAGGATTAGAAGGTATGGATGGGTTTTAATTATATGGAGGAAGTGTCCATATTGATGATCCATCAGAGTATTTATGTACAAGCAGCACCAAATTTGAAATAATGTCAACTAAAAGAGGCAACCAGGATGAGTTAAAATTTCCAGAGTCTCATAGCAAGAGCTCTGTCAGATAATCATTAGTGCTAGAGTCATAAACTTTAATTTGGCAGACAATCACATATGTAGAATAGCAGTTTTCACATCAAATTAATCAACCACAGTTTTTTTCTAAAAATATTCATATAGTCCATCAGCTCAGAGAGAACAAAGGGTAGTGAATTATGTCTAGAGCAATGAAAAGAGAGATGTACATCCTAATGCTTTTTAAAAACAGCTGTTTCACTATTAATCTTGCTTAAGACATTTCAGTTAAATTTTTTCCACCTGTAAAATTAAAATTTTGTTGTTATTTGTTGTTTTCAGTCACGTCTAACTCTTTGTGATTCCTTTTTGAGGAATTTTCTTGGCAAAGATATTGGAATGGTTTGCCATTTCCTTCTCCAACTCATTTTACAGATGAGGAACTGACGCAAACAGGGTTAAGTGACTTGCCCAGGGTCACACATTTAGTAAGTGCCTGAGGATGCACTTGAACTCAGATTTTCCTGACTCCAGGACCAGCACTCTATCCATTATACCACCTCGCTGCCCAAAATTAAGATGATCTCTATCTACTGTGAGCTGAGACCATGAATGACACAATGTGTAAAAAAGTGCTTTGAAATATCTGATTTACAAGGTGAGGCAAAAGTCAGTACAAATGAAGAGACTATCTGACACTTTTCAACTGTCAAGTGTCTTCTGCTTCACCTTGTATAAGCACAATGGTATGAATTTTAACTGGGGAGTGAGTGTGTGTGCCTTAATGATCCAAATCCTCCCTTTTACCTTTACTCATTTCACTAACATTTACCAAGCACCTTTTGTGGGCAGACCTAGCCACTGGAGGAGATGCAAGATTTATAAAAGTAAAGGCCAATCTCAGAATCCATAAAGCTAACAGGCTTGAAGGAGCTAAATACACATACAGATAGCTACAATACAAAACATTACATGACAAATGAAAAAAAGAAGAGCAGAGCAGAGTGGGAAAGGAAGTCCGAGGCAAGAAGAACCAGCCTCCTCTCACTTTTGCTATGAGCTACTTCTGCAATTAATGATTCACATTCTGTAAGAATTTAGGATTTCAAAGGCACTTTCTGTACAGCTTCCCCGAGAGCAAAGTAGTAGAAATATCATTATGCCTGCTTTATATCAGACGACTTTACAGCTGAAGTTTACTGGCTTTGTCATCACACGGGCATCTCCTGGCCTTTTCAACTCCCCTGCCTCATTCTGCACAGTCTACTTAGGTTCAGTACCACAGCTGTCTATAACCTTCCTCCTAGAGTATTCACTACCATAACAACCGATACTACATCTAGCATGTTTAGTTTTTGTTCCATTAAAACTTGACAAATATATATGGTCCATCTGATAACAAAGAAAATAAAACAACATTCATTTGGAATATGATCTCCTGGTAGAATAGTCTAGAGTCTAGACAAATAAAAGCTTACCTCAGCCACTTCCTTTTGAAAGGTCAAGGTCATCTGTGTTCTACCATAAATAAAAGGTCCATCTCTTTTAGAAATATTTTCAAGCCATTTGATAATCAGTGGAGTAGACACACTGAAAGGCAGGTTGCCAATAATATACACACTTGGAGGATCTGTTGGAATCAAGGGAAAGGCCCAAGGTAATTTTATCAGTATATTCTGAATACATTTTAAGGATAAATTAAAACTGGATAATTATTGTGCTAACATAAAGCTTCATGAAAAGATGCTTTTGTTTTTTGTTTTTTTTTTTTACTAGGCAATGGGGTTAAATGACTTGCCCAGAGTCACACAGCTAGTGAGTGTTATGTGTCTGAGGCCGGATTTGAACTCAGGTCCTCCTGACTTCAGGGCCAGTGCTCTATCCACTGCCCCAAAAAGATGCTTTTGAACTACAAACAAAACAAAACAAAACAAACAAACAAAAAACTGTCCAAAAATTTCCATTGCAAAATCAAAGACCAAAGGTTAAAATTAAATCCTAAAGTTCTGCTCATGGCTATATACTGACCCCAAAACACTAAGAAAAAATGCACATCATATATTAGGAAGTCTAAAAATAATAAAGTCTAATAAAAAATGTGTTTAAATGTAACTATGTTTTTAATGTTTCCAAACTACTATACAATGTAAGTTTCTTCCTTTAAAACAAACTTTGCTATTTTGCACCAAATTTGATTTTATACTTGTAAGTGCCCAGAAAGCAATTAGAACAGTATTAGTAAAATTCAAAATTATGTAAACAATAGTAAGTAATTTACTTCCACCTATATTAGTCACTCTATGCCTCACTTCTTTCCTCTATAATTAAATGAGTACCAACCAGCTATATGATTTTTACATAGTTATAGAATTTGGATTAAAACACAAGAAAACTGATTGCTACTTAAGCTTACTAAACCACTTGTTTCCCCTACATGCCAAAAATAGAAGGGGAGACAGCCATTTTTAAACATTCCTCAATGCTTTTATAGTATCAGAGATACATGGCTTATGATACCTTTGTGGGGGGGGGGAGAAAAACATAAATACACAAAACAAAATTTTGAACATATGAAGTAAAAAAATTTCAAAAAGGAAAAAATAGCTAGTTTTTATATGAAAATCATAAAATATTTTCTCATTTACAACAGTATAATTCATGTAAAAGATGTGTTCAGAGAAATGATAACCACAATAAACATTTAAAAATAAATGGAAATCACAAGTAAACACTTACCATCTTCCCACTTTCTTTGAAGGTGTTCTGGAAAAGCCTTTTCTAATTTAAACGTTAATACATCCCCATGGACAATTCTCAGTTTTCCAGGTGCTGCATCAGATAGCATCTATTTTAGGAAAACCAAATAAAATTCATTAATTCATTCCTGATACTATGTAAAAATCTACACATTTTCAATCTCAAATTTATGTGGGAATAAATCAACTTCAGGAAGTCATGTAAGTTCCTCATTCCAGCTCTACTACAGGCTCACATTATATAAAACTTAAAAGCCTTAATTTAATTATCTTTAAAACAGGACAGTAATTCTGACTTACTTCTGTTCTGAACAGTGTCATTTACTAGAATATGTATGTTTCTGTATGCTTTATCTAACTCAACAAATATTTATTCAATGTCACCTCTGTATTAAGGACTGTTTTAAGCACTGGGGATACAAAGATGACTAAAACTCAATTCCTGGCATCATGGCCTTACAAATTCCAGTCATATTTTTGAAGGAAATAAAATAAAATGGATAGAAAAGGGAAAAAAGAAGACTATTAAAGATTTCACTTTAAATGGTAATATTGTGATTATCACTAAACTTATCAATATAACAATACAACTCAAGAAACATTAGGCACCTACTCTATATAAAGCACTGTGTTAGGCATAGGGAAAATTCAAAATTTAGAAAAGAAACAGTCCAATTGGGGATATTATACATACAAAATATACTATAATACAAAATAATACATGGCCACTGTATGAAAGGTACAAATTGTTATATGAGGCTTGATTGGGGGGGGTCATTAAGGATCAAGGAAAGCTTCCAGGAAACGAGTATTATCTGAGTTGGGATTTAAAGATTTCCACAGGTAGAAGGGGAAAATATTATAGGCTTAGGGAAAAAGCACGATAAAAGGCAGAGAAATAGAAGAACATAGGGTAGATATAGACTGCTGAATAGTCCAACTTGGCTGGAACACAGACTCCATGGATAAAGGCAAAGTGGCACCAGATCTGGAAGGCCTTTGCATGCCAGTCTAAGGAGTTTCAATCTTTTTTGGGTAGGCAATAAGAAGCCATTAACAGACTCTGATTTGAGAAGTAATTTGACCAAAGCAAATTATAATCTTAATTCTAACATGCTTCTTTAAAATAAGTTTACTTCAGGGGGCGGAGTCAAGATGGCAGAGTAAGAGTGGCTGATCAGATGGGGATTGCAGGGATCTCTCTGCTGGTGCAGGATTCTCTTGCTTTGCCCATGCTTGGATCTGGGTCACAGTTCCGGGTGGCTGTCCTGGGGCAAAGAGGAGCGCTGGCGTGGTGGAGCTTGTAGTGGCTGTGGAGAGGAAACCCTCCTCACAGTTCTAAGACAGAAAAGAGTGCTCATAGACCAGAGCACAGGCCAGGAAAGGAGTAAACACCTCCCCCTTGATCATAGCACCTTGGAAGAAATGAAAATTTACAGGTCCCTAGAAGTATCTCTGAAAACAGCTGCACAAAACCCCTGAAGCTTGGGGACAGTACATTCTCCACACTGGAAACAAAGAGCCTGCAACTCAAGTAATTGGCTGAGATCATGAGCAAGCAGTGCAAAAAGAGTCAGACTATATTATCTTACTTTGGTCACAAAGAAGATCAAAACATACAACCAGAAGAAGACAATGAAGCCAAAGCTCCTACATCCAAAGCCTCCAAGAAAAATATGAATTGGCCCTAGGCCATGGAAGAGCTCAAAAAGGCCTTTGAGAAGCAAGTAAGAGAAGCAGAGGAAAAACTGAGAATGATGCTAAAGGAGACCCAAAAAAATACTGAAGAAAATAACACCTTAAAAAATAGCCTAACCCAAATGGCAAACGAGGTCCAAAAAGCCAATGAGGAGAAGAATGCCCTAAAAAGTAAAATTGGCCAAATGGAAAAGGAAGTCCAAAAGCTTACTGAAGAAAATACTTCCTTAAAAATTAAAATGGAGAAATTGGAAACTAGGGATAATTTGAGAAATCAAAGCACTGTAACACTAATCCAAAGGAATGAAAAAATAGAAGAGAATGTGAAATATCTCATTGGAAAAACAACTGACCTGGAAAATAGATCCAGGAGAGAGAATTTTAAAATTATTGGACTATCTGAAAGCCATGATCAAAAAAAGAGCCTAGACATCATCTTTCAAGAAATGATCAAGGAAAACTGCCCTGATATTTTAGAACCAGAGGGCAAAATAGAAATTGAAAAAATCCACCGATCACCTCCTGAAAGAGATCCCCAAAGGAAAACTCCCAGGAATGTTGTAGCCAAATTCCAGAATTCCCAGATCAAGGAGAAGATATTGCAAGCAGCCAGAAGGAAACAATTCAAGTACTGTGGAAACATAATCAGGATAACACAAGATTTAGCAGCTTCTACATTAAGGGTCCGGAGGGCATGGAGTATGATATTCCGGAGGGCAAAGGAGTTTAGGACTACAACCTAAAATCACCTGCCCAGCAAAACTGAGTATAATCCTTCAGGGTAAAAAATGGTCATTCAATGAAACAGGGGACTTTCAAGCATTCCTGTGGAAAAGACCAGAGCTGAATATAAAATTTGACCTTCAAATGCAAGACTCAAGTGAAACATGGAAGAGGTAAACAGGAAAGAGAAATCATAAGAGACTTACTAAGGCTGAACTGTTTACATTCCTGCAGGGAAAGATATTTGTAAATCATGAGTCCTTTGTCAGTATTAGGGTAGTGGGAGGGAAAAAATTTTATGTATGTATAGATAGATAGATAGAGGGCACAGGGTGAATTGAAGATGAAGGAGTGATATCTGGAAAATAAAATTAAGGGGTAAGAGAGGATTATACTAGGAGAAGGAGAAAGGGAGAAGTAAAATGAGGTAAACTATCTCACATGAAACAGACAAGAAAAGACTTTTACAGTGGAGGGGAAATGGGGAAAGGTGATAGGGAATGAGTGAATCTCATTCTCACAGGATTTGGCTTAAGAAGGGAACAACATACACAATGGGGTATGGAAATCTATCTTACCCTACAGGAAAATAAGGGGAGAAGGGGACAAGAGAGCAGGGGGTTAGTAGAGGGGAGGGCAGATTGGGGGAGGGGATAATCAGAAGCAAACACTTCTGAGGAGAGACAGGGTCAAAAGAGAGAGTAGAATAAATGCGGGGTAGGACAGGATGAAGGGAAATATACTTAGTTTTTCACAACAGGACTACTGTGGAAGTGCTGTGCTTGACTACACATCTATAACCTGTACCGAGATGCTTGCCTTTTCAATGAGGGTGAGTGAGGAGGGAGGAAGGGAGAAAATTTGTAACCCAAAGCTGTAAAAACACATGTTAAAAAAAAACAAAGAAACAGAGGACCTAGATTCAAATCCTAATTCTACTACTACCTGGGTCAAGTTGGGTAAGTTACTTTACTTCTGCAATCTCCGTTTCCCCATCTGTGGGATGAAGAGGTTGAGCTAGAGGTGCCCGGAGATCTCTTCTGGCATTACTAGATCCCACCATCCTTAGATCATAGATGCAGAGCTGGAAGAGATCTTGGAGTTCATGGTTCGGCTTCTTCGTTTTACAGATAAGGAAACTGAGGCCCAGTGAGTTTAAATGACTTGCCAAAGGTCACACAGATAGTAAACATCAGAAGCAGGAGTCAAACCCAGGTCCTCTGATTGCAAAACCAGTGCTCCTATCACCACAACAGCACAGTCTAACTTCACACCAAGGAAATGTTGGATACGAGATAATTTCCCAAACAGGTTTTAATAGAAGAGGACAAGTGAGAGCATGACGGCCCCAGGGTCCTGAAAGAAGGAAGATGGGAAAGGGAACCAAGGAGAGGAAAGAGAAGCAAAAAAAAAAAAAGGCCAACATTTCAATCTTCATAATTCTGTCTAGAGCTGGCCCTGATTGCTGAATGTCAGGTCATAGCTGTAGCCTCCCCACTTTCCAGAGTGCAAAAGGGAGGCATCATGGTAGAGTCGAAGGATCTGAGCCACGCTGTTAACTTTCTGTCTGATCTCAAGCAAGTCACCTAACTTTTCTCAGCCTCAGTTTCCTCATCAGTCCAATGATGGAGTTGAATTAGACAAAATCTCTTCCAACTCTAAATCTATAGATTTACAGCAATTCTATATCACACAGACATGCAGGATCATAAGACTTAGAATTGGAAAGGGCCTTAGAGCTGTAAGATCATCTATCATGTGTTCTTAACCTGGAGTCCTTGACCTTGTTTTGTTAATCTTTTGAAGTTGCATTTCAACATAGCCCTTCGAAATTCTAAAAATAAATATATAAATAAATAGAATAAAATGAGTTTACTTCACTGGAGGCAGACACCTGACAGAGACTAAATTCTCATAGGATTCAGAGCTGGAATAAAACTTCGACCATTTTGTCCACTTCCTTATTTTACAAATAAAGAAAATGAGGTCCGGATAAGTTCAGTGCTGTGCCCAAGGTTACATGGGTAGGAAGGGAGTAGCAGGACTAGATCAGAGTGCAGGTCACCTCTCTCTGCCTAGACAACGCTGCTGCTGTTGGTCCTTGGAAGCTGTGAGTTCAAGCAAAAAAGGCACTAGACAGCTTATCATTTGTGTAGCACTGGGCAGTTACTTAACCGCTACGAGCATGAGTTTTCTCATGAGAAAAATGATCACAAACATACCTATCCTATGGACCTCTCAATGTCATCAGAAGAAAAACGCTCCATAAATCTCAATGTTTGTTTGTTAACAGGAGGGAGGAGGTCTGATGATAGATATCACTGGTACAGGTAACTCATGGTGAGGAAATCCCCTCTACCAATGCACAATAGTACCGCCTCCACAATTCAGGCTTAGAGGGGATCCAGAAGCACTTAGAGGTTAAGGGACTAGTCACGTCTTACCCGGCCAGTATGTGTTATTGTTGGAGGCTGGCCCTGAACCTAGGTCTTTCTGACTCTAAAGGGGGCTATACAGAGCTCTACCATTGGCTCTGTTACATGGCCAAAGTTTCATAAAACTATGCCGGGGGAGGGGAGAGAGGGAAAGAATCCTAATACTTGTTTTTCTTCTGTAAAATGGAAGTATATGATTTGTTCATGATCTCACCCTCTCTTCAGCCTTTTATGCCAAGCTATTTTTCATTTCTATCTTCAGAACAGCTTCTATTTCAGTTTAAACTTTGAATAGACAACTCCTATCTAGGATACCACTTTTCTCATTTCACAGATTAAGAACATGGAAATTGAAAAAACTGGGATGAAACATATGTGGGAAATGAGGCACATGATATTTAAACAGTCATTTAACCTTCAAATTTTATTAGGAGAAAATTACACTTATTGAATGTGTCCCCAACCATTTGATTTACTGCTACATCTCAATGTATTCGGTGATAATGCTCTAAGGTAACTTTTGTTGCCATGACCCCCAATTTACCAGGATTCCCAAGAAAGAGGGAAGTGTAGCTGAGAACACCCTAGCCTCTACCCCTCCTCTTTCCACACCTTACTCTTAAGATACTTCCCTCTCTCCCTGTGTAAGGATCTTCAGGCAGAGTACTGGCCTGGGGATCAGAAGGCCTGAGCTATAACCATGGCTCTGCCACTAACGAGCTGTACAAACTTGGACACATCACTTCGCTCTTCTAGGCCCCCTTTTTTCCTTATCCTTAAAATGAAGTCATTGAACCAGATGGTCCATTGCAGGTCTAAGGACCTAATTCTATTGTCCATTCCAGACCTAACATTCCATGTTCCATAAATCAAAAAGCAGCTCTTCCAAAAAGAAACAAACAAATAAATAAAACTCTGGGTACAAAGCACAAGTTGGCTGAATACTGCCCACTGGCTGTGTTAAATCTACTAAATTATTCTCACTGAAATACCAAGGGAATCTCTAAAAGTTATGTCAAGTTATTACTTCACAACTGCTTCAGGACACAGGTAGAGTCCATTTCCATCTCCCACTATTTCCTTTTTCCCTCCCATTCCTTCTGTACTCTGACAAATAAAAGATGGAGCTCTTCCTACAAATACCTCAGCTCATAAAATCATCTTTTTGTCCCTTCCCCACATGCCACTTATGGAACACTTTGGCAAAGGTAGTTTAAGATGTTGGATTCTAGTTTTTAAAGAATTTTTTGCCAGCTGGAAGTACAGACTTAGGCCATAAACAAATATCGCGGATGCATGATATGGAACTATTGAAACTCATAGTAAGAAATATTGGCCCTGCTCTAATGAAACTTAAATTTAACAGGGAAGACAAACAGATGTAATAGGGGAATCAATATAATCAGTACTAAAAATGGAGGTGTTGAATAATAATACAGCTAGAGATAAAGTACAAAGTGGTAGGAATTCTTTATTTGGAGTCAAAAGACCTGTATTCAAATCTTGGTGAAACCACTTGACAGTTTTGTTATTGTGGGCAAGTTATTTAAGGTTTCTGAGGTACAGTTTTCTCCAGTAAAATGAGTGCTTCTATTACCTACTTAAAATTTTTGTGAGGAAAACAGTGGATGCTATGTAATTGCTACCGTTTATTCCTGTCTCCCTGTTCTTTGGGTAAGGACAGGCCTGCTTCTAATTCTGCCTCTGATGACCTGTTTGATGAATGTTTGGCTGGTGCCAGATGATAATCAGTCCTGCAAGAAGTTCTGGATCTTTAGGCTTTCCAAAAGCACTTAGCACAGCACCTGGCACATAGTAGGTCCTTAATAAATGTTTACTGGCTGACTAATTGGCATAAAGCAGGCCCATGCCAGCCTCCATTACCCTCCTGGCCTTATTCCTTACTTGTGAATTGCAATGACATCCCCCACTCCACATCATTTCACCTCTGGTCTCCCCAGCATCCTCCCCACAACTGCCCACTTTGCAGCTCCCTTTTAATGTGGGTACCTTGAAAGCTGGAACTCTCTTTCATTTTGCTTAGCACATAGAGCCTGGCACATAGGAAGCATTTTAACAAATACTTATTTCCTTCTTCCTACTAGATTCTTTTTTTTTTAAATTTTTATTTTTAGGCAGTTGGGGTTAAGTGACCTACCCAGTGTCACACAGCTAGTAAGTGACAAGTATTTGGTCTGAGGCTGAATTTGAACTCAGGTCCTCCTGACTTCAGGGCAGGTGCTCTATCCACTTGTGCCACCTACCTGCCCCGCCTACCAGATTCTTAATAAATGCTTGTTGACCTGACTTACCTGGTAACCTCTCTTTATCACCTGCCTGGTCAATCAAAGCAAAATTCATTCTCCCAGATCTCTCCTTTTCTATGTTCTCTTGTTTCAGCCATAAGCAGCAGACCAGTAAAGGCAGAATCAAGTACAGCTTAATCCAGCACCAAAAGGATTATCAGAGCTCAAACTACATATTGAGAGCTCATTGCTTTTGGCTTCTTGTGGACATCTCTCCCTATATCAATCAACTAATCAATCAATAAACATCTACCAAGCATCTACTATGTGCTAGATACTGTGCTAAGTGCTGAGGATACAAAAAGAGACAAAAGACAGTCTCTGCCCTAAGGAAGTCCCCGTTCTAACAGAGGAGACAATAAAGAAAGATATACATGATAAACAGGAAATAACAGAGGCAAAGCACTTGATTTAAGAGGTATTGGGAAAGGCTTCCTATAGTGGATAGGATTTTAGTTGGAACTAAAAGGAAGCCAGGAAAGCCACCGAAAGTCAAGCAAAGGATTTTGTATTTTATTCTGGAGGTGACAGGGAACCACTGGAGTTTATTGGGGGTGTGTGTGTGTGTGTGTGTGTGTGTGTGTGTGTGTGTGTGTGTGTGTGTGTGACATAGTTGAATCTGTGTTCCAGGAAAATTGCTTTAGTGACCGATGGAGGATGGATTGGAATGGGAAGAAAAGTGGAGGCCGGCAGACCCAAGAGTAAATAATGCAATAGTCCAGACATGAGGTGGTAATGGCCTGTACCAGAGTGGTGGCAGTGTCAGAGAAGAGAAGGAAGCATATTCAAGAGATGTTGCAAATGTGAAATCAACAAGACTTGGCAACAAATTGGATAAGGGATGGGGTGAAGGGATGTGTGTGTGTGAGAGAGGTAGTGAGGAGCTGAGGGTGACTCACAGACTGGGAAAATGGTAATGCCTTCTATCATAATAGGGAAGGGAGGAAGGAAGTGGGGAAGATTTAGGGAGAAATATAATAAATTCAGTTTCAGACATGTTGAGTTTAAGATGTTTACTGGACATCCAGTTTGAGATGTCTCAAAGGGAGCTGGAGATGTGAGACTGAGGTCAGGGAATAGAAGAGAGATTTGAGAATTGTCAACAATGGTAATTAAATCCATGGGAGCTGATGAGGGAGAAGAGAAGAGGACAGAGCCTTGTGGGACACCCACAATCAGAGAGCATGAACTGGATGAAGGATCAGCAAAGAAACCTCAGAAGGAGTGGCCAGATAGGAAGAAAATCAGAAAAGAGTGGTGTCCTAAAAACCTAGAGAAAAGAAAGTAGATATCAAGGAGGAGAGAGTGATCAACATCATTAGTGCCTACAGAGAGGTCAATAGCATTCTATTATATTTATATACCACAATTAGTTCTGTCATTCTTCAATCAATATGTACCCATTCTGCTTCCAATTTTTTTGGTATTACAAAAAGTGAGGCCATTAATATTTATGAAATGTCTCTTGCTGTCAAGATTTCCTCGGGGTAAATACTTAGCAGTGGATTCTCTGTGTCAAAGAGTATAAGTAGTTTAATAACTTTTCTTATAAAATTCTAATTGTCTCCAGAAAAGCTGGAACAATTTTTAGCTTCCCAGACAGTGGATTAGACTGCCTATCTTTCCCCAACCCTTAAAATATTGACTTTTAGCTTTTATTGCCTTTGGTAATTTGATGGTTGTCAGGTGAAACCTAAGTTGTTTAAATGTGTATTTCTCTTTTTAGTAATTTGGATCTTTTTCCTCCTATGGTTGTTGAATATTTTATTTCTTTTTAAAGTTGTTGATATTCTTTGACTATTTATCTAGGGAAACTGTTCCTAGTCTAATATGTTTATGCCAATTTGCTAGGGAAATAGTTCCTAATCTAATGTATTTATGTCAATTTCCCACATATTTTGCATATCTGATTTTTATCATAGATACTTGTGAAAAGATTTCCCCCTACTCGACAATTTCTTCTTGTTCTAGTTGCATTGATTTTGTTTGTATAAAAGCTTTTTAATGAATATAATCAAAATTGTTTATTTTGTCTTTTGGGATCTTCCTCCTTTATTTATGAATTCTTTTCCTAATGAGTGGGAGAAACTTACCCACTTCCATTCTACTCTAAATTATTTAATGCCGTGACTTCCTAATTGAGGCTACTTGTCCACATAAGCTTATTGTGGTATATGGTGTAGTTGCTGGTCTAACCCTATTTTTCTGGCCAAACTGCTTTCCTATCCCTGCCACTCCCCCCTGCACCCCCACGAGTTTTTGCCATATAGAAAGTAAATTGTATTCATGGATTTTTTGAAAAATGAGCTACTGAGCTCATTTGCTTTTCAGTCCCACCTAACATATTCTACTGACCTACTTTTCTATTTTAACCATCAAATCTAAATAGTTTTGATGACTGCTGCTTCATTATATAGTGTGGTGCTACAAGGTCCCCTTCATTCCAACTTTTTTATTATTTCTCTTGAGATATTAGATACTTTGTTTCTCTAAATGAATTTTTAAAAATTATTTTGCTTAGTTGTATAAAATCATCCCTTAGTAGCTTGCTTGTTGTAGTACAAAATCTATACATTAATTTAGGTATAATTACTTTAATTGTATATGTGTGGTCCAACTATGATAATAAATATCTCTATTCCTTTAATAAATATTCTTTATTTCTTTGATTTCTATAATAAAATCTTTTTTAGATGAATTCCCAATTATTATATGTATTTTATAGTTATTTTGAATGTGATTTTTCTATCACTTCCTCATTTTTTTTTAGTACTGAATAAAAATGCTAATGATTTTTCTCAATTTATTTTAAGTACTGCACTTCTGCATACGCAACACTAAAACTATAATTTGCAGGGAAGGTAAAGCTATGCACTGACAGAAAAAGTTCATCACCAGGAGTTCTCTACACAGATGAAATTACAGGGAGGGAATGAAAAAAAGGAAGAAGAGAAAGAGGGAAGGGAAAAGGAGAGACATGGTAGAGAGGGGATGGAGGAGGGAAAGAAGGGAAGGAAAAGATGGACTACTACTTTACTGGAGCTATTACTTGCCCTGATTAGTTTCCTCCTGGGTTCTCTGGAGTTTTCTAAGTAAACCATAATGACAAATGCAAACAGGGATAATTGTATATCATCTTTACTGGTATTTATAGTTTTAATTTCTCTTAGTGCTATAGACTTTTTTATTTAATTAAATTTTATTAATATTTATTAAGCATTCACAGGGTACACGACATTATAATTAGATGCTAAGAGCCTAAGGATGGAAAAAGTAGAGAAAACTTGGTTCCTATGTTTGAAGAGCATATGACTTAGCTCAAGTAAGCTAGGAAAACTGATGTGTATATTTGTACACCATCTTTGGGGAAAGAGAGATTAATTTGGGAAAAAATTTGAAGGTGATACCCTTCCTGCCTAATAAGGAAAGGTATCACACAGGGAGGAGGAAGCTTAATGTATTTAAAAGGCATTACCTTTTTTTTTTTTAAAAGCCAACTTATTTCACCATTTGGGACATTATATACATGTTTAGGAAGCTGGCAGAGCAAAAGAGAAAGAACAATGGACTTGGATTTAAGAAATCTGGACTTATATCTCTTAAAATGTGGCAAACAGAACTGAATGTGGAACTCCATATGTAGCAAAATAAGTACTGGATACATTGGGTCTACCATCTTCCTTGATCCTGGACTTGTATATCTACTATTTTTGTTTTGTTTTTTTTTTTGCTAGGCAATGGGGGTTGAGTGATTTGACCAGGGTCACACAGCTAGTAAGTGTCAAGTGTCTGTGGCTGGATTTGAACTCAGATCCTCCTGACTCCAAGGCTAGTGCTCCCACCACTGCGCCACCTAGCTGCCCTTCTTGTACATCTATTAATGAAGACTTTAGTTATTACGTAATCTTCTTAACAAGCCACATGACACTGCAGAGCTTGTGGTAAACTAAAACCCTCAAGTCTTTTTCATAGAAGTCACGTCTTGCTATTCAGCACAGCAGCAACCGTTCTTGCTCCACAGCGGTTAGCCATGACCTCCACCATCCCAGCAACCATGTCAAAAGGACCTACAGTTGGTACTGATCCTGGCAGCACTTATTCCTGGGCGGGGATCTTCCAACATGGGAAAGTGAAAAGCATGGCTAATGACTAAGGAAACAGAACTACCCCAAGCTACACTGCCTTCACCAACACAGAATGTTTAACTGGTGATCCTACAAAGAATCAAGTTGCGATAAACCCCACCAACACAGTCTTTGATGCCAACGTCTGATTGGTCACAGATTTGATGACGCAGCTGTACACTCAGACATGAAAGTATCTGCCTTTCATGGTGGTAAATGATGCAGGCAGGCCTAAGATCCAAGTGAGGGACAAAGGGGAGACCAAAAGTTTCTATCCAAAAGAAGACCTTTTATGGTCTTGACCAAGATGGAAGAAATTGCTGAAGCTGACCTTGGGAAGGCTGTCACAAATGCTGTTGTTACAGTACCAGCCTACTTCAATGATTCCCAATGTCAGGCCACCAAATATGCTGGAACCATTGCTTTTCTCAATGTGTTCTGAATCATCAATGAACCAAGTGCTTATGGCTTAGACAAAAAGGTTGGTGCTAAGAGAAACGTGCTGAACTGTGACCCTGGAGGTGGTACTTTTAATGTCTTCATTCTTACCACTGAAGACAGTATCTCTAATGTCAAGTCCGCAGCTGGGGACACTCAATTGAGAGGGGAGGACTTTGACAACTACATGGTCTTTATTTCTGAGTTCAAGCAAAAGTACAAGGACATCAATGAAAACAAGAAGGCTGTCCACTATTTGTGCACCACTTGCGAATGTGCAAAGCACATCTTCTCTTCTGGTACTCAGATCAGTACTGAAATTGTCTCACTCTATGAGGGTATTGATTTCTAAACCCCTCTCACCTGTTAGGGTGAATGTCTCACAGTCTCATGAGAGCTCTGTTGGGGGAACTTTCCCATGGGAGTTCTAGCTTCTATCAGTAGAAGCTGAGGGTCACAAGATAGTTGCGTGGCAAAAATAAGGAAGTCTCCCAGGACCTCTCCTTTGCTGACCTGCAGCTCCCATGGTTGGTTTGGCTCTCCTCTCACTGGGAGATGAGTCCTGACACGAGCTCCAGCAGACCTGATGATTGGCTATCACAGGGGGATCATGCTTTGAACATGCATCACTAGGGCCATAAAAGACAGCTAATTGCACTCAATAAACAGAGCTTCTGCCACCTTGCTGTCTCCCGCCTCATCCATGTGTCTCGGGGTTACAGAGCATTGAGCTGGTCTCATGCTCATCACTGCAGCGGCCGCGTCACTCACCCAAGTCTGATTTGAAGAACTGAATGCTTCTTCTGTGGCACATTGATGCTGTGAAAAATCCCTAAGAGATGCCAAACTAAACAAATCATAGATTCATGACATCCTCTTTGAGGGTGGTCCCACTCAGATCTCCAAAATCCTGAAGCTTCTGCAGGACTTCTGCGGCAAGGAGTTCCACAACAGCATCAATTCTGTTGAGGCTATTGACTATGGTTCATCTGTTCAGGTCACCATCTTGTCTGGAGATAAATCTGAGAATATGCAGGACTTGCTGCTGGTGGACATTACTCTTCTTTCCGTTGGAACAGTTCTAATCAAACCATCCCCACCAAGCAGACAACCAACCTGGTATGCTTATTCAGATTGATGAAGGTGAGAGATCAGTGACAAAGGATAACAACCTGCTTGGCAAGTTTGAGCTCACAGGAATCTCCCCCTAATCCCAGCGGTGTTCCTCAGAATGAAGTTACATTTGACATCAATGCAAATGGCATCCTCAATGTTTCTGTTGTGGTTAAGAGCAAAGGCAAGAAGAATAAAATCACCATCACTAATGACAAAGGTTGTCTGAGCAAAGGAGACATTGAGCTTATGATTCAGCACACTGAAGCTGAGAAATACAAGGCAGAAAATGAGAAGCAGAGAGACAAGATGTCTTCTAAGAATTCTCCTGAATCTTATGCTTTCAACATGAAGGCTACTGTAGAGGATAAGAAACTTCAAGGCAAAATTGGTGATGAACACAAACAGAAGATAGATCTTTGACAAATGTAATGAAATAATCAACCTGCTAGATAAAAACCAGACTGCTGAGAAGGAGGAATCTGAGCATCAGCAGAAAGAATCACAGAAGGTAAGCAACCCCATCACTGCTAAGCTACACCAGAGTGCAGGGGGCATGCCAGGACACATGCCTGGGGAGTTCCCAGGGAGTAGAGCATCCCCATCTGGAGGTGCTTCTTCCAGACTCACCACTGAAGAGGTTGACTAAACACAGCAGAAGAAAGACCATTCCACACAGCTTTCCAGATAATGAAGGACCTAAATTTGTCACCAAGGCAATAGCAGTTTAAAAGTAAGATTTAAGCTGCTGTGTAAATCTGGGCATTCTGAATACTTGAACATGTACAGAAGGAGAGAAGTGAACAACATTGTACTTTATCACTACTGTAAACAAATGGAAATGTGAATCTTGTCCTGGAAAGTAAAATATATTTAAAATCGGCCCCACAAAAAAAAAAGTCATGTATACCCTAATTTTATAAATGTACAAAACTAAAATGTAATTGAAAAAAGCCTGACCATTAATTAAGGATACTATTTCTAAGCTGTGTACAAATTGATAGGAAATCACATACAACTCCCTAAAACTACTTCTTTCTTTTACGAAAAGAAAACAATCATATAAAGAGTGGCTATTTCTGGAGAAATCGAGTTCACATAGAATAATCTGCTTGTTCAGCTTCTATGCCTAAGGCTTAAAATTAAATGTTCATCAAAATAAACAGCTTAAATTTCTCACCTGTAACCCAGGAATAAATCGAGTGTCCTTTTCAACCACAAGAAGATTAGCTACTTCAGCATTAAGAATGGATCTCGTGATGCCACCTGGCCCAGGGCCTACTTCATAAACATGAGCATTTTTCAGATTGCCAGTCTTTCGTACAATCTTATCTAGAAAAAAAAATTCAACATATACATCTCTTGTAAAATGCTAATCCTGGAGGTGAATTTAGAAGTGAAAATGAGTATGCAAAGTCCATCAATCATTTTCACATCAATAATAATGGCTAACATGTATATACATTTTAAGGTTTATGAAGAATTTTACACGTTAACTCATTTGAGCCTCAGAACCATGTTAAGTAGGTACTATTATAATCATCCCCATTTTACAGATGAGTAAACTGAGGCTAAGAAAGGTTAAATGATATGCCCACGGTCATACAGTTAATAAGTGTCTGAGGCAATATTCAAACTCAGTTCTTTTTGACTTCAGTTCTAGCACTATATCCACCATTCTACCTATTCAATAGTTTTTCAAAAAATACCTCTAAGTAAACAACATATAATGAGCACATAGTATTTATCTTTATTTGCTGTTCAGCTATAACAATCCTTTTAAAAATCAGTAATAATATAACTATAGTAGTTCAAAAAAGTTTTGGATTTGGGGGCTGTTTCTTCCTTTGTTCATTAATTTAAAAAAAAAAAAGGCAGCAGGCTCCAGAAATGCTTCCTTTCTAAAAACTCTTAGAAACCTCCACGTCTCACATCCACACCCACACACACACACTCACAAAATCTCTCTCTCTCTCTCTCTCTCTCTCAATGGTCAACAATCATTTGCACTAGCTAACCCTGAATATCTCTTTATAGAGATGGAGAATCTGAAGTGCCTAACTAAGCACACACTCCTCCCTAAAAACCCTTAACTATATCTTATGTCACTGAGCTGTCATGGTGTGAAGGTAACAAAGGACCCTGGAAAAGAGAGACAGCTGGTGATGCTACATTGAGGAGCAGCTTCTGCACAGGACCATTGCTGATATGTCTCCTCTACCTCACTAATACAACCAGCAGCAGCCTGAAAACAAATGCACCAGAGGTTGAGTGAACACCATAGTTATATTCCTTTCCTTCTCTGTTTTGGAGGTGAGATGACAAGAGTTTGGCAGTACTTTTTGCCTGTGTATGAATGGGACGGGAAGAGTGACTGCAAACTGCCCTCGCTGCATCCTTCTCTTGTTTCCTTCTACCCTAAAGGTCAGGTATCAAACTCAA
Organism: Vombatus ursinus; assembly: GCF_900497805.2. Taxonomy (NCBI): domain Eukaryota; kingdom Metazoa; phylum Chordata; class Mammalia; order Diprotodontia; family Vombatidae; genus Vombatus; species Vombatus ursinus. The sequence goes on from NW_020954953.1 coordinate 17,484,326, forward strand.
ACAGTATCCCTACAGCCAGTGGGGTGGATGGCAGGGGGTGGGAGTGGGGGGAGGAGTGATTGCAAACTGCCCCCTCCCATCCTAGGGTGTCTCTTAAGCCAGTGTTAAACTCAAATAGAAATGGATAACTGCAGGATGCATACTAAGAAAAACCAAATTAACATTATGTTATATTGTATTTTTCACTTATTTTCTAAAATATTTCCCAATTACATTTTAATTTGGTTTAAGCCATGCTTGGGAGTTTTTTCCCTTTTTCAATGAGTCTGACACCTCTGTCTTAAGCTATCTCTTGTTTAAGTTAAAATGTGTTAAAAATAAAAGCCTACTGTTTTAAGCAATTACTGACAAGTGTGATTCTTTATGAAACCTCCCATAAGCCCAAAGGACTCCAAAGGCCTGACTAGGACAGCAATTTATATTAATAAACACACCATTTCACTGTAAGATGTATGAATAACAGAATTGAAGAATTGGCAGGGGCCTCTGCAGCAATCTAGGAAGCTAGATCTAAAAGGAATCTCAACTATAAAATATCTAACTGGTCATCCAACCTCATGCCAAGGAGGGGGAACTCAGTACCTCTCAAGGCAGTCTATTTTATTTTGGATAGGGCCATTGGGAAGTTTTTTCCTGACATAAAGCCTAACTTTGCCTCTGTGCCTTTAGTCAGGAAGATCTGAGTTCAAATGGGGCTTCTTGATCTTACTATGTGAATTTGGGCAAGTCATTGAACTTCTTTTTGCCTCAGTTTCCTCAACTGCTAAAAAAAAAAAAAAAAAGATTATAACAATAACACCTACCTCCCAGGGTTGTTGTGAGGATCAAATAAAATCATATTTGTAAAGCATTTAACATGTTGCCTGGCACATCATCGGAGCTTAATAAATGCTTATTCCCTTACCCCGCATTCCTTAACCTTCTTCATTCTCAGGAGGTAACCTCAACTTTCAATCACACTAAGATCTAGACAATTTAGACCAAAGTCCCTCCATGCTTCAAAACCTCTGCATCTCTGTCTTTTCATTCCTTGTTCTCTCATGCATCAAGAAATGGTCTTCCTTACCAAGACTAATCCCCTCCTTGTCCTTTTTACTTCCTCTAGGAAGCACTATCAATCACCTGCCCTTTCTCAGGTGTCTACCATTTCTTTATCTCCTTCCCCTCCAACTATAAACATGACCAGGTTTTCTTTTGCACTACATGGGGGGTGGGAGGGATTTCCTTGTCCTTAGCCCTCAAGCCACTGTGTCCTCTTTCCTTGCCAAATTTTTAAAAGTAGTCTATGCTCCCTACTTCTAGTTCTTTCGCTTTTCAAATACTTGAACAACTCAGTTTCTATCTTCACCAATAAATTTAAACTGCTCTCAAGTCACTAATGACCAAGTCATCAACTCCAGGGGCCTTTTCCAAGGAAAAAAATCTTCCTTGACTTTCACATGTTAGGACTCTATAAATGTAAAACATATTAAACACATTTTAAAAAAAAAAACCTAAACATTTCCTTTACAGACAATAACAATAAAAACTGCAATTTATATACGGAAAAGAAGCAGAAGACAACTAACTAAAAGGAGACATAATCATATCCTGAATGAGTGATCAAAGACCAAATCACAGAAACAACAATTATATGAAAGAGAATAATGCTAATGAGATAATACACCAAAAATGTTCAAGATTCAGCTAGAGGACAGTGGAAAGATAGCCCAGACTCATACAGCTGAAGTTGGATTTGAACTCAGATGTTCTTACTCCCTGTCCAATGCTCCATCTACACCCTGAACTGAACTAAACTGAATGGAATGGAACAGAACACCATCAGTGGTCAAAACATAGATATGGCTTTGACTCTTATGCAGGACAGTTGGGTGGCTAAATGGATAAGAGTGCCAGACCTGGAATCAGGGAGACTCTTCTTGAGTTCAGGGTAGCTCCAGAACTACTAGATGTGTGACAGGGCAAGTCATTTAATCCTGTTTGCCTTAGTTCCTCATCTGTAAAACGAGCTGGAGAAGGAATGGCAAACCACTCCAGTATTTTGACAAATCTGACAAGACTGAACAACAACAAAGAAACGTAACTAATCCAAAGGATGGTTTTCTAAAACATTGCATTTAGTAAAGGCCTTGGATGCAAGTTCAAACTTTCAATTACATGACAGAAACAAACTTCGAACATCGCAAAGAAATATATTCAATTCATTTATAGAATGAATTCATTATATGTATGTGTGTGTATAAATTCATAAACATTTATTAAGCACCTACTATCGCCAGCCACTGTGCTATGAGCTGGGGAATACACAAAGGGGCAGTCCTCCTTTTTAGATGTAATTGGGGGAAAAAATATTAACAAAAAAGAGCAGTCATCATTAAGTCTAAATTCTTAGGCTTACCACAACTTTCTTCCCCTATGACTTCCATCCCCGCCCCACAGCTAAGCACAGTGCCAGTCACAGAGTAGGCGTTCAATGTTTATTGAATGAATGAATTCAGAAACCGACTCCAAAGCATTTGTAAAAATAATTCTGGGAGTCATACTTTAAAAACCCGTAACACTTCTTTCTGGACCAAGTGCAGCTCTCAAAATATTTAAGTTCAGATATATTTTAATGCCAACACTGCACGTGGACTAGAAATACACAAACCCAGATTGACAGAAGCCACCGCCTCCCCACGTAAAAGACGCCAGGCAGAAGAGCGCCTGCACGCGACTGCGTGTACACGCCTCCGACGTGCGCGTGCACGCCGCCCCGGACTCACAGCACCGCCCGCCCCTTCCGGTACAATCTGAACCACGAGGAGGAAGCCCTGGGAGCGTCATGACATTAACCACCTGTCAGCCTCAGGTCCAGGAGGAAGTTCTGGGACAGCTGTTTCTGGGCTCGGAGTCCGAAAAGTTTTATGATCTCCCCGATCGTGGGCAAAGGAGGGAGGCGGAAGGCTCCTAGCTTTGCTTGGGCACCCATGAGTCCGGCGCAAGCTGCTCCTCAGATGGGCCTGGGCAAAGGGCCGCCCATCTCTGACGCCGTGTCCAATTAGGTCGTCGGCCCGCTGCCGGAAGTTGCCGAGCTTGGCCGGGAAGGCCCGCCTCCTGACGCAAACGTCGACACGTGACGCAAAGTTCTCTGGGAACGCCGCTCTACCAAATCCTCTGGGAGCATCGTTGCTGGCTAACTGTTCCTGTTGCCGTTGCTTCCTCTCCAGCAGCTGCTGATCTCTGTTTGAATCTGCCCTGCTATTAGAGCTCCCCGAACCATAGCACTTAACGAATAGCGTTTGTTAATGTTCCTGTGCGCCTGCTGCTGTGTGCATACACTTATAACAAGCACATACATACTAGCCTGTGTCTTTACACCATTACCCCTGAAATGTTATCTGATGACTGCATAATAGAAGTGCAAAACAAAGCTCCAACTTAAAGGTTGTTACCAAGTAGGATTCCTTCCATCTCAAAACACTTTTTTTCCAAACGTCAGGGAGGCTTCCTGGATAAAGTGGCAACAGAATGGATAGGAGCTCAGCAGGCAGAGGTGGAAGAGGTGACGTTGTAAGCATAAGCAATGACCCCAGCAAAGACAGAAAACGGAAAGTGAGAGAGTGAGGATGAACCTAGGCTGTATGGAGGAGGGTATCTTAATAAGATAAGCCGGAAATGTGAAGCGGCATCAAATTGTGGAAGATGAAAATTAAAACAAATTACAGTGTTACAGGAGTAACACTTAGTGGTGGTAATTTTAGGAGCCTAAAGTAATTTTTTGAAAAACAGTTCATCTTGTCTTAACTGTAGGGGCGTGCTTCTCCGCTCTAATTCAGCCACAAACCATCACGTTTGCGCATTTCCAATCACACAGTCTCCAAGGATTGCACTGAGCCCAGAACTTTGAAATTCCAGCCTTCTACTCATGACCTCTAGTCTTACCTTTCTTATCTCTTGATTCATCTCTTACTCTCCAGGCATACCAACTTCATTTTGCCTTTTCATACCTACATTTCCAGTTTTAACTCCATGGATTTCCATGTAAATGCCTCAGGACTGCCTTAGACTCCTTTGTCCACTGAACTTGCCAACCACACTTGTGAATTCTCATCCCCTGAATAGCTTGTACTGTTTAGTTTGTCCATTGCTGCTCCAGAGCTGCTAAATGCCATTGTAAGCTACAAAACTATGTATTTCTCCTTATGCAAGTGCTTCCTTCATGGCTTCTCATGTGCATAACCTTGGTGTTTGGCTTTCCTCTCTTGTTAACTTCATATAAAATCAGTTTTTAGGTCCTATTGATTACACCTCTATTTGTCTCATCAGCCTCCATTTAATTAGGTACGCAGGTACATCCCCAGGAAAGGTCCTTCTTAACACTCACCTTATAGTCTTGTGTTATCCTCCTTTCCTTTGCCAATCTAGCATTGTGAAGTTGCCAGAATTATATTTCTTTTGCCCATACCATATGTCTCCCTGCTTGAAAACTTGAACTTGTATCTGGTTTATATGTGGTGAGGTCCTACCTCTACCGGACTGTAAGCTCCTTAAAAGCAGCAAAAATACCTGATTTCCATTTTATTACCTCCTCCAATCCTGTGCCTAATAGTTTTCTGCACCCAGTAGACATTTAATAAATGTTGTATTATGGTATAAATGCTACTAACTAGCTGTGTGTGACCTTGGGCAAATCAGCCTCTCCAAACCGTTTCTATATGTCTACAATAAAGGGATTGTGCTAGATGATTTCTAAAGTTCCTTCCAATTCTGAACTTCTCTTGTTTTATGAAAGGTAATTAGAGTGGCTGCCAGGAAAATGCTTTGAATACTATTAGGCCCTTTTTGTACAGCAAAGCCATGTACTTTGCAACATGGTATAAAAGGTGGTGCTCAAACTATCTTGAAGAAAAGATCCTGAAAGGTAAAGGTGAAGAGCATGTGCATTCCAGGCAGAAAGAACTGCTAGTGAAAAGGCATGAAGCAGGAGATAGAATCCCATGTATGAGAAGCAAAGAGAAAGCCTGTTTAGCTAGATCACATAAAATGCTAGAAGAGGCAGCTAGGCGGCACAGTTCATGGAGCACTGGGCCTGCAGTCAGGGAGACCTGACTTCAAATCCAACCTCAGACACTTATTAGCTGTGTGACTTTGGGTGAGTTACTGAACCATTGAAACTGAAACCATGAGTTTCTCAATTGTAAAAGAGTTACAGCTCTGGGAAATTGGAAGAATGGTGATAATTTCCAAAGAAATATGGAAATTTGGATGAGGGATGAATTAGGGGGAGAGGGAAGACAATGAGTTGTTTTGGACATGTGTTTGAGACATAAATAAAACATCCAGTTTGAAATTTCAGATAGGTGGTTGGTAATTTGGTACTGACACTCAGAGGAGAGATTTGGTAGGGGAGAAGGCATGAATAAATTTATTTTTGCAAAGTACAGTGATATATGTCTAAATCTCCTTTTTGTTTGCATCCTAATTGATAATATTTTATTTCAAGTAGAATAAAGAACCATGGTTGTATTACTTTATTCAGTCAGGTTCAAGGAGGTTTAGGATCATAGATTTAGATGTGAAAGATCCAAAGAAACTAGGGAACAGAGCATTTTAGAGACTTGGAACTGAAAGCTACAAATAGTACTAAAGGCAACACCCATTGCAAATGGCAAAAGTAATGTCCTTGTCCTTCCCTGGCAGGACTAGTAGTTTACTATCTCCAGACCTGCAACATATATCTAGCAAGGCTGCCATCTCAGTCAAGATGATGAATAAGAAGTATCGGGAGAAGTGGGCCTTGAGAAGTAAAGATTGCCTCTATTTTTCTGCCTATTTTGAACTACTTGGGCATCTGGACCAAAAATGTCAATTCTCCCTTATCTGGGAAGCTGCCTAGTTGATAAAGGATCTCACTATATGCTAGCTTACTAAATAGTATGTAGCTAGCTTGTAGCTGACTTGATGGGAAGAACATGTTTCATAGGATCATAGATTTACAACTAGATAAGACCTTAGAGGTCATAAGCTACCTGGGCATGAACTATGCTTCTTGTTAGGTGAGTGACCTCACCTCCTTGGTATGTACCTTACCTCAACTGACTATCTAGGTAGCCACAGACCTTGTTTCCTATTCCATCCAGCTTCTGCTGGGATACCAGGGAATTCAGCATCTGCATCTTCCTATCTGCCCTGCCAGTGCATGCATTTCCCTCATGGGTGGGCCTCTCATCTACCCAGTCCTCACCTGACTTTGTACCTATTGCTCTGGGAATGATAATAAAAGCATTACTATCATTGCTACTGGAATGGATATGACAATTTAGTGTCTGAAAGCTCTCCTCATGATCCTGGGGCCTACCTAGACCAAAACACTCCTAGGATGCCCTTGTTAGAATCAATAAATCAGCGAGCATTTATTAAGTACTTTCAGTCATGTCTGACTCTTCATGATCCCATCTTGGGATTTTCTTGGCAAAGATACTGGAGTGGTTTGCCATTTTCTTCTACACCTCACTTGACAGATAAGGAAACTGAAACAGGGTTAAATGACTTGCCCAGGGTCACACAGCTAGTAAGTGTTTGAGGCCAGATTTGAACTCAGAAAGAGGAGTCTTTCTGATACCAAGCCCAGTGCTTTATCCAGTAAGCCACCTCATGCCTGATTAAGTACTTAGTATGGACTTAATAAAATCCTGTAAGTTCCTTGAGGGTCAGAAGGTTGGGCACTGTGTGCCCAGCACTGTATGCCCAGCACTTGACACCGTGACTGGCAAAGAGTAGGCACTTAATAAATACTTGTTGATTGTTTAATCTAGTCCAACCTTCTCATTTAACAATTGAGGAAATTTAGAGAGATTGAACCTAGAGATTTAAATTGGTTAGAGAAGGGAAGAGAAAGGAAACTAAAGTGGCTGAACTCTGCCCCCTGCAGTTGTTGACCACCTAGAATTCAAACTAGGCTCCTAAAGGTAACTTCGAGAATATTAAGAAACCAAACCTGGCTAATATTTTTACTGGCTAATTTTTTTCATCCAATACCAATGAAAAAGAATTATAACAAAAGAGTAACAGACTGCACATTAGCCCAGCCATTGTGACTTATTTACCTTATCATACATTAGTAAAGTTAATTCCACACAAATTTATTAAGCTTCTGCTATGTCACTTTGCTAGTTGTTAGGTACACAAAGGTGAAAAAATGACATTCAGTCCTTGTACCCTGAAGCTTTCCGTTTGGTATAATGGGGGTGAGTGCTATACAGTTATCCTTTCACGTCATGACTTTCCCCATTTTGGGTTTTGATAGATCTTGGGTAAGCATAAGAAATTAAATGGGAATTTGGGGAGGAGTTTTGCAGAAACCGCAGGCATCACGTGAAAGCCAGCAGACGACATAGAACCTATGACCAAATATTTAACCCAAATTTTGCAATAAGGTACTGTAAACACCCCGTAAGAGAAAAAGAAAAAAATACAGACTTCTTCTCTAGTGTGAAGGGAGGGCCAAAAACTTTTATGCAGATTTTCCAGATTGTGGGGGCATTGTGCCCCAACCCCTGCAATGTGGAAGGGATAACTATACTCAGAGACAGATACCAGCTGTGTAACTTTGGTCAAATCACTTTATTCATCTCTATGCCTCAGTTTCCTTAGCTATAAAATGGGGATGCTAATATTTGCATTAGCCTGTAAGATTGTTGTGAGGAAATCACTCTAAACTTCAGTGTGTTCCACAAATGTGAGTTACTGTTATGAGAGGCAGGCTGGTATCATGGGAAAAAGTAGTCGACTTGAGTCAGGAGATTTGGATTCAAATGCTAGCCCAGAAACTTGGCTAGCTGTGGGACTATGACTATATATAGTTAAGATTTATACAAGTGTTATACAAGATAGGATATGATAAGTGAAAATGAGAGAGAAAAAACACTCAAATTTTATGAAGGAGTAATCAGTTTTAGCCTGAGGGGAATGGGGAAATACTTCATGGAGGAAGTAGAATTTGAGCAGGATCTTGAAGAGAGACATTTCAACAGGTTGAAAACAATCCATAAACAAGCATTAAGTGCCTCCAAAATACTAGGCACTTTGCTAGATGTTAGGGTTACAAAGATAAAAACAGAATAATTTCTGCTTTCAAAGACTTTATATTCTCTTGGGGAAGTAGTATATACATATGTATGTGTGTGTGTATAATTATATGTGTGTATACATATATACACACACATACATACATATATAAATACAAAATGTATAGACAGTAAACAAAAAGTGTCCTTTGGGAGATGGCATGGTCATTAGCCGGTGAGTGTAGAAGGTTGGAAAACTCACCTTTGGGAGGTAGAACTTGATCTGAGCTTTGAAAGGATTCTAAGAAGCATGGAGGTGAAGAGGGAGTGTATCCCCCGAAGGAGGGACAGTCTGGGCAAAGGCACAGAGTATGGCAAGGTAACATTTTGTATATAAAATATACATGCATACATATGTATGCAGTGCATACACACACATATATCTCAGCCTTGAAAGGTAGATTGGATCCACATTGTGAAGGGCATTGAGCACCAGAAAATTTTGTATGTTACCTGGAGACAAGATAGAGTCACTGAAGCCTTTTGAGCTGCTGTGTAACAAAGTCACACCTATGCTTTAGTGATATTTAATAATAGCTTTGGCAGCTATGTGGAGGATAGATTGGAAAGGGAGACACTTGAGGCAGGGAGACTGATGAAGAAACTATTCCAATAGTTTAAGTAAAAAATATTGCAGGCCTCAACTAGGATGGTAGTCTGTGAGTGTAGACAAGGCAGAAATGCAAGAGCAAAAAAAAAAAATTGCAAAATGAACTTTTCTCAGTCCTCATTCTCCTTGACCTTTCTGTAACCTTTGACACTTGATCACTCACTCCTCCTTGACATGGTCTTTTCTCTAGGTTTTCAGGACACTGCTCTCTCCTGGTTTTCCTTCTACCTATCTGATCACTCAGTCTCTTTTGCTGATCTTCATCTGTATCATGTCCTCTAATTGTGCCCCCAGCACTTGGTCCTAGGCCCTCTTCTCTTCTCCATGTATACTACTTCACTACATTTTATCAGCTACCATGAATTTAACTACCATCTATCTCTATGCTGTGATTCTCAAATCTATCTTTCCTACCCCAATGTCTCTGCTGACCTCCAGTCTCACATCTCCAACTGCCTATCAAACATCTCGAATTAGATATCCGGTAGACATCTTCAACTCAGTAAGTTCAAAATGGAGCTCATTATTCTTCCCACCAAACCCCACCCCACTCCTACCTTCCGTATTGCTGTAGAGAGCAACACCCATCTCCCAGTCTCCCAGGCTCTCATCCTGGACTCCTTACTATCTCTTGCCCCCCATATCCAATCCAATTCAATCTGTTACCAAGACATGTCAATTTCACCTTTGCAACAACTCTCTAATATGTCCCCTTCTCTCCTCTGGCACACTGCCATCCATCCAATGCAGGCCCTCATCACCTCAGGCCTGGACTATTGCAATGACCGAATGGTGAGTCCGCCTGCCTGAAACCTCTCCTCACTTCGATCCACCCTCCATTCAGCCACCAAAGTGATTTTCCCAAAGCCACGAAGGGATCACATGACCACTCCGCCCCACTCATTAAACTCCAGTGGCTTCCTATTACCACCAGAATCAAATACAAAATCCTCTGACATTCAAAGCCCTTCATCCAATAGCCCCCTCCTACCTTTCCAGTCCACTTACTCCACACCACATACTCTTTGATCTAGCCTCTTGGCTGTCCCATGAAAAAGACACTTCATCTAGCTCCAGTAATTTTGTCTGACTGTCTCCCATGTTTGGAATTCTCTCTCCTCATCGCCATCTACTGGCTTCCCTGGCTTCCTTTAAGTATCAACTAAAATCCCATCTTCTACAGGAAGTCTTCCCCAATCCCTCTTAATTCTAGTGCCTTTCCTTTCTTTTTATCCTGCATATAGCTTCTTTGTATATATTTGTTTTCTTATTGTCTCTCCTGTTAGACTGTAAACTCTTTAATGACAAGAACTTTTTGTATCCCCGGTGCTTAGCACAGTGCCAGGTACATAGCAGATGCTTAATAAATATTCATTGACTGACTGAAGAGATGTTGTGGAGATAGAATTAACAAAACTCAGCAAATGATTCAATGTATGGGTGTATGGGGCAGAAGGGGGAAAAACAAGCATTTGTTAAGCATCTACTATGTGACAGGCACTGTGCTAAGTGTTTCACAGTTTGTTTGTTTTTTTTCATTTGATCCTCACAACAACACTATGAGAAGAGTTGAGGATAACTCTGAGATTGCAAATATAGGTAACTGAAAAGATGTTGGTCCCCTCATAAGGAAATTGGGAAAGGGAAGAGAGATACAGTAGAGATGAATTATTTTGGAGCATGTTAAATTTGAAATACCTATAGGATACTGAATGAAAACTGTTCAAAAGGCTATTACTGATTTAGAACTAGAACTCTGGAAAGGGTAGAACTGAATAGATCAGGTAATCATTTGTATAGTGATAATAACTGAATTAATGTTGTTATTGAGAGTAGAAGTGTGGAGAGAAAAGAGAAAAGGGTCCAGATCAAAGCTTTTGGTTACATCCACAGTTAGGCATTCAGACTACATGTTCCTTGAGGCACAGCAGAACTTAGAAATCTAGTATTCTTTCCTCCTAAATTCACACTTTTTATTCTTATTCCAATTTGGACAAAAATAATGAAAGTAGTCTAGCTTTTTCTGTTGTTTCTTTAATTGGCTGTTCAAAATTCTAACTGAGTTTTGTAGCTTAAAATTATATTATTGAAACAGTTTGTGGGGGAAAAAAAATCCTTGAGGCAGTCCAGGGAAGAAAGTGAAGTAAGACTGGAAAAATACACTGTGGAGAAATTTGGATGCCAAGATAGGAAGTTGTATTTTATCCTATAGGCAATAGGATGCCACTGAACATTTTTGAATAGGGCGATGGCATGATCAGACTTGAACATTAGAAAGTTTGTTTTGGAAGCGCCATGAAGGAGTGATTGGTCAGGGAAATGACTATAGATAAAAAGACCAGATGGGAGGCTATTACAGTAGTCCAAGCAAATGGGGATAGGGCCTGAAAAGTATATTGATTCTAGTTTATGCCATGAACTGTATCCCAGTTCATAATCAAGTTGTGGGAAGGATTTTTTGAACCTCAAAAAAGTAAAGTGAGTATTATTAGGGGATTGAGGGAAGTAGGGATTACTAAGAAGAGAAGGAAAGTTAAATCTACACTACAGTGATTGTGATCAGGAAAGAGAAAAGTGAAAGAAGTTATAAAAAATTCAGGAAAAGTGTAGGAATACAGGAACTATTGCATTTCTTAATCTCAACCTATATTATAAAGCAGTATTTCTAAAAATGATTTAGTGCTGGTTACAAAATAGAAAAGTGTATTAGTGAAACAAACCAGACAAATAAGAATCAGAAATAATTTAATTTAGTTACCTCATATTTAATAAAACTAAGAACAGAAACTATCAGGATAACTATATGATAGGAATGACTGAGAAAATGGGAAAGTAGTTTAGCAAAAAAAGTTTAAATCAGAATCATATACCATATACAATAATAAATTCCAAATGGACAAGCAATCTAAATATAAAAGATCTCATTTTTAAAAAATTGGAGAGAAATGGAAGGAGGTGCCTCGTACAATCCTCCTTTATGTAGAAAGGTCTAGATGGAATTACTGTCGTTTGTTTTTGCTTAACTCTTGCTTTATTATAAGGAAAGGCTCAAGGAAAAAGGGTTATATTTGGAAATTATTGATATAAACCCAGAAATCAAGAACAAAACTTTTTTTAAAGTTCAGGAAAAATTAGAGATGAGAAGAAAAAAAAACACAGAATAGATAAAACAAGATAACCCTTTGCCAAATAGAACCTCTTGAAGTCATATAGTTTATGTGATAAGTTAATCCAATGTAATACAATGAAAGAATTACTTTCTGATAAAATTAATGTTTTAACTGGAGCCTGATAGCATTTTTAAAGTATCTATCCTATTCATGCCTTTATTAAAGGGAATTTCAGATTATGAGCAAGAAGGGATTATTTTAGGGATCTTAGAAATAGCCTTCAAATTATATGTTGTATATGTATCATATCTGTAGTTTTGGCCTGCTTCTCTTAGAGAGTAAAGGCAGTAGTAGAAGCAATAACCTCTGTGAGGTGCCCTCCCACACCCCAGGGAGAAGACCAAACTGAGACTCTATATTCTTATTTAGGCTCTCCCAGAAGTTACTGTCACCATCAATTTTCACTCTCATCCATAGTTGATTAACCACTGTTTCCAAAACTCTGACTGTTGGCTGTATCTACCCTCCCTCTGATTGTACCCACCTAGTTCCCTTCAAATTCCACAGTCCCTTCTGTACCCAGCTTCCTCCTGCCACTCAAGATTGTGCATTCTAAATTTCCTTTAATCCAAATCTCCTCTTATTTGCCACCCCTAATGCATATCAGCAGTTTCCAGTTCTGCAGTTCAGGCATTCGCTATCTTGGTTTTTGTTGATGATCTGTTGTGGTTTTAGTCAAGACTAAGTCCTTATATAAGGAACAGACCCTTCAATCAAATTCACTATGTTCAGTTCCAATATTCCTAACATTTTAGGAATAAACCTTTAGAAACAACCTTCCTCAATATTTGATCTCTAATACCTTTGACTACTCCCTCTGTGCTTTCTTTCTGACCCATTGCTTTGTCAACAAAACAAAACAAACAAAAAATCCTGAACTACACGAAAAATGTGACTCAGATGTTTTTAAAGACCCAACTTGGTAACTGTCATGCCTGTCTGAGCTGTGCAACAGCCGTGTCTATTTTTGCTTTTGTAAAGCCTTGGCAATTGCCATTTTAAGAAGAGTGAGAGTGCTTCAATCTCTTATTAAATCAGTTCACAAGATATATACAGACCACTGTAAAAAATAGGATATTTATCTTGGTTTATATTTTCAAAGGTAGTTTTTCTTACAGAAGGAGTTAGAAACATTAATTATTTTCTAGTTTTCTGTGACTCACGCTCATTTATCGTAAGTAATATTATAAAAATCTAAGCAGTAGAAACGTTTATAAACAAAACCAGCAACGACATGGAAGTTTGGTATATGGACCTTTCTACCATCTTTCAACATTTTCTAATAGAATCTGACAGAAAGTCCCTTGCTGATACCAAAAGCTGTGATCTAGTAAGTGCGCAGCTCTTATCAACATAGCAAAAAGAAGATTCTATTTTCTTTGCTATGATAGAACTAATAATAGGCTGTCAGATTTTTGCAGGTCCTAATTGTACTCTTCTTGTTTGCTAATTATTGCATTATATAGAAATGAATAGTGACAAACCAGTATTTCTGAAAATGTTTTTCTTTGAATAAATGAAAAAAATGTATTTAATGCTATGTACTAAGCACTGTGCTAAGAGCTGAGGATACAACTAAAAAACAAAGTTCTTGCCCTCAAGGTTCTTACCTTCCAATGGATCTAGACAACAAACATGGGGGAATGGTAGACTGAGAGAGACACTTTGGTCCTGAAATGTACTGGGTTAGGGAATGGTATTGTGGGGAAGTAGATTGGCAGCAGATTCAGGAACAGTGAGTGGCAGAGTTGATTTGATTATGGTTCCAAAGTAGAAGTTTTGGAGATGAAAGAATTAAAACCTCTAAGGCATGGTCTCTGGGGCTGGTGGTTCATCTCCAATTCGCAGCATTGGTGCCTTATGTATAATAGGGACTTAAATGCTTGTTGAATTGTCAACATGAATTAAATAGTCTAAATGAAAACTAATGGAAAACTTACAAAAGCCTTACCCCCAAAAAATCAGAGTGTAGAAATCAAGAATCAATCTTAAGAGCTTTAGCGGCACCCCTAACCTCTTGAAACATGTATCTCCTATCCCACACATTGAGTAGTTGTTCATATCGTTGAATCCCTGAAGGAGAGAGGAGGCAGTTCCAGGTGATACGATCATCAGCTATTTCACTCTGTTTCCAAATATGGGACGGTCCTGGACGAGCCAGTAGGGTAGATTTTCATTGAGAAGGCCTTATCTGTTAATAAGGATAATTTTAGTAGAATGGTAAGAAGATGCCATGACTTTACAATGTAAACAGTTATACCTTTCCAAGAAGATCCCAAGGACTCTTTTCTTCTAGAAACATGGTTCCTTTTAGACGAGGAAATGTCTATTCCTTCAGCATGTTTTAATTCAGGTCCCCATGACTACCACTCCATCCTCTTTTCTGATTGACTAGTGAAAATTTTTCTTTGCCTTCTAAAGGTAATAAGTAATCCTTGCAAAATCATTGCAAAATCATTGCAAAATGAGAGTGAGCCCTCAGTTATGTGTGCATTCTATTCAATTCCTTAAATACAAGATTAACATAATCAGCATAAAGCTTCTGATTGGGTAAAATTGTCCATCAGCAATCATAACCTAAACATTAATATGTGATTGGATACCATAAAATAATTATATTCCAATAACATACATAATCCATCTGATTGAAAAATACATTTACATTTTCTTGATCATTACAGATATATTAGATTGATTGTTTAAAATATGCATGTTGACTCCCTTCTCCTGTCCCCAATTCACTTTTCACTTGAACAGCAGCTCTTCAGTGTCCTGTAGGTACTATATTTATAGTGAATAAAGATAACAATAGCATATGTTAGAGGGGTTGTGGTAGGACAGGGATATTAATATATTGTTGGTGGGTACAACTGTTCTGGAAAACAATTTGGAACTATGCCTCCAAACTTTCCATATTTTGACCCCATGATTACCAACATTAAGCATATACCTCAAGGAGATCAAAGATAGAGGGGCAGAATGGCCATATACATATACACAAATAATTATAGTAGCCCTTTTTATGATATCAAAGAACTAGAAATAAAGTGGGCATCTATCAAATGGGGAATTGTTGAACAAATTGTGATGAATGAATATAATGAATTATCTTTGTTCCATGAGAAATTACACAAATGAATACTTCTGAGAGTACTCCATTTTCCATTAGCTGTTCTGCTTGGCTTCAGACTCCAGGAAATATGTCCTCCCCCCAGGATAAACTGATCACTAGAAATCTCACCACCAAAAAGAATGACTCAGGTTTTGATAATCCACACTTTCTCAATACTTTTTCAGTCGCCTCTGGTCTCTGATAGTAGGGCTGGAGAGTGGAGTACTTAATACCTCCCAGAGCCTTTCCTTATAGGAGGCTGAAAGACTTCCTGGTAATTTCTATTTTCTATCTGCTGCTTTGTTTAGCTTTGACTCTTTCATTTTCAGGATTGACAGTGCCCTTCCCACCCTTTTAAGCTTCCTTTTGTATATTGTCTTCCCCCCATTAGATTGGAAGCTCCTTAAGGTTAGGGACCACGTCTTTTTCTTATTTGTAGCCCTAGCACTTAGCACCGGAAGGACCCCAAGTGTAGAGAAAGTGGACCTTGCTTGTGTAAAGAGGCCCACCTGTGGCAAGGGTTGTCTTTGTGTGGCTTGAAGGGAGCAGAATAGAAATCTCTAATTTCTTCTCTCCCTCCCTCCCTCCACTCTTCTCCAAGGAAGACTTTAATTCTTTCCAGGAAGGGAAACTAGAAATTGGTGCCTCAGACCACTCTGCTGTCCTCCAAGAGTTTTGTGTCATGGACTGCTTTGGTAGCCCAGTAGAACCTATAGATGGACAAATAATTGATAGGAATTCTAAATTTCAGTAGTAGAAATAAAGATGTGATTATTTTTTCCCGTGAAGTTAATTGAAACCCTTGAAATCTATCCAAGAACCTGTTGAGGAAGATGGGCTGTTTCTGCATCCCAGGTTAAGAACTACAATAGACTTTAATACAAAATAAATACTTGCACTGAATAAGACAATGAGAAATTTTGCTCGTGAAAGAATCGCTCAATTTATTAATATTTCTTTTTATCTTTCAGCTTGAAAGCCTATACAACTATAATTGCCCTCAGATTCAATTGTCATTGTCACGAGTGTCATCTTATAGACTTGTTTTTAGCTTTAATTTAAAAAAACAAACAAACCAGGCAGAAGCTCCACAGAAAGCTTTTGCAGTCAGTAAGGGAGTGTTATTGGGGATATACTTCACATACTAATGGAAACAATTTTATCCATTAAAACAAAATTATACTGTTTCATCAGTTCTAAAACCTGAAAGTATCTCTTCATCTAGGTATAGATTTTAAAATGCTAAAATATTATAATTAATGCAGAAATTACTAGCCCCACCTATCAGTGAAAATGAAGAACTACAAACAATTCCTAATAAAATACAGAGTGGAAAAGTATTCTGATTTGCATTAAGTCCCAAAAGAGTATTACAGCAAAAAATAGTTTTTATTTTATTATTTATTTTAATGAAGATACTTATGTGATTTTATTTGGTATAATTAATTTAGTGCCTGTTCTTGGACAAAGTGCTAATTCTAAAAGGTTGTCATTTTAAAGCCCTGGAAAAAGACTTGAGAGTCACAAAGAGCGATTTCTTTATGCCATATGGGAATTTTCACAGAAAATTAAATGTGTCTTGGAATTGCCAAATTGAACTTTATAAAATGACTATTATAGCATGTAAAGTGCCCTTTTCTGATACTATTTTATAATTCCATATAATATGAATCAATGCTCCTGAGAAGCATTAAAGGCTGAATTCTGCACATATTTAGTTTTTAAAAGTGGCTGTTTGATTCATACTGTTCACAAAGGAATTTCATGACCTACCTAGAGGGAAGGAGGAAATAACAAGATAACTGAGTATCCAGACCAAATGCTTATTCAGGAGGGATAGAAAATGGGGCCTGTGGCAATGAACATAGGGTAATTGCCTGAGGGAACTACAATACAGTTATAGTCCTTTGTTAAATATAATATTTACCCCTATTCTAAGGAGCATTTGAAAACCTTCTGATTGTCCCTAAAGATCTGCAAATTGTTTTTAAATATTCTAATGAGGTGAAGTGATGGGGAATGTGCTAGACTCTGGGTTTGACCCTTATTTGTGAATCATTAGTTTACTAGAAAAGACTGATTTTTTTAAAAGCTTTCGGTCCATTAATGAAAAGCAAGCACATATAAAACCCACTATCAGGAGGAAAAGTCTTTGTTAATAAACAATTAGTTTAGGTCTTAAATTTAAATGTTTATATTTATTAATGGATATTAATATATTTGCATTTCTTTTCAGTCATTTAAACATTTTTAGTTTGGGGTGAGAACAAGCTGTAAACTACTCTGACCTCTCTTTAGCTTTGTTTTTAAATGAAGAATGAAATTCAGCACTTAATCAGAATGCCTAACCATAGGCACTCAGGTGAGGCAGTTAAAGCAGTGAGAAGTAGCGACTGAGTGGCTAACCGTTCTCTCTCAGAGCAAGACTAGTTTTTATGGGTAAGTCAGTTACAGTGAGCTAATTCAGATGCAGTAGGGTAGTAGCTCTTTAGAGATTGACCCAGTATTAGCTGAATACAGCAGATGGATGTCAATGATAGTATCTTGTGCTTTATGTAGCTATGCATTCATTCAGCTTAGAAGGAACTGTAGCGATTGAATGAGCGGAAGAGGGACAGAAGAATCAGTAGTGGTCTTGGGTGCTGTACCAAAGTGTATAAGATACTTTCAACTATATCAGTGTCTCTGAAAGCTACTACACAGTTGCATGTGCATCAGCTCAGTTTACCAGACTTACCTACCCAAACTGGTCTTATACAGAGACAGAGAGGGGAAGGGGGTTGGGTGGGGTAGGGGGAAACACACACACACAGAGAGAGAGAGAGAGAGAGAGTTAGATGGCTATTTAGTTGATTTCATATAGGAGGAGTAAGGTATAAGCCAGATTTAGGCAAATAGCTTTCAGACTCAACTCCCATTCTGTCCTATTCAGTGACCTCGAAGAGATGAATGCCTTCATTATGCCTTTTATTTGGATATTAGGTACCTACCATGCCCAAGGTCCTATGCTAGGTGCTAGGGTTATAAAGACAAGTGTTTGCTCTCAAAGTTTACAATTCTAGGGGTAGGGAGTAGAGAGGACAAATATAGAATGCTTGAAGAAAGAGAGAGAAATCGGGAGAGGGGAAACAATTGAGTTGAAACTTGAAGGGTAACAAGGATTTTAAAAGGCAGAGATGGTAGGGCAATATATTCCAGGCCTAGAGGACAGTTTGTGCAAGTGGACAGAGTGGAAGATAGCATGCCAAGTTCTAGGAGCAGCCAGAAGTCCAGGTGAGCTGGAATATAGAATGCATGAAGACAAGTGATAGGAAATTTGTCTGCATGGTAGATTTAGAGATAAGATGTGCAGGACTAAGGATTTGTATTTTATCCTATAGTCCAATGGTCTCCAAAATTTTAAGAGAATGTATTCCAAGGTGGAATGCATTCATCCCCTGTAACCTCAGGGGTCATGGGAATATTATGGCAACAAGAGCCACAACACAGTAGAAAAAAGAATTTTCTTAAAGTAACTAAAAACATAATGAGGGAAAGCTTAGGCTTCTAAAAGCTGGAGGAAGACCTGAGGACATCCCTGCAGAGTTGGTGGTGTGGATATGGAGTTCCCAGAGTCATGGGTTTTATCTAAGTAAAAGTCTTCCCAAATTATTAAGGGCAATACTGTTTATATGAAATTGAGTTCTTTGGGGGGCAGGTCTAGATTAGACCTTTTACAACAGGTGTCATCCAGTGGTTTAGCACTTGACTATTATATCAACATAAGAACAAATAAGGGATTCTAGTGAATGTGTTCAGATTGAAGCTACTACATGTCCAAAATAGAGATCTTTCATTCAATCTGTCTTAAAATAAACTCTTCAGCAAAATACTACTCTATAAATACATGATTTCTGGGAATGTGTAGGTTCAGAAGGAAAGTATTAGAATTTCTATTTAAGTTTTTTTAAAAATCTAAATTAATAAAGAAATAAAGCTTTACTATTATTGTGGTTAAATGTGGCATTAGACCTTCAAACCTTCTCTTCTTTTTGAGGGCTAGCTCACTTATCCAACATGCACTCATGCAGACAGATCTGAGGAATCTCTAGGGAGTGCTACAAATCACTCTAAGGATCCTACTGGTAATCTTGATGTGGTAGAGCTATACTTCAACTACTTAAAACTGTAACTTTTGAGCCCCCACTGGTATGCTTCCCATTTACACAAAACAAGCAAGATCACACTATTTCTAACTCTTAAATCACAAAACTGTTACTAAACAGAATGCAAAGCAAAAAGACACTTACTTTTTGTGTCAGATGGTCATATGTCACATACAGTTCATGAGTTATCCTTAGAGAAGGAGACTTCCACAATGTGCAAGCATTGACAATGGCACCATTATATATGCCTTTGCCTTCATTGAATTACAGTTTATGGATACCTGGTTAAATGAATTTATAGATTGTGTTATTTATTTTTAACTAGATTCATTTTTATAAAATGGATAAGTGGGCTTAAAAGATCCCTACAGTGAAACCATGGGTTGAAAGTAATACTAAGAATCTGAACACAAGTTAAAAACAAATATTAGAGCTGACACTTTTCCTTCTCTTAGAATGTGAGTTCTTTGTCAGCCACATTATGAGATAAAATCAATGATGATCTAATCAAATCCAAATCCAAGAATTTGGACCCCTAAATTCAAAATTTGAGAAGATATGTTGCATCATAAGATATTGCATTTTATTTTTGTATTATAATTGTGTTATATTACTTGATATATGGATTTACATATATTACTATTAATGATGGACCTCATCCTAAGGGTATATTCTACTTTGAGATATTAGCTAATGATGGCATAAATCCATTATGATTAGTAAGTCATTTTAAAATTAAGCTTTTGTTGCTCAAAATGAAGTAAGTGGGTCTCATATAAAATGTACTCTTGTATCTATGTACTTTGAAAACTTGGAAACAAATTTCTAAACCGTCCAAAACTCTTTCAAATAGTTTTAATGGGTTTAAATACATTTGTTAAAAATATAAAAAATGAATTACCTGATTTGTTTGCAAGGACAACTCTCTGACACCAGGGAATGCTGAGATTTACAAGCTGAATTTCAACAAAACCTTGGCATGTCTGTTGGATGGGTTTGAAAAAGAATTGCCATAATTTAACAAATATTGTTAAAGGTGAATTTCTTCTATTTTCTTCTATATCTTTGTGAGCTTCCTTTTTCAGCTACAACAGCCATTAAAATCAACTTGTGAAATAAACTGGACTTAGAATGAGATTAATAATGTAATATACACTGATAGTCATTGATAAAATCCTCTAGTTTTTCCTGTTTGCCCCTTATAAAGATAGCAATAATAGTAATATCAGTGTGGTGGCTGACATCTTTTTCAGTGAAAAGTTTCTCAAAATGTGGTGTTGTTGATGAAATTGGTACTTATAATTATTTTTTCAACAGCAAATTGAGATCAATATTTTGTTTTTATAATTGCTGCAACAGAAGAGCCCTTTTCACATAAATAAATTGCTATAAATGGTAGTAAAATCAGCTTCAAATACTTGTTTGATGTACTTTCAAAATGTAACAATTCTTATTTAGATAGCATACGTCCAAATGGATCATATTTGACCATATGGCAAGTTGGCTCTTTATCATGTGCATTAAGAAATATCTAGGTCATAAAACAAAATAAGAATTGCTTTTATGGACAGTTAAGTGATTAATAATCGGATTTTTATCCTTCTGTTTAATTTTCTGCACAAGTATTTTTTAAGTTGAGAAACATGAAAAATATTATGTTGTAAATTTAATACATGAAATTACTTTTTCTGGATCAGAGTATGCATTTGAGGACCTTGCATTAATAGTTTATTTAGTGTACACTTCCCTTCCCCCCAAAAAATCCACCAAATTAATGTTTTAGGAGGTAAATTTTTACCTAAAATGAATTTACTTAATAAGAAAAATGTCATTTCTTTTGACTCAGTCCCTCCCATGAAGTACTTTGTCCTAAGAAAACTAGCATGTTTTACAATGCAATTTGTTTTAGAAATGCCCTTTGCTATGCCTTAATATTGTCATACAATTTTATAAAGTACTTTCTTTTTAAATAACTTTTTAAAATATAAAGTTGATTACTCACATAAGAACATGAAAAAATGTATATAGCTCCTCATTCATACTTGTGAAGCATGAGATGTGTCCAAATTACAAGAACCATAATTTAACTAGTCCTAGCAGACTTGCTTTCTATCTTGACATTGACTCTGTCAGTGCAAAATCTAATGCAATTCTCCCATATTATATCAAAATCCATCAAATATGTTGAAAGTTACCCTTAATTTGGCATCACCATAAATAGATGTGCACAGTAACAAATCTTCCCTAATATCAGTTTTGACAACATCCAACCAGAAGAACGTCCTAACTATATCTATTCCTTCATCCACTTGCAATGCAAAATAGTTAATTCAGTTAATTTCCTGAAAAGGTTTTCAGACATATGGACAATTCTTCGCACTATATTATCTACATATGGAGGCATTTGAAGCTGTTTTACATATGATTTGCTAAACCTCATTTTAACCACATAGTTACAGGTATCAACACAATTTGTCCTTTTGCCCCAATTGAATGAAAGAATCACACTTGGGAATTCAGTGAACAACCATATATGAAACAAGCAATCCATTTGATGTCACAGACATGGTTTTTGTATAACATAAGTCAATTCTTGCTTATTAAAAGCATTTTATTTCCTCCAGAAAAATCCTCATTTTGCCAATATATTCTGCATGTATGTTTGATGTAATTTCAAATTATTATGTTTTATACTATCTGTTGGTAGGTCATTCATACAAAGCAAACATAGCTATCTTTCTTTTCAATCAATAACAGTGCTTGTGAATCCCAATAATAAACAGAGTTGATCACATTTTATATATCTCAGCTTTTTTACTTTATATTTATGTACCTTTGCTATGGATAGAATGCTGGACATTCTATGTCAGGAGTCAGGAAGATGTGAGTTTAAATCCAGACACAGATATTGTATGAACTGGAGCAAGTCACTTAACCTCTCTCCATCTCAGTTTCCTTATCTGTAAAATATGGATAAAAATATCACCTATTTCACAGGGTTATCATGAGGATCACGTGAGATAATATGTGTAAAGTGCTCTGCAAAACTTAAAGCACTATACAAGCACTATTTTTGTTTTTGGTATCTTTGCTTGCACTAATTTTAGCTACGCTAATCGATTTTCTTTATAGTTCTATATTTACTCAGCATGATAGGATTAATATTATTTCACTTTTTAAAAATTAGAGGTAATAAAATTTTAAGATAATTCAATTTAAATGTAATTTTCAAGGATTTCAAACAATTATCTGTAATCATTCTTAAGTTATGTCAATTTTTTTAAAAGTTGACTTTATTTAGGAGAAGAAGCCATCTTACCATTTTGTGCTTACCAATATGGATGACATTGAGAAACAGTACTGGTATTATGGCAATTCTAACTTTCATGTAAAGATTATTTAACTTTGAATTTACGTATTTCATGTATAAATGCAACAAGAAGTACAATAGCAAAACTTTCTGTGTCATGGGCCTACCCTGACCAATGACTATAAAAATGGCAGATTATACCTGCATCAAGACATTTAATCTATACTGACTCAAATTTAACCTCATGTGTAAGGTTATGTTGAATAAATACCTCACCATTTCAACTTCTGGAGTGAGTTCACTGTTTAAATCTTGCTTTTGTTGACTTCAATGTGAATTTTGTTTTCACTGAAATAGATAGATGTGTTTATGCAGGACTTGTAAAATGTATCTAATAATTTGGGCCATTGCTTTACATGCCTCAAGAAGGTCTCAGACTCTCTGGGGAACATGCCCGACAGTTTGGAAAATGAAAATTGAGGCAAGAAGTGATCAATAACTGGACCGTAGGGTAGGACATACTGATCATGCTCTTCTTTCCCTTTCTAATAATAATTCTAATAATAGTCTTTGTGAATGGCTGAGACTGGAATGATTAGTCCCAGGCGAGTGCAACCTCTTCACTCTTCTGTATGTCACCATTATAGGCATTATGAGAGCCAGGACTGGTACTGCTCTGTACAGAAGTGCTGTGGTATTTAATCTTTGCTCATCATTGGAAGTCCTTATCCTCTGTTATGTGGAGCTAGAGAGTCAGATCAGGTACCATTTTTTTTTACATGTGGCAGTGGCAGCTAAGAGGTACAGGTGTTTACCAAGAACCTCATATGGGCATGTCCTCCTTCAAAATGCCCCATATACAAAAAAGATTCCATTCTCTTCTGTATAGTTTTCAGTTAGATTTTAGGTCCAATATATTTGTACTGATTAACCAGCATGGTCTGTCCAGCTGCATAGCATAATGTAGACAATAAACATACATACATACATACATACATATATATATAATATATATGTATGTGTACACACACATATAGACATACACATATTCACCTGCATAGAGAGTTAGACCAAACTCTTTGAGTAGTTAATGGATACCATTTAGGAAATGAAATATTCCAAGGTTTGATACCATCAGCACAATGTTGGACACATTTGGAAGTTCTTGCCATGCACGGGAAACCTCTCTCCTATTTGGACTCATCACTGGATATCCTCTACAATGGTGACAAATACTTTTAGCAAGAATGTCACCCTATTTTATACCTCATGATAATAAAAATCAGTCTCATCAAATGGAATTATTTCTATTGTTAATAGAAATTATAATAATCTTACAAGGAATCTTACATGATTTTGAAGTATTCCGTGGGAGAAAATCTTTAAGGCAGCATTTTGCTCTACTGAACTAAAAATGGTTTTCTTTAGTAATGCTACTTTGCCCATATTACCACCCATTCTTTATATATTTTAGTCAGTTGTATAACTATGAAGTCCACTGTAGGACATGATTTGCAAAAGCTTGCCTTTTTCCTTCTAATACTTTCATTAAGGATATCTTCAATAAATGTGTAGATAAATCTCATAGAGATTCTGTAGAGACTGGAAACAATTACAGAAATTTTAAACTGATAATGCAGATGTACTGGGCTAAGAATTTAGGTTGTTTGCCATGGTGATGGGGGATGTTTAACATAGAGTCCAAATATAGGAGAGATTCCTAATAGATCATGAGGTCCTCCAGATGCTTATGTTTGTATATGACATTGTGTTGATGGCATTAAACCCCGGAACATTGCAGAGCTTTCTAAACGAGATCTGAAATCACTCAAAAGAATTTGGCTTAGCTAATCATAAAGGGAAAACCAAATGCATGAAGAATGTTCATTGTGCAGACTAATATGCAGCTGGATGAACAACCCAGATATGTTTGGGGATAGTTACGATACAAATTAGAGTATGTCCATGAGAGGAATATAAAGGTCTGAGAGAGCAGGTAAAGAGGAAATCTGTTTCATCTGGGTAGATCAGAGAAGGTTTTACAATAGTTAGGGAATTTAAACTGGGCTTTGAAGAATGTGTAGACTATGGAGAGTTGGAGGTGGGAAGGATATTTTAGGCATAGGGAACAACTGAAGGAAAACCCAGAGTGAAGAAGAGTATGTGTTATAAAGCCAGCTCTGAGAAATAGGATAAAGGAATATCTGGGGTGCTCAGTATTATCCTGGCATGAGGTTTGGAGAGGGAGGTGAGAAACTAAGATTAAAGACAGAAAACTAATGAAGGAAGAGATAGGAGAGCAGTGTTCCCAATTTTTTTTTTTTGCTCTAGTAGAAAAAGGAACTAGATATTAGTGCTGTGGAGAGGAGAGTTTGTGATTTCCAGCTTCCAGGCTACTTGCTGAAGAGGCAGTGGCACTGGCCTATTCATATCCCCACTATGTAACAGATTTCTGAGCTGCTCCTGTTTCGTCCATTTTCTCTCCCCCTCTCCCCAGGCTGACCCTAGAAATGTTTGGTTTGACTGAGTAAAAGTAATACTAATTATAGGGACAAATAAACTGCTTTACAACTTTTTCTATTTATCTGGCAGCACAGAAACAATTATACACATATTAAATGTGTTATTAACTATTGTAAATTTTATTTGATTACAACCCTAAACTGTGTCCACATGTGTTTAGTCTTCCTAGTTTGTTGCTGGCACAGTATGGTTGTCCTCTCACAAATTAAAAACATTTAGACAGGTCCAAGAGGCTCAGGAACCAGCCCTGAAGTTTCTATGGTCTAAACTACCTGTTTCAGTATTATTTTGTGGGTGCTGTCTTTGGGTATACTTTGGGGTATACTTTACAAAAGACTGCTAAAATACAGCGATATGTTGATTGGCCATTAACATCCCATTGTTCATCATTTGCATTCTTGAAGCCTGACTCACTCCTTCCTGCACTAAATCAATAAACAAGGCTGAACAAACAAGATAGAAGGTAGACATGGGGAAATGATGTCTTTAAAGCATATATGTCTATATTCCAGGAGTTGGCATCATTCTTGGATTTTGTAGCCAGTTCAAGTTTGCTTTCTGATTGATTGTTTAGTGTGGACTATAATATTTGTTCATTTTTAAGGTGCACTTGTGTCTGAATTTCTAGATAGATTCCTGAATAAACTTCTGTATATCCAGCACAGCACTTAGTATAGTGCCTTGCACATAATATGGACTAAATGAATATTTGTTGACTGATTAGTTCTTTGACCACCCCAGCCTGAACTGATCTCTCCCTCCTCTGATATTCTATAGTGTTTATTATTTATAGCACTATCCTGGTGCACAGTGCATTGCCTGGCCTTACTATTTCTCTCTCCGGTGTACACTATAAACTCGTTGAATCCAAGGGCCATGTTTTACATGTGTTATATCTCTCATAGACTCTTACCTGTAATCAGAGCTCAATAAATGTTTGTTGATCGGCCAATCTTACCAAGACTCTGGAGCTTTTTGTTGATCCTGGGTATTTTAGGTCTTTCATGAACTCTAAGTTTCATAATACAGGTAGACTGGGAATATAAGTTAAAAAAATCTATGTAGAATTAACTTATGATGTGGTAATATATTTTTGGCAATGAAATCCAATAACTCTTAGTATGGCCTTCTCTTATTGTTGTTGTAACATGTGCCAAGTATGCTCAGAGGGATACATAATCATTTATTATTCTGCTGCTTTCATGAATGATGATGGCAGTTTCCTTTTGCAGATTTACATTGAACTCAGCAGTTGTCATATTAACTATTTACACCTTGGTTCTTGATTTATACACATTAACAATTTTGACACTTGAAAATTATCCTAAGGTTATACTTAAAATCATTATAATTTTAAGGCAAATATGTAGTTTGCAATTACCATTTCCCAGGTTTTAAAATTATTCATTTTGTTCAATCGAAAGGCAATGTCTCTATTAGTTTACTTGAAGTTTCCAACTTGGCAGAGAAATATATGTAACAATTATATATTCCCATTTCAAAACGCTGAATGATGCAGAAAATACTAAATTCACTTGATAAAGTATTCGTTTGTATGGTAAAGTGATATGCAATTCTAGTCCTCAAATGGGGCTATAGATGAAATTCCATCATTTATGGCCTTCTTGAAAAACATCCTTATAATGACTCTATTTTTGCTAGCTATACCTATAATTGTTGTTGCATTGTCCTTTTAAGTAATGCAAAACATTCTGAAGTGTTTGGCAATGGACATTAATAGATGTCCACGTTCATAGGATCATAGGGCAGGTTAGACCTAGAAGCATTTCTCAAAGTCATCTAGTTTGATTCTCTAATTTTACAGATGAAGAATCTGAGAGTTAGAGAGGTTAAATGATTTTTCCCGGGTTATACACCTAGTAAGTGAGCCAGGATTTGAACCTATTTCTTCTGACTCCAAATTATTTCCATAGAACTATAGTTGCTAATATATTCTTATTCATCAAAGCTAAGAGCACATTTGTTATTTTCATATATATGTATACACACCGACGCATACATATCCAACCAACCCTGTCTCCCAAGTAAAATTATTTTTTCACTACTATTTTTTGGAGGGGTAGAGGGAGACATGATCTATAGCTGTGATTCAAGTACAGAGGTAATGACTTCTACCAATGCATATCTGGAATTAAGTAGTTTATATTCTTAAATATTTGTCTGGGGGCACTGCGTGGTTAAATGACTCGCCCATAGCTATACAGCTAGTATATGTTGGGGGCATGACTGGAACTCAGACCTTCCTGCTTTCAAGACCACTCTTCTATCCCCTGCCATGCTACGTCTCCAACCAGCTAACCATTAGTGGTTGTTAGTGGCTCTGGGAAAATCAATTTACCAACACCTGACTTTCGAGCAACTCTGAATATCAAAGGATTATATAACCCTACCTAATCCTACTCCAATTCCTATTCCACCTATTAAAGTAGGCCCTAGAACCCTCCCTAGTCAGCTTTCTCCTCAGATATTCTTTCATATACTGCTGTCAGAAAAACAGTCTCCAAACTTTCCCCCAACTGAAGGTCTCATTCCCTGCTGGTAAATCTATTACTGAACCATCTGTCAACTAGATAGCATAGTGAATAGATTGCAGAATTTAGAATCAGCAAGACCTAAATTTGAATCCTGCCTCAGACACTTAATACCATATTATGCTTAAAGCTTCAGATAATAGAGAATTTTTTGCCTTAGACCTTGGTTCTCACATTGGGAAAGAAACAACATGCTCAGTGTTTGTGAATTCAATAACTACTTGGATATCCTTTAATGTACTGAAAGAAGACACCAACTAAGTAGAATTTATGTATCTCTAAAGCAATTTATTCTCTTGTTTTTGGTATGATATAGGTCGTTGTATTATAAAAGATGATAGTAGTGGTATATTTATTTAGGCCAAACTTTTTTTACTCATAAACTTTTACTATTCATATGCTGACTTCATGACAGTGAGTATTATAGACCATGGAGGAAACTTGGAAGAGTATGGCAATGTTATTGCTATTCTAGTGGACTAGGTGGAAGGGAAAAAGGATGATGATGATGATGATGATGATGTTACCAACTGACATCAACACTTTAATCTTTACAAAGACCTTTAAATGCTAAGTATCTTGTTAGATAGCTATTGTTCGGTATTATACTCATTCTACAAGTCAGATACTAAAGTTCAGAGAGGCCACCACACAAGTAGTAAGTGTCAAAAATGAGATGGGAACCCAGGTTTCTCTACATGCCAAGATAGCATCACTAAATAGGTTGTAAGTTGCCCTGGGGGATTTAGAAGTGGCAGGGAAAATTTGCCACAGGCAAACTTTTGAGTTCATTTTGGATGTCTCTGTGGAGTGTTTTAAATATTGTAGAAGAAGTTCCCAATTTAAATATGGGTTGCATTCCAAATGTGCATTTCTAAATTAGCTGTTTAGAATTTAGAATTCATTATCTCACAGAAATAGTATTACAAGTGATGGTTAGGTTTATGGGCTAGCCCTCCTTCTTACCACCTCCCCCATAAGAAAAATCTAATCCATAATATGGATGGACTCTAGTAGACCTGAGTCCTCAACACTAAGCCTTGGGCCCTTCTGAATCCAGAGTCATAGAATAAAAAATTTAGAGTTGTAAAGAAGCTTAGA
Source organism: Vombatus ursinus (assembly GCF_900497805.2). Lineage (NCBI taxonomy): Eukaryota > Metazoa > Chordata > Mammalia > Diprotodontia > Vombatidae > Vombatus > Vombatus ursinus. The sequence goes on from NW_020954953.1 coordinate 17,512,957, forward strand.
GAGCATCAAGTCCAATCCCCTCATTTTACAGATAAGGAAACTACCCATAGTGGTTGAGTTACTCATCCTGGTCACGCAGGAAAGGAGGAAACAAGTATTTGTTAAATACCCACTATGTTCCAGACACTGTGCTAAGTATTTTATAAATATTATCTCATTTAATCCTTACAACAATACTGGGAGCAGATGCTATTATTATCCTCATTTTACAGTTGAGGAAACTGAGGCAAATAGAGTTTAAGTGATTTGTCCAAGGTCACACAGCTAAAAAGTATCTAAGGATGTATCCGAACATAGGTCTTCCTGACTCCAGGCCCAGACCTCTGTCTATCCACTTCCCCACTTAGGCTTCTAAAAAGAAAACAAATTAGATTGTATAATGGATGAAGGCATAGCTTCCTGACCCAGTTCTATCACTGAATGACCTTGGGGAAGTCACTGAATTTCTCTTGCATGTTTTAGCTTTTTACTTTACAAAATGATGATTTGGACTAGCTGGTGTCTTGAGTCTCTTTCGGCTCTAAAAGTTCTATGGTTTCATAAAAGAGAAGTGGGCTGAGAGTCAAGAGACCCTAGTTCCAGTTTTGGCTTTTCCATTGATTAATTGCATGACCTTAGACAAGTTATTAACCCCCTCTGGATCTCAATTGCCTCATCTACAGTATAAAAGAAAAGGCCAGATTAAATTGTCTCTACCAAGCTTTTGACATTCTGTGAATTGTAAATTTTAGGGGGAAAAATAATCAGGGCACAATGGAGAAAACCAGACTGGCCGCTGGGTGGCAATCTTGTTCCATGTTAAGGGATTTTTATAGTCTTTCCAACAGCTGCAAAGTTTGAATTAACTAAGCATAGTGAAGTCAGGTTTTCTGAAGAACACTGAAATAAAAGCAGGTCAGCAAAAACAGGACAACATGGAGGAACAATGATAAACAGAACACTGCCAAATAATAGACATAAAACCCCTAAAGTAAATGTCGTAAAACATAAAAGCATAAATGAGAATTGTGGCTTTTAGATTATTTAAAGGGATACAGGCTGGTAAACTAGACCCCAAATTTATGTTTTCTTTGAAAAGCAAATGGGATTTTAAACCCTGATATAAAAACAAGTTTATTTTCCAGATTCAGATTTTTGGAGGTTTCTTCACGCATTTCTTTGACTGAGTTTCAACTAACAAGTATCCTAAGCTGATGCTAAGCTATGTGAATCATAATGTGACAAATGAAAGCAAAGGGAATTAGCCAGCACAGTTTTTCTATTGTGTAAGCCAAGCAAAATGGGAAAAAAAGGAGATCCATAAACGGTAATTCTCACACATGCCATTCTAATATTTTAAAATGCATCCTACTCAACGGGTTTTGATTTTCCTGTTTTCAAGTTGATTGTGCCTCTTTAAGGTTATACATCTTTCTTTTGAAATGGTAGCAATATTCCTCCTCTAGTTAATGACCTACTCTGTGTGGTAGGTTGCTGTGCATTCTGTCTCAAAGGCCTGTTTCTGTGGTGATGAACAGGCATCAGGAGGAATGAAGGGGAAGATAAAGGCTTTGTGATCTGCTTACCTCAGTTTCAAGAAAAGGTGATGTTAAAAAGAAAAAGGATCCCCAACCAAGGAGATGGTAGAATTCCGCAAGTGTAAGGGAGAAGGCCCGGAGATAATGGGTGGCAGGCTGGAATTCTAACATGGAAGGTTTTCATTCCCAGATATTGCAAAACCATTTACAGGGCAGTGAAATGAACACGGATGGAGAAGGGAACAGAAGGCAACAGCTTGCAATTTTCCTTTGTTGACCGAATTGCTCTCCGTCCCTTCCGATTTTCATCCTAGTTACCTCCTCTCTTTCCCCTCTGATGAATGGAAACAGGTTTCTTCTGAGGGCCAAAGCTTTGGCCTCGTTGCTCTGGTTGCTATGGCTGTTCCTTTTCTCCCCTTCACTTTGATACATGAGCTATTAGCTTACATAATCCGCTCATAGGAGGCTGTCCTCATTCGAGGGGCATAAAAAGAGTTATATTGCTAAGTAACCCCTTAACAATGAGCAGTATTCATCATGCATTTGCTTAATGATAAAATGGCATTGTTTGCTATATTTCAGGTGGTAACAGCAGATCAAAGGCGCTGAGACCAGGATGTGCATTAGAAGTGCTAGCAGAGAGCACAGGGAAATAATGCTTAGCATTTATCTAGCACTTTATACTTTCGAAGGGCTTTGTGATTATTAATTAATTATTGCACACAGTCTCGATGAGGAAGGTCAGTGCTATTAGCTCTGTTTTACAGATGAAGAAACAGATAGCAGTTAAGTGAATTTCCCTCCTTCTCTTCCGAATTTCTTATCTCATATCAAAGTGCAGACCTGGGAAGGGTCTACAGTTGCTAGAAAATTATGAAGCTCTGGAAATAGGAACTCAGTGCTTCTGAACCCTCATGGTTTTGCCTTTGTCTGTGAACCTCTGCTCCTACCCTATTTGCACCTACTTTGTACCCTATAACCTGAATTTTATTTTTCTCTTGTACCATCACACTATCCTTCCCTATCAACATTTTTAGTGCTTAGCATTTCTGGTTTGTTCCTCTGATTACCACCATCACCGCCAACAACCACAACAACAATACTGAAAACAGCAACACACCAAAAAGCACTACATTTAAAGTCAGAGAGGACACGGATTCAATTCCAATCTCTGATGTATTTTACCTGTCTTAAAGGCTTTGAGATCACACAATAAGAAGAGTGAGGAGTTTAAGCACCTGGAAAGAGATTTGCATCCTCAAAATAGGGAGGAATCATAATCTGTCTTCAAATATTTAAAGTGCTGTCACAAGAAAGAGGGATTCTACTTGTTCTTCATAGACTTTGAAGGACAGAATTAGGAACAGTGATGGAAGGGACAGAGACAAATTTAGGCTTCATGTTAAGGGGAAAAAAATCAACCCCATAACAATACCAATAACAGTAGTTGGAGGAAAATGGAACAGGCTCCTCTGGAGGTGGGATGCCCTGACTTGAAGTTGTAAATCAAAAGTCTTGACAGGGATGTCGGATTCTTGTCCATATACACTTTGATCTAGATAGCCTTGGGGAGCCCTTTCAGCTCCAAGATTCTGTGAATGCTTGCATGTGACCTTGAACAAGTTACTTTTCCTCAGATTTGGACCTCAGTTTCCTCATCTGCAAAATAATAGGGTTGGTTTAGAAGAGTTTTAGGGTCCTCCTCCCCCAAATCTGATGAATTAAATAACAACAAAAACACTCTCACTACCTCACCTATCCTATATTGCATCCTCTCAGGTTACAAGGTATCAGCTAGCCAGGAAGAGGAGTCAGGAAGGGCTTCCTGGACCCAAATAACTTTTCCCCCTTTGTAATTACACCATTTGAGCTTCAGCCTCTGAGTCTTAAATACTTTTATTTTTTTTTGTCTTAAATACTTTAAAAAAATCTTCTGAATTCCCTATTAAAAATGAAAATACCTTGAGAAGGGTTTCACATTAAGCTTTTATTAGCTAAGGTCTTAGTTATTAGTTGACCCCTTAAAAGAAATGAACAATAATGGGACTTAGTTTAGACCATTAGGGAGAGAGGTGTTACGGAAGAGATAGGCCAGGGAACTGACAGTAAGATGGTAGAGTACCAAAATTTGCCTACTTCAGAGTTTTAGTTAGGGTTGGTTTCGCAGCTGACTAATGTGATGAACAATTTAATCTGTGCTCATGAATGAAAGGGAGTCACTTTTGGTTTTGCTTTTGGGTAGAATGCATAATTTAACTGGGGTCTTTTGGGGATAATATCTCCTACCTAGTGTCTTCTGGTCCAGTGGAATCCAAAATGGGGAGGGGAGTTGAAGGATGCACGGTATGAACCCAAGGAGAATATGATCAACCAATCATAGAGTGATAAGAGAGTTCATATCCTGCTTTCTTTTGATAGCTAATCATATCTACCCTTATCCCACAACACTCCTCTACTCCACCCTCCTACCTCAGCTAAGCAATCTTCCCATCTCCCATCATCTTGGCCCACCACCCTCCTCTCCACCCCACTTTTTCATTTTGTATGGTACAGAATGAGTCACACAGGATAACAGGCATGGATAAAAGCTCTTTACATTATCTTTCATCCCATATCTATCTCTCTTACGAATTTCCCTATAATTGTCAAGTGCACCACCATACTTCCGGTTATCCTGGATCTGAACCTTGGTGTCATCTTCCACTCATTACTTTTCCTCATCCAACAATCAATGTCCAAATAATTTTTTTCCCTCTATCACATCTCTTGTATCTGTATGCTTCTCTCTACCAAAATAGCAACCATTTTACTTCAGGCTCTGTTGGTCTATTGCAATAGTTTCCTAATTGGTCTCCTTGTCTTAAATCTTTCCTTTTCCCAGTCCACCCTCCATGCATTTGCTAAAGACATTTTACTGAAATGAAGGTCTGACTATATTACTCCCGTACTCAATACATTCCAATGGCTTCCTATTGACTCTAGGACCAGATATTTTGTCTTTATCTCATTCTTTTTTCTTTTTGTGTGTTTTCTAATATGTGTAGTTATATATTTATCAGTGCATATAATTAACATGTATAATTATATAATTATTAGCACTCTGGTATACATATTTAGGAGATGATTGCTCTAGTTCATAAGTTATTTGAATGGTATGTTTTTCATTTTTAATTGGAGAGGAAGATAATCCCATAGTGGGACAGTAGGTGAGAGATCTCCACTACCCTCCCAGGTAGGCAACCTTTAGTGTCAAGAACACAGTGGCCAGTCAGAAAACGTGGGCTCTAGTCCTGGCTTTGCTGCTGTTTGGCATCCCAAGGTCCAGTGCAAGGAAGCATGGAGCACAAGAAGATAGAGTCAGCACAAAGAAAGTAAATAAGCCACCTTTACTGAGGAGAAATGCAAAAAAGAAGGGATGAGAGAAGAAATTCAGGTCTGCTTGGTCCCCATGGAAGAGTAAAGTCTAGTGTTTTGGTTTTTTTTTTTTTTTCAATAGAATTCTTATCTGAGTCAAGAGGGCCAATCATTGGGAGAGATCAAACAACTCAGAACCTGGGCTGAGAATGGACAGCTAATTTGACATTTGAAACCCCCCTCCAGCAGGAAAAGGGGTTTTGGCAATTACTTCAGGCCATACTTTGACGGGGTGATTAGTGCAGAGAGGAGGCTATTGAAGTGCTTGTGGTGACAAAGGCAAAGTCATTTAATCCCTCCAAGCCTCAGGCTCCTTATCTCTAAAATAGGGATAATAGTACTTGCACTACCTACCTACCTATAAGGAAAGGGCTCTGCAAATTTGTGAAGCACTCTATAAAGGTGAATTATGACTGTCTAATCAGATAATCTTTTTTTGCTGATTAGTATTAAGCATAAGATATTAGCATAGGCAGTATAGCTTGATAGAAGGCTGTCAGCTGATTTTAATAAAACTTTCCCAGTAAACACAGCAATAAACTAGAACACATACAGATAATTTAGAAAGTATCCAATGTGAAATGTCAAAGGCACTTACTTTCTCCTGACTTTAGTCAGGTTTGCTACATAATGGATCCTGTTAGATTTACTTACATTTTCACATTTTAGCACCTCAATGGTAATGTGCTAGGAAAAGGAAAGCTAGTGGAAATTGAGTGTAGTCAGTTACTGAAATGATAGACCTCCCCTAACCCCCAGTGAAAGTTTTGCATGGGTCTAATCCAAGGAAAGGAGGGAAACCACAAAGGTCCTTCAAGATAGGAAAAGAGCAAAACTCTGAGGTGAGATTTTACATGTTTGAGAAGAAGAAAGAAAAAAACATGAGAGGAAGAAGGAGATTCTTATGCAGGAGAAAATGTATGGCATTTAGAAAAAATGGCTAAGGATATGATAATTTAAACAAAGGGAAGGACTAGGAAATGGAAATAGTCAGAGGGATTAGTTTGGTGAGTACTTCTGAGGATCAAGGTAAAAATTTGAAAATAACAGTTGGGCTAGAAACCATCAGAATTTGGTGAATAGAAGGGAAACATCTGAGTAGTGAAACCCAAGTGTGACATTTGAACAGACTGAGGCAAGCTGAGCATGGATTTGGAGAAACCAACAGTAATTATTATGTAGGAAGTTGAAAGAAAAGATAACAAGCCCAGTGGAGACCAGCATTTCTTCAAGTTTTTTATGAGTCAGTTTTTGCAAAGGACTTTGGTCTCCTTAATGAAAGACATAATACAAACTCAAAGTGTTTTTATTTATTCAGGATTAAATTGTGGACCAGTGTTTCTAAGAAAGACGAATATAAAATGAGAAGAGTAGTAGACTCAAGACTAAGTACTGGGGGAAAAAACCTTTAAAGAAAGTATAAAAGAAGAAAAAGATTTTTTATCCCAGGTTGTCTTTAAAGGGTGATGGATGAGATGAGTAAGAACACTATAGAAAAGCAGGTGGAGGGGGGGAGTAAACCATAGCTTCCATAAGCTCTAAGGAAGTAAAAATAGCTAAAATTTGAAAATAGTTTTTATATGTATATTCATAATATAAATTCTTATATTCAGCTGCTATTTATGCATATTCATTCCAGGAATGAGGACACATTTAGATAGGCCCACTCATTTTGGGTAGGTTCCAATATTTTCTACAGCAAGGCAATTTATTCAACTAGGTTACAGTAAAACCTCAGCTATCCCTGAAAGAATACTTAGTTATACCTTAAAGAATGTGTCATTTAGAATAGCCAAAGATTTGCCCTTAGAAGCATCACATATTTATTTGAATCATTTTGAGCACATTTCTTAAATGTGTTCCTTGACTTTCTGAACAAAATTTACAAACTATCTTTTAACCTTTTCTTGATGACTCAGTGCGATATTAAGAACATACAAGCCTTAAAGCTAGAGCTGAAGATACTATAAAGATCACTATTCCGCCCCCTTGGGTCAGCTAGGTAGTGCATTGTATAGAGCTCTGGGCCTAGAGTCACAGAAGACCTGAGTTCAAATCTAGCCTCAGACACAACTATCTGTGTGACTGTGAGCAAGTCATTTAATCCCTGCTTGCCTCAGTTTCCTCAACTGTAAGTTGGGGATAGTAGCACCTAACTCCAAGGGTGGTTTTGAGGATCAAATGAGATAATATTTGTAAGGTACTTAGCGTAGTTTTTGACACATGGTAGGCATCTCATAAATTTTATTTCTTTCCTTTCCTATCTTCTTTCCCTTTATTTGTGCTGTGATAAAATGAAAACCTCAGGGGCAATTGAGATATATTTCTAGACTTTAGGTACCCCTAGACTAATGTGCTTCCATATTTTTCTATCTCCCCCCCCCTTGATGTTCAGCTGTTGAATCTCACTTCTGCTGGTGTGCTAGATTTTTCTAACACCTAATCTACTGTGGTCTGAGAGACCAGATAATCAAACTTGTTAGGGGAGTAGTGTGGTTCAAAGGAAAGAGAAATGGACTTGGAGTTAGAAAACCTAGATTTCAGTCTTGGCTCAGCACTGGGATTTTGCATAAGCAGCTTCATTTCCATGAGCTTCTATTTCCTTAAACTGAGGATGATGTAGCCATACTTACTATGCAGAGGGTGAATATCATTGGTATGGGAAACTTTATCCCTTTGTACATTTGCTGTAATTTTCTGCTAGAAGTAGGCATCTGATAAAATCACAGCTTGCTAATAATTTCAGCTTTCTGAAGGCAGAGAAAGGGATAAAGAAAATAAGCATTCATTAAGCACTACTATTTACCAGGCACTTTACAAATACCTCATTCTTCCCTACAACAATGCTCTGAGGTAGGTGATATTATTTCTACTTCATTGTTAGGGATGTTGAGGCAGAAGGAGGTTAAGTGATTTATTCATGGTCACACAGATAGTATCTGAGGCAGAATCTGAACTCAGGTGTTCCTGATTCCAGGCCCAGTCTTTGTTCTATCCACTCTGCCATCTACTAGCTTCTTTCAGAGGAAATAACGAAAGGAACTGCTATTCCAGACCTTTCTCCTCCCATCCCTCAACCGTCCCCACACATAAATCAATGTATTTTGTGGAACTAAAATAAAGAAAGACAAGGGGCATAAAATGGGGGAGGGGAAGTGGAAGAAGGAGGGGAAATGTAATGTATTAAGTCATGTTACTGGTAAACCATGAAGGGAAAATACTTCTTGTGGTCTCTAGTCAAGATGATGGGCTATAGGAGAATGAGTGAGGTAGCAAAGCAAGAGATTAAAGGAAGGGGGAAAAGAGAGATCTAGAGTCAGTGGTGGAAAGGAGTTCCACTGAAGAATGCTTTAATGGTTGGGAGAGGTTTTGTCTGTAATGGGAGATGGAGACCTTAAAAGGGGCCTACTGTACAAGAGTTTGGTGTTCAGGAAGTTATCAAGTTTTCTAAAGGCAATCAAGCCTACTCTCTTTTTTTCTGTTCAATACTGAGCCCAACTTATTATCTCTCTGAAGTTTCTGCCTTAACTATATGTAATGAGATCAGCTGTGTGAACAGTTTATCCAACTGAACACGCAGATTTAAACAATAGGTATCCTTTGTTCTCTTGGCTTTTCCTATGCAATGGGTTGGGCTAAACTCTTTTTGAGATTGTGGATCTAATTGAAGAAACTCTGCAATGTCCCAAGGTTTGATGCAATCAGCACAATAGTATTCACAAAGATGAGCATTTGGTGGACATCACCATTCTCTGCTGGATGTATTCCTTGAGAGGGGTAAATATATTTAGTCAGCATACACATGTTTCTCTTAATATTCATAGGAGAATTGGGTCATTGAATAAAGTTATTTCTATTGTTAAATCTTTGATAATTTTGATAGAGGTGTAATGACAGGACCAACTGGTTTAGAGGAGCTGGGGGGAGGTTCCCTCTCCTACTAAGTGACCATAGCTCCGGGTTAACAAGGATTTAGTCTTGAGAAAATCTGGCCTCTAACTAGAGGGGTAAGACTCTTTTCTTGTCTGTAGTTCTTTATTCATTTATCCCAAAGGGAAAATCACTTAAAGTTGAGATTAGTCTCAAATCTGGAGTCTCCCCAAAAGGGATCAGAAAGGTACCTAATGTTCAGTGTAGATCAATATTTGTTGTTGTTGTTCAGTTGTTTTAGTTGTGTCCTACTCTTCATGGCCCCATTTGGGATTTTCTTGGCAAAGATACGTGGTTTGTTATTTCTTTCTCCGATTCATTTTACAGATGAGGAAACTGAAGCAAATGGGGTTAAGTGACTTGTCCAGGGTCACACATCTAATAAATAAGGCAGGATTTGAACTTAGGTCTTCCCAACTCCAGGCTGCGTGCTCTATCCATTATACCACCTGGCTTCCCCATAGAACAGTATAAGATAGTTATTTATTTCCTTCATGCAAAAGATTCATAAATACCCATTGACAAAAACCTTTAAACATGAAACAGAAGCCCACAACTTCTATTATATTCTCCCAGAAGTTAGGTACCTAAAACAGTAAGGCATGAAACATTTAATTGGACTGCTGAACCTCACCTCAGCTATGTATTGAGAAAGCCAAGGTTTGACTTGAGTTCATCCTTCTGTAGGTAGTCTACTTCTCTGAGAAAAATCCATCTGTCATGACAGCTATTTGCCCATCCACACTTAGGGAAAGACATAGAATCCACAGAGGCAGCCAGGGTCCCTAGATCTAGTCTCAGGTTCTCCTAGCAAGTACCTGTGAACGCTTCCATGTATGAGCAGCCAGATGCTATAGGTGCTAGGAGGAGAGGAGCCCCTGCTCTCCTCAGAGGAAGTACACGAGAGATGCTTTCAAACTCTCGTCCCAAACTCAGCGGATGGGAAGAGAGAGGGTACATGAGAATGGTCATTCCTTTTTAATTCCATTGAGGTATGTGGAGCCAAGGTGACTGGAGAGCATTAAAAAGTACAGTGAGATCCCCTTATCCCAACAAAATCCCCCTTGCCCCCAAACAAAACAAAACAAAAACATCTGATTGAATCCTGATCAGGAAAGCCAAGAAAAAACTCATGAGTTCATTTTTTTTAGCCCAGGTCCCTATAGGAAGACAGAGGTCTGTGGACATTGAACACATGGTCTGTTAGGAGCACACTGTGCAAAGCATCCCAGTCTAGGTAAAGGTTGTATATCTTGGCAAGATGAGGTCCCAGATCCCATATAGAAGAGCCTCAACTTGTGTAGGGTGTAAGAACAACTACCGACTTGTAGATCTGTCTACCCCCTTCTGGGTCATAGATGCAAGGTGGACTGAGAAGGCGATCTGTGGCTAAGGTTGGTATTCTCTGGTGAGAAATGGTCCCAGGCCTAGGACTGTGTACCAAGTAAGGAGCAAATTTAGAAACAAGTAGCAGCTGTGTGGTTCCTACCTCAGGAGAAGAGCAGGTTTTCACTTCCAGCTTCTAGGCCAGTCTGAAGCCTACAGAGGAGTAACCAAGGTAGGCATCACAGGCCAAAGGGAAGCCTACAGTTTTATTTCTTAGAACCAGCAGAATTTCAGCTGGCCAGTAGTAGCTGAGCTCAACAACAATCTACTGAAACTCCAAGCTGGCAGGTTACTCAGGGCCAAACCCAAGTCAGGCAAGAGAAGAACTTGCAGAGCTCAGACCAAGGGGCCAGTGATCAGAGTTTGTTCTAGATTAGACTTACCGTGTTCCAAATCCCTGACAGGCATTAATCTTCAGGATTTGGGAGTAGAGAACTTGGAATATAGTGTTCCAGAGAGCAAAGCATATAGGCTTACAACCAGAATAATTTATTCAACAGAACTCAGTATAATCCTAAGAGGGGGAAAAATAGATTTTTAATGAAATAGAAGACTTCCAATAAGACTAAAACTACATAGGAAAAAAATCAGCATAACTGATGAAAACCTAACAATATGTGCACTGCTGTTGTTTTTCCTTCATTCTCAAAGAGGACCATGGCATCTGTACAACACTTGTAGACTTCCCACCTCTGCAAAGGGGTGGAGTGGGAGTATCTTTTTACATCTCTTAATTTAAAGACTGTTTGTTCTATGTAATTTTGCAACATTCACTTTTGATTTTGATTTTGTGTGTATGTAGTTCTTTCTATTTGCATTGTTGTAGTCATTCTGTATATTGTTTTCTGGGCTCTGCTTACTTTACTCGTCATAAGCTCACGTAGATCTACCTGTCCTTCTCTGTAGTCATCACATTTATACTTTTTTACAGCACTTGAGTACTATTCCATTATATTCATGTGCTATGATTTGTTTAGCCATTTTCTAGTCATGGGGCATCTACTTTGTTCCCAATCCTTCACTATCACAAAAAAAAATGCTGCTGTAAATATTTTGGCCTATATGGGAACTTTCTTCTTATCAGTGGCCTTCTTGGGGAGTAAGCCTAGTAATGAAATCTCTGGTTCAGAGGGTATGGACATTTTAGTCACTTTATTTGTATAATTCCAAATTGTTTTCCAAAATGATCATGCTGGTTCACAGCTTTATCAACAATGCACTAGTATGCCTACCTTTCTGTAACCCCATCATCATTGACTATATCCATCTTTTGTCCTCCTTGCCATTTTTAAGAATGTAAGACAAAACCTCAGGGTTGTTTTGATTTGCATTTCTCTTATTAATGATTTGGATAATTTAAATAATTTTGTTGTTATTAGTTTGCAATTCATTTTTTTGAAAACTTCATATTCTTGACTAGTTGACATTGGCTTTTGATCTTATATATATATCAGTTAATTGTTTATATGTCTTGGATAAAAACCTTTTATTAGAAAAATTTGATATGTTTTCCCCCATTCAGTTGTTTCCTTTGTTATCCTAGGTGCGTTAATTTTATTTGTGTAGAAACTTTTCATTTTCATGTAATCAATTATCTGTTTTATCTCTTGTAATTGCCTCTGTCCTTTGGTTTTATATATGTGGAATATATGCCATAAGATTATGGTATAAAATATTGGTCCAATCCTGATTTCTGCTAGACTGCTTTCCAACCTTCCCAACAGTTTTTTTTTTCAATAAAATGGAGAGTTCTTTCCTAAGTACTTTATGTTTTCCAGTTCATTGAACACTGGGTTATTGAGTTCCATTGTTTCTAATTCTCTTTTGTCTAGTCTGTTTCATTGATCTACTCTTATTTTTTAACTAGTGTTTAATAGTTTTAATGATTGCTGCCTTATGATATAGTTTCGAGGTCTAGAAGTGCTATTTGCCCTTCCTCTTTACCTCTTTTCATAATTTTCCTTGATATTCCAGATATTTTATTTTTTCAAATGAATTTTATTATTATTTTTATTGAGTTCTCTATTCTTTTGATAATTGTATTGGTATAGTGTTAAAAGTTTAAATTAATTTTGATAGTACTACCCAGTCATGAACACTGGTTATTTCTCTAGCCATTTAAGTTGTTCTTTATTTATTTAAGCAGCTTTTTGTAATTGAATCTATGCAAGCATATGGTGTGCTTTGCTAAATTGATCTCTAGCCTTTTACTTTAGAATTATTCAACTTATTAGGAACTTTTTACCTTATATCAAACTGAAATTTGCTTCTCTGTGGACCTCTGCTTTGGAGAATAGATTAACACAATTAATCAAAAGGAGATGCTTTCCTCATCTCTTAAAGCAATAGTATGTTGAGTTTGAGATAGATGAGGTGTTAGGGGTACAAAATAAACCCAGCAAAGTTGGCCACACAGAGTAGCCACCATTCTGAATCTACTCTCGGGAAAAAGAACCTGGTCCAGGGAAACATCAATGAGAAGAGTAGACCTTTGGAAGTTAATGGAGCAAGAAAAACATAATAGGAAATTATCTCTCAGATCTTGGATGCAAGAAACTTTGAGAAAGGAAGGAACTCTACCTAGTAGACAGACTCCAAGGAAACAAAGTACTATTTTTAGAACACTCTTTAGAATTAACAGGAGATATTTTAGAACTCCAAGACTACTGAATTCGGTTTACAAGTTCTGAGAGAACAGAGGTTGGGTATTAGGGAAGGAAATAGTACAACAGAAGAGCCCCTGTCTTCTTCAGGGGAGAGCGAGTTGTATCTTCTTCCTCAAAGAATCTCGGGCTTTGAGGAGTGGAACATGATCTAGGCATCTTGGAAATTTTAGATGACCCCTTCAAAAGGAGGATAAAACAGCCTCAGAAAAGCAACGTGGAGTCAGACCTTGGTTCAAATCCCAGCTCTATCAATTGTGTTGTGTGATCTTGGACAACTCCCTGCATCTCTGCAGGGCTTAATTATCTCGTTTATAATATGAGAATATTGGATCAGATGGATCCTAAGGTCCCTTCCTAGTATAAATCTATAATTCTAAGAGTACTTAGTATGTGATATGGAGCAACAGGGATAACACAGATCAGCATAAATCAAGTTGTGTCACCCCATTCCTCAAGAGGCTGACATGGTTTTCTCATCTCCAGGATAAAATATAAACTACTCTATTTGACCTTAAAGCCCTTCATAATCTGGCTGCAGTTTACCTTCTCAGGATTTTTGCACATTATTCTCCTTCACAATTTTTACCTACCAGCTAACTAATCTATACTCACAGTACCAGAGGGGTGTGCTGAAGGCAGCTCTAACCATCCAGGAGAGACAACTGTTAATTTTCAGTATGAGCATATACACCTTTGAAATGAGCAAATCTTATAAACCAGGGCTTGATTTATTGCTTTGGTGATTGTCTAGTCTTAAGAAAGTGATGGAAAAATTGTTAATAATTCAGATTAAACTTAAAAGTGTACCATGTGTACTCCCTCCCCCCCACCCCCAAAAGCCAGCTGTTAAACATTTACCAGCATGGCCAACATTATCTATGACTGGAATGTTCTCTTTCCTCACTATATGCCTCACTGAGTCCCTAGTTTCCTTCAAAATTCAATTGATACTTCCTATAGAAGCCTATTCTGTTCTCCCCAGTTGCTTGTATCCTTCCTACAGAAATTGCTTTGCATATATTATGCATTTAATTTTCAATATTCTTGATTTTCCCAATGTAAGCCACTAGAAGGTCTAGACTGTTTCATTTCTTGTCTATATTCTCAGGGCCTAGCATAGTGATTGGCACTTATGAAATACTTAATATATGCCTGTTGATTTAAATTATTGTATAGTGTTTAATTAGAATCCTCAGCTAAAGAGTCAAATAAGGATTTCATGAAATTTCACCTATGGAAAGCAGTGCACAGTTTAGCTGGGAAAGGTCAAGGAGGTAGAGAAGATGGAGATTTTCCCTTCATGTGTCTTTACCTCATTTCCAAAAAGAGGGTGAATCTGAAAATTTCAGGCAGAGGTAGTGGAAAGAGAAAAGGAGAGAAGGCCCATACTGTGTCTTGTAGCAGAAGCACAGGGGCTTGGCTTCATTCTTCATCAGGTCATGTGTTCTAGACGCCAATTGGGTCAAAAAGATTTTCTAAGATAGTGCCAGAATTCCACCTACTCTAACAGCTGCTAGGGAGGAATCCTTCCATCTTTAGAAAATACTTTCTTTTGTAAATAGAAACTGGAGAAGATTCAAAGAATTGAAGGTTTTAAAATGTTAATTAAGGTACTAAACATCAATTTAAAAAAAACAGCATGAAAACTGCCAAAACCATGCCATTAAGGATCAATAATTAAATGTTTTCTACAGATTATATACCAGTAAGCTCTAAGTCTTTCAAATATATGTTGATTTAATTTGGAATATTAATTTCTTAATAGAATTTCTCTACTTCTTCATCCTTGACAATTGTTGTTGTTGGTGTAAGTTGCAATTATCTTCATGGGGGTCTTTCTGCAAATGCTTATCATAGTTACTTCAATAAGAGTTGACCAAGTACTTCATGAAGTGATGTTTCTTGTTGCCTTAAGATGCATGATGAAAATGAGCCCTGTTCGCTGCTTTATTTGCCTCTTTTAGGGGAACCTGTGGCATCTAGGTGGTATAGTAGATAGACCACTGGGTCTGGAGTTGCTTAATCTGGGTTCAAGTTTGCCCTCACACACTAGTTAGCTGTGTGACTGTGGGCAAGTCACTTAACCTGTTTGTCTCTATCCTCTCAACTGTAAAAATGGGGATCATAATAATACTTATCCAACAGGGTTGTTGTGAGGATCAAATGAGACATCTGTAAAGCTCTTGGAATGGTGCACTTAGTAGGAATTTAATATAAATATGTGTTCCTTTTTCATCATCTTCCTGCAACTTTCTTTTTTTGTTTCATTTTTTTTTTTTTTTGTAATGAGGACATTAAGAATGCTATGATTCAATTCCTTCAGTACTATGCCCATAGTAGTGGCACATAACAAGTGCTTAATAAATGCTTGTTGACTGGTCTGGTCACTAGGTGATTTCACACTTAGAGCATCAACAGCTAAATTAATGTACATACCCAGTCTAAAATTTGTGTTTCTTTGCCCCTGCCATAGTCACTATAGACATAAAGGAGCTGTGCAGTACTTTGTATTTTAATTGGTTTTGTGGGCTTGTCATGGTCAAAGAATTTATCACCAAGTGGCTAGCCTATGGGTGATGAAGCTCTCAATACTTAAGTAGCTAGACTGGTGCTTGAAAAGCAGACAGAGTCAGTTGCAGAGATCCTGCTTGCCTTTCCAGTAGGGTAGAACTTGCCACAATTAAACCATGGCCTTAGAAGACCCAGGACCACTTTCATGACACAGTGAGACATCAAAGAAGGATTTTGTGAAGGCTTAAAAATGATAGCTGTCTGAAATGGAGGGAGCTATTTCAAAAACAACTGAATTTCCTCTCACTAGAGTTCTTCAAACTAATGAAAAAATGAGTGAATTTTCAAAAGCACTTATTAAGCATTTACCACATGCTAAATAAGTACTGAAATGCTAAATGACCATTGGGCAGGATGTTGGGATTGGATTCTTCTTCTTTTTTTTTTAAATGTATTTTATTCTGAACTTAAGAAATAAAACAAGCATTTCCAAACAGTAGGATAGGAAAAAAAGATGACTGTACATGAAACTGCAAACATATAACTTGCTATTCCTTTTAAATATGTAATAACATTATCATGTAACTTTCTTTTTTTCTCTTTTTTTCTTTCCCCTTCCCCATGGCTACCATTAGACACAAATGTGTGTATGTATATATGCATATGTATATATGTATATGTACACACATATATGTAAAACCATTCTATACATACTCCAATTAATCAATTCTTTCTCTGGATACAGATAGCATATTCCTTATGAAAGAAGGTCCTTTGTAGTTAATTGGGGTATTTATAATAGTCAAAATGACGTAGTTACTCAAAGTTGTTCTTAAAACAGTATTGCTGTTACTATATACTATATACAATGTTCTCTTGGTTCTGTTCATTTTGCCTTCATTATTTCATGAAAGTCTATCCATGTTTTTCTAAGATCATTGAGCTCATTATTTCTTATAGCAAAGTAGTATTCCATACTATTCATACATAGTATTCCATGATATACAATCATATCAGGCAAGATCTTAACTGGAAGACCTGACACCCCTTCCATTTCTAGGATTGTGAGGGTTAACAGATAATGATAACATAGCTAACATTTATTTAGCATTTAACAATTTGTGAAGCACTTTACACACATGATTTTATTTGAGCCTCACAACTTTGTAATGTAAGTGCTGTTACTGTTATCCTTTTACACATAAGGAAACTAAGGCTGAGAGATGCCCAGAGTCAGAAAACTAGTATGTATTTGAGGCATGATTTGATCTCAATTCTTCCTTTGTCCAAGTCCAGCCTTCTACCAACTGGGCTACCTAGTTGCCAAATGAAATACATTCCTAGTTAGAGACATGTAAATGGGATTTATACATCAAGCAGGGCCTTGACTAGATGACTTTTTGAGGTTTCTGTTATGATTCCATGGTAAGTAATATAGTTCACTTCAAAACAGTTATAAAAAATAAGTAATTGTTACTAAAACTTTGTCTGAATCAAGGGTTCTTAATCTCATGTCTATGAATTTAGATGGGAAAATACATCTTTTTCAAAATTAACCTTTGATTTCCTTTGTAATCCTATATATTTTATTATATGCATTTAAAATATATATTCTGAGAATGGGTCCATAGATTTTTACAGGCGCCAGAGAGGTCTGTGACACTGAAAAGGTTAAGAACTGCTTGTCTAACATGAGACTAAATTGCTTTGAATGATAACTCAAGGACTTTTTTATGAATTAAGTGGTTGAGCTTCAATAGTTGGATTTTGTGAGACCTATTTTAATTGCTCAGAAGCCTTCTTTACTTACTCCTGGGTTCTTGGCTTTGTTGTAGGGAAGTGAAGTTGCTAGATAAGTGGCCTCCAGGTAATTGAGACTTTATTGTACAATGTGCAGTGAAAAGTTGATTTTCTCAAGTTAACAATCTATTTTAAAATGTTATTGATTTTTACAATATAAAACCACTGGTAATATAATAATTGAGATTCCCAAATATACCAGAATGCTAACTGATCAGAAAGAAAGGCTACACAAAATGGAAAACTTCCAAGTAGGGAAGTAGTATAAGCCAAATTATGAAATCTACTAACAATTTTCCATGAAAATGGGGCCATAAATAAAGGAAACACACAGTCTGCCCCAAATCTCTTTCAGCTAATAGTTTCTATCTCTTTCATGTTAAACTTTTTTTTTTACTAGTTTTATGAAATGACAAACTTCCCTTTGACCTTATTTTGATTCTCTCTGATGCACTTACTTTATTATTTTGTGTTAATTTCCCAATTTCTTTTGACCTCATGGAGTTGGGTGGGTGGGGGGCAGAGTGTGGGTGAGACCTGCTTCTCTCACATCAGGTTGACTCTCTTTTTGACTCTCTCTGTCCCTGTCTATCTCTGTCTCTGTCTCTCTCTCTGTTCCTCTCTCTCTTTCACTCTGAGCCCCAGGGCTTGACATGGCAGCTTTTCCTAATTGTTTTGTTTTTATGGCTACCTTCTCATTCTAATCTGATTCTCCTTATCCAGCTCTCTCATGTGATTGCAGAATTACTATTTCTCCATTACCTTACTGTCTCTAGAACTTTATTTAAGTCAGAGTTCTTTACCTGGGGATAGATTTCAGGGGGTCCTAAACTCAACAAAACAAACAAACAAATAAATGCATCTTTATTTTCACTAACCTCTAATTGAAATTTAGTGTTTCCTTCAATTATTAATTTTTAAAATGTCATTAAGGCATCCATAGGCTTCCCCAACCTTCCATATGGATCCTTGAAACAAAAGGTAAGAACTGTACTTTAAGTTTTTTTAAGGGATTTTAATACTAGTAAAAACTTCACCCATCTTTTTTTTTTCTTTAACACTCATATTCTTGTAGTGTTGGAGGCATCAGAGTAGAGAATGGACTTTAGACAGAGAAGACTTGAGTTCTAGGCCTACTCTGACACCTACTGACTTGTGACCGTAGACAAATAACAGACTTTAAGATTCTTTAAGATCATAAGTTCAACAATAGTTGATTTTATGTAGAGGCAGAGATAATTTTTTGTCAATAGGAATTACTTACATGAATGAAATCATAGGTCTGGTTAAAATAAAAAAATATGATGTAAGACTGTGAATCAAGGAATACTAGAATTTCTGAAGAACTGAAATCAAGGATAAGCTTAAAAGGTAGTAGGCGTAAGGTAGGCATGAGTAGATCATAATGCCTTTCAAAAGAGGAAATGCAGTATGAAGGATGTCATCAGAGAGATGTATGATAGGGAAAAAAAGATGGATTGGGATAACTGGACAATCAGTAATAAGCCTGGATGCTCACAGGTAATGCCAAGAAAACTCATGGAAGATCCCTAGCCCATTAGACAGAACCTTCTGTTGTAAATTTATTTTATTATGGACAAGAAATCAAACAGTAGACATGGAGTGATTGACTAGCTTTACTGTTGGGGGGAGAATACCTCATAAATTAGATAACAGATCCATTGATGTAGTGGAGTACTAGGTAGCATTACAGCGAGAGACAGCATGGTGTCATGGATGGAGTGCTGGACTTGGAGTCAAGAAGATCTGAGTTCAAAACCTGCCTCAGACACTTCTTAGCTGGGTGACCCTGGGCAAGTCACTTACCTTCCGTCTTCCTCTATTTCCTCATGAGGGAGTTGGATTTGATGTCCCTTCCATCTCTAAATCTGTGACCTCACGAACTACTAGGAAACATAGGATTTACAATGACAAACCAAAAAAATTACAAAGTTATAAAAGTCTTACATTGCAAATGTATTACTCCCCTACTAAGTTTTATTCAGGTGGGGACTATGCCATATCTGTTTTGTACCTCTCACTCTACCTAGCATAGTGCTTTGCATAGACTAGGCATTTAAATACTTGTTGAATGAACTGAATGAATAATCTTGTTAGAGATGGATAGAGGCCTAGTTTCCTCTAAATAACATGTGCTGGGATGACAATTAACTCCAGCTTGGGGGACCCGGTTTTGCCATGAAATATGCCATGTACATTCACACAAATGTTTCAAAGTCTCTGCCCTCTGTTGAACAGAGATCTGGTTTTTAGTTTCAGGTCTGCTTTTACCCTTTAGCTAACTTGCACAACTGAGATGAGCAGATGCTGAGCTCAATGAATGTTCACACCTTTCTGAAGCTCAGGTTAGCAGCTCGTCCCACTCTTCTCCTCGGGCATTTTTGGTGACACCTCATAGTATCACAGAATTAGAGCACAAACTCTTAGAGTTGGACAGGACCTCTGTGACTCTCTATTTCATCCTATAGCTGAACAAAAATGCCTTCTCATCATGCCTAATGAGTGAATAACTTTTGTTTGAAGATGTCTAGCGTAGAGAAAACTGCTATGTTCTGCAGCATCCAATTTTATTTTGGGAAAGCTTTACCAATCACAAAATTTTTCCCTTTGTGTTAGGCCTATATCTGTCTCTACATAGAATCTTCCCATTGCTCCTAGTTTTATCCCTTGGAAACAGGCAGAAAAAAATTAGTCCCTTTTTCAAATGAGAATCTTTCAAATACTTTACTTTCACCCCTAAATCTTCTCTTCTACATGCGAAATATCCCCTTACTCAAAGGTTATGGTGTCTGATTGATTTTCTTGCTTACCCTCTTCTGGATAGGCATCAAATTGCCAATTATCATTATTTTTTGGTCATTGAGTGGTGTCTGACTCTTTGGGAGCCCAAAAACCATGGCACACTAGCCCTTCTATCCTCCACTATCTCCCAGATTCTGTCCAAGTTCATGTCTGTTGCTCCCATGACACTTTCTATCCATCTCATCCTCTGCTGTCCCCTTCTCCTTTTGCCTTCAATCTTTCCCAACATCAGGGTATTTTCCAATGAGTCCTGTTTTCTCACTCTGTGGCCAAAGTATTTGAGCTTCAGCTTCAGTATTTGACATTCCAGTATATAGTCTGAATTAATTATTCTTTAAGTATTGACTGATTTGATTCCTTGTTGTCCAAGGGACTATCAAAAGTCTTTTCTGCATCATAATTCAAAAGTGTCCATTGTGTGGTTCTCAGCATTCCTTATAATCTAAGTCTCATAACCATATATTACAACTGGAAAAACCATACCTTTGACTATATAGATCTTTGTTGGCAGGGTGGTGTCTGCTTTTTAGTATACTGTCCATATTTGCCATAGCTTTCTTTCCAAGGAGCAAGTGTCTTTTAATTTCATGGCTGTAGTTGCCTTCTGGAATGATCTTTGAGCCCAAGAATACAAAATCTGACTTTGCTTCAATTTCTTCTCCTTCTATTTGTCAGGAAGTGATGGGACCAGTTGCCAAGATCTTTTTTTTTTATATTAAGCTTCAAGCCAGCTTTTACATTCTTCTCTTTCACCTTCATCAAGAGACTTCTTAATTCTCCTTCACTTTCTGCCATCAGAGTGTTATCATATGCATATCTGATGTTGTTGATATTTCTCCTGGTAACTTTAATTCTGGCTTTTGATTTATCCAGCCTGGCATTTCACATGATGTATTCTGTATGTAAGTTAAATAAATAAGGTGACAATGACAGCCTTGTTGTGCTCCTTTTAGTCTTAAATCAATCAATTGTTCCATGTTCAGTTCTAACTGTTACTTCTTGGCCCACATACAGATTCCTCAGGAGACAAGTAAGATGATATGGTACTCCTATATCTTTGAGGACTTACTACATTTTGGTATGATTCACATAGTCAAAGGCTTTAGTGTAGTCAATGAAGCAGAAGTAGATGTTTTTTTTTCCCTGAAATTCTCTTGCTTTCTCCATAATCCAGTGAATGGTGGCAATTTGGTCTCTAGTTCCTCGGCCTCTTCGACATTCATACAAGTGTATCAGCCTGCTCTTCTGGTAATCTGTAAATATTCTTCCTAAAATATAAAAAGCAGAGCTAATATAGTATCTCAACTCTGTTCTAACCAGGGCAACATATACTCTTCTTTGTTTTGGACACCTAATCAGATGCCCTTCTGCACAGAGGAGTGGTTTTCTATAATCTTATTATTTCAGTTTTTCAATGTCAAATTAATACAGATTTATAGTAATGACAATTCCTACTGCTAGCAGAAGGGTTTTTCCTGCAAAAGAGGAGGGATAATACATAAAATGGATAAACAGCCTCTTAATGACTAAAAGCTTATTGTAGTTTTAAATAACAAATCTCTTCTTGTTAGGTAAAATGGACAAGTAGTCTCACTTGTAATTAGATTCTGGACTGATTTTGTTGTTATGTTTAAGTGTTTGGGTCAGGTACAGTTGTCCTCTTTTTTAAAGGGAATCACTTTTCTATGGTTCTTGAATATCCTAAGCTATTATCATTTATAGAAATGAAGTAATGAGCTTTTTTTAAGGTATCAAAACATCATTTAGTGAATTCTCTCCTTTAGGGTACCTAATAATGCTCTAGGCACCAAAAAAGTTAAATTTCTCCAGACATTGGTTTTTCATTCAAAGCAGTTCAATAGAGTTCAAGCAAAATCTTAATGGATTTACTCATGAGGAAGGAATCTTTGATATACTCACATTGGAGCAATGCTCTGGTATTTATTAGAGCTTGTTTTCTCCATTCATGAAGATTAGTTCAGATTAGTGGTATTAGTCCACAATATTCATGTCATACTTCTAATTTGTACTAGCTATTTGACCAATTACAAAGTAGGCATATTTTTAAGGTGGGCAAAAGGCAGTATCAGTTGTAACTAAGAAAAAAAAACCACAAAGATATTTCATCAAGTAAATGTACTTAACTGTATAATGAAAAAACCTAACAGGGTGATTGAATCATAACTTAGATACAGTTAATGAAATGAAACTATATAGATAGAATATCATATATATATCATAGATCCAGATGGCATGACTTTCTTTCTGGAAAATCAAAAAAGAAAATCTTTTTTTCTCTCTCCCCTTTTTTCTCCCCCACTCACTTTTTGATATTGATAACCCCCCCTTGCCCTCTCTCCTTCTTACCACCCCCTACAACATAGAGTGCCCAGTACTTAAAGTCAGAAAAACCTAAGTTTAAATCCTGCTCTCACATGTTTACTTAATTGAATGACCTTAGACAATTCATAGACAATCTCTATGGACCTCAGACAATTCACTAAGACTTAGCTACATGACAAAGCATAGATAGACCTTATAATCTACCTAGTACAGACACTTCCTCCCACTCTGATGAGATCACAGTTAATAAAAAAGGAAAAATAATGTTTAACATTTGTAGAGCCCTTTGAAGTTTGCAAAATATTTTGGTTTGATCCCATTTCTACCAAAAATGATTATCTAAAAAAATTATTTCCTGAACAGACTGACAGAGTTTGGTAAATGGGATGAAAATATCTGCTGTACCAAACCTCTCAGTGTGGTACCATAGGGTGGACAGTGGATTTGGATTTGGAGGACCACACTTGAAATCCCACCTCTGTCACTTATTAAGCTACGTGACTTTGGGCACATCACTGAACTTCAATGGGCTTCAGTTTTCTTAATGTGGAATGAAGATGTTCAAGTACATGGCCCTTTATCACTTGATCTCATGAACCTATGTCACCATCTATAATGAACAAGTATGTTAATCTGAAATATGTTCAGTTTTCAAATGCCTCTAGGGGATACATTTGAAGAGATACAGATATGAGGGGAGATGAGATTGTTAGACACTGACAAGAGGGGTAATGGAATATATTCTTTCTGAAGGTTTTTTTAAAGGATATACATACTTTTCAGACTGTCTCTGTATAGGTCAATAAAGTCAAATGTTCTTTAGGTAGAAAACCTTCCATGATGTAGCAGCAAATAAGTTTTTTGAAGTAAGTAATAATAAGATTGTGGTTTGTATGTATACTTCTAGCTACTAGCTAAGCAGATAGAAAAGATGGAAACTCAAGTCCAAAGAAAACAAATAATCAAACTGATTTGAATGTTGTAAAGTAGTTGATTTTCCTTTGGTAGAAAATGTGTTTTTGGCATCACAACAATAAATTACTTTTTTTAATCTTCAATACATTTGGAGCCTCTGTCTGGAATGGTTTAGGTGCAGACCAAACCCTAAGAAGGGAGATATTCTCAATGAATTCTTAAGCCCATTCTGACCTTGTGATTCTGTGGCATTTTTGATTTTATCCTATAATGAAGCAAGATGAATAGAGTATCTTTTAAGAACAAGCACTTTGCCTTTCAGGGCACCAGTCTTTCCCTGGTAAATTCTTTTTATGAGTGCTAAATGGTGTCCTGAAACTTTGGAAGAGTTGATGAGAGAAGTTCATGTTAGCTCCAGAGGATATTTCCTTTATCAGGGAGATCACAGAACAGATGTTTCCAAACTATTCTTTCCTTGCTTTGTTCCACTTACAGTGTCCCTCTTTAGATTTCATGCTCATTTTCTTTTCTCTCAGGTATCATCAGCAGAGAGGGGCTCCTGAAAAGGGGGTTATTAGGAAGTGATTTCTGACGTCAACCTAAATAGTAAAACACTCTTTCAACTTGGTTGGTTGGAATTTTCGTCCAGTTCTTCTGTGTCACTTTGCAACTGTGGTGTTTACCTATTTTCTATGATGATTGAAAATACTTGTTGACTAGTACTAATTCTTGTATAATTTTGCAAGGTCTAGTTTTCATCACTGGCAAAATGTTCAAATCAACAAACTTTTTTGAATGCTTGCTATGATCTCCAAGGTCTCTTCTAGCTCTAAAAAAGAAAAAAAACCCAACTGTCTGTGATTTTATGAATCTTTATACTTACCATGTTCGATTCTACTCTTGTTCCAATTTATAGATGGGTCTGAATTTGCCATAAAAAAACATAGTTCCTTTTAAACTTTGTCTGAGTATACACCATCATTTAAAAAAAATGTTGCTGCCTCAGTAACATGGGCTCAACAAACCATGAATCACACTCATTAACTTAAATGGTTTTACTCATATTTTCCCATTTTCAAGCTATGATGGCATGCAAATTTTGCTTAACTCTTTTGTGTGTACTTAGTGTCCCAGATTGCTTCAGATGCAGAAAATGCCAGAGAATAGGCATTCTTCAAATAGAGAAGAAATGTGATCATTCACATGGGTCAGCCTAAACAATGCTAAACATGTATGAAGGCAAAATTGTTTAAAAAATTGTGCTATAGAGTTTAACATCACAATACAGAAAAACTGCAGCTCACTATTGAACAGATTTGTTTGTTTTATAATTCGTACAGGAAACAAAATTAATGTTCTGTTAGGGTTTTTATAAATGACATTCTCACTCAAAAATATTTCTGGGTTAAACTAAAAGCATTTTCGTTTTTCTTCCATTTGTTAACCTAAGAAAATTTGACTTTAATTCTTAGTTCTGCTTTCCAGAGTGATGGTAAAAAAAACACACAACCATGGACCTAGGATCACAAGTTGTATGAGGCTGCAAAATACTAACTCCTTTCTGGCTTTTCTTTTACAATTGTCTTTTCATCATCAGCCTCTCAATTGAGATCTTCTCAAGCTTTGTCACAGCAGGTGTACATCAGTTCAGAAGGAAAGGGGCCTTTAAAAAAAGAAGGTGTTTTCTCCTTAGTGATATACCTCAGCAGGAGGAAAATAGGTGCTATTATATGAACTAAAGTGGTACATACAGGGTCATTAAAATGACCTCTAGAATTCTTGTTGTTAATGTATATTGCTTCAAGTTCCTATGGTTTTTGTGTTTTTCTCTCAGAACAGTTTCTTTGGCCTACTGTACTTTATCAAAGCCTGTCCGTTCTACTCCTTTAAGCAAAGCTAACAATCCAGTCTTCTCCATGGAACTAAACAGAACTACACAGAAGTTGACCCTAGACAGCATCAGTCTCTAAGTATCATACTAAACTCACTTCACAAGAAAATGAATAGTAGCTCAGGAATCCCTCTTCCAGCACCTCAAAATTTTGAGGTTACCTCTCTAAAATTCCAGATGACATCCTCTCTACTTATTCCATACTAGCTGCCCCCAGTACCTTTCTGCCATGGCATAATGGATTAGAAGATGGAAATCAGTGTTGTCCAAAGTCTAGTGAACGGTAGAGAATCTCAAAAATTTACCATCTTTAGCCCAGAGCCTATGGAGCTTATTTCCTCCCATCCCCCGTCCCTTTTCTCTCTCATTCCCATCCTTTCCCCTTTTTTTTCCCTTACTCAATATAAGCTCTTTATGGGCAGGGCCCATTTTAGTTTTTTTCTTTGTTTCCTCAGTGTCTTGCACATAGTAGGTCCTTAATAAATATTTGTTGAATTGGATTTCCCCTTGCTTTTGTGATTCCCTTTCTCTTTTCTTTTCTTTCTATTCCTATTTACACAACTTCTTTCATTGTGTAACTGCCATGTGAAAGCATACTGAGATTCTCTACTATTCAGTAGACTTTGGACAACACTGATTTCTGTCTTCTATCCATTATGCCATGGCAGAAAGGTGCTGGGGGCAGCTAGTAGGGAGTAAGTAGAGACGACATCATCCAGAGTCTTTGAGAAGTAAGAGGCTGATAGGGTTCTAGAGATGGTTGTTCTGGATTTATTTGCTTTGTTGTCTGGCTTGCTTTCTCTTGGGCAACCTAAGCTTTCCAAAATCTAGGACCATGTGTTCTCCAGACTATTTGTGCCAGGCCTGCAGTGGTTACTCAATAAATGTTTGTCACCAATAATGGTCACAACCTATTTTTTCCCCTTAAAAAATCTTTCATTGTCTTTTATGCTGCTGGAGTTTTCCTACAAAAGACAAAGCAGAGAATCACTTATGTTTTCCTCCATGACATTGTCTTATCTCTTAAATCTCTTTTGGTTTTCTCATTTTTCTGTCTGTCATTATTTTTAAACATTTTTTCCTTTTTCAGATTAATCTCTCTCTTCCTTTGGTTAACTTATAATTTTTTCTCCTTTGTTATTTTTTAATTTTTACCATTTCTTTAATAATACATCATAGAATTTTTCCAGGCATAAAAATAAAACTTAATGGATTTTACTTTGAACACTTTATTCACCATACCCTTTCTTTGTCATTAGACCTCACTCACTTCCTGTGATTCTTTGAAGAACACCAAACAACACTTCAGGAACTATGTCCTTCAAATACATGTATTTTCTGGAGCTCATTGAGGGGATTTGGGCACTCTCTTACTGTTTGTGAACTCTCTTATTTTGGATTTCATTTCCCTGTTAACTATTTTTCTACTTTCTCCTTGTCATCTGTGGTCGTCATATTCTCTACTGTAAACCTCAATCCCAGTCATCATTTGTTCTTCTTCCTACGTAACTTAAAAAAGCCCCGACATCACTCTTTGTTGTCTTTAGCATTCAGAAATAGTCTCAACTTACTCTGATCTTGAGCATTCTTGATACTTTTCTTAGATGACTATTTTGTTTTCACTCACAGTTATTTGCTTTCTTCCATTTTCTATACTTTAAAAAAATCCTAGTTGGTCATTGAATTTCTGTGTATCTTCAATCTCCATTTTTCTTCTTCAATGGAATAATGTGAGTTTTTGTCTTTAGAATTTCATTCTTGAAGTTTTCTTATCCTTTTGATAGTGATTTTCAGTACAGAATTTTAAACTGTGATATCTTTACCTGTTCTTTCTCCATATACTTTGAAAACTGCTTTTCCAAGATTTAAGGTGCATGCTAGATAATATCCTCTCCTCTGTCATAAAATCAGAGATAAAATGGGTATTTCTACTCCCCGCCTACCCCAAGCAGTGTTCCCATCATTTCTCCTTCAACACATGTCCAGAATATTAGTCAGCTCCACTTGTACTTTACTCCATTTTGTGAAGAATTGTGTTATTAATAATGTTAATCAAGAATTTGCCATTTGCTCTACTTTTAGGAGGGAAAGGGAAAGGATGAGCGAGAGAGAGGAAAGGAGGGAGGGAGGGGAGCAGGTAAGGAGAAAGAAACAGAGAGGGATTAAAAGAAACAGAGAGAGGCTGCTAAGTCACTATCAAAAGACTATCCTCTGGTATTCAGGGAAGCTAACTGAGATGCAATGAGCTTTATACTGCAGGCATAGTTTGCATATTTGATCCCTTGGGTGCTTCAGGTCCTATGAAATCAAGTAACGGAAAGAACACTGTGTTGAGAATTAGGAAACCTGACTTCTATTTCCAGTTCTGCCACTAACTAGCTATGTGATATTTTACAACTTCACCTATTCAGTCCTTAGTCATGTGAAATGAGGGCATAGCAATAAATGTGTTCTGTAAGTTTCATTCCAGATCCAACATTTTATGGTCTATAATTTTTTTTTTAAACCAAAGGATAGAGACTCCTCTCAAGCCACTTTTTTTCTCTTGCCGACCTTATTACTTATGGTTGGTTCAA
Source organism: Vombatus ursinus (assembly GCF_900497805.2). NCBI lineage: Eukaryota > Metazoa > Chordata > Mammalia > Diprotodontia > Vombatidae > Vombatus > Vombatus ursinus. Next base: position 17,540,729 of record NW_020954953.1, read on the forward strand.
CTTGTTAGTAAGAAGGGACAGTAAAAAAATTAGAATTCTCTCCCAAGTATCACATTACCCATACACCTCTTTCTTCCTAGAATCTTTATTAAGAAATCAAAATTGTTTCAGAGCAAGTTCAAAATACCATAGTTCTCACTAACTGTAATTCATTTTTAAAATGTTACATAGCTGTAGAACTATGATTCTACTCCAAAAGCAAGCCACTGATAACTATAAAGAGGAAGGATAGAGGAATTCCTTTATCTATACACCAAGAGAGAAATAAAGTTCTGTAGAAATGCATCCATTCTTTTCTAAACTACCCTCCAGAAATGTCCAAGTCACTTGAAGTTTATTTCTTCAGCAGCTTGCTTCCCTCTCAAATCAATTCAATTCAATAAACTTTTATTAAGTGCTTACTATGTGCCAGGCACTATGCATCCAATATTATCATCATTGTACTTATGTCATGAATGAATAACATTAGAAAAACATATATAAAAAGCCCTGGCGTGATTAACTTCAATGTTATAGACTATCAGTTTTTTCCTTTGGTAAAATGCTCTAGCTATAAATTATATTGTTGTTTAGTCGTTTCAGTAGTGCCTGAGTCCTCATGACCCCATTTGGGGTTTTCTTGGTAAAGATACTGGAGTGGTCTTGCCATTTCTTTCTCCAACTCATTTTATAGATGAGAAAACTGAGGCAAACAGGGTTAAGTGACTTACTCAGGGTCACACAGTAATATCTGAGGTTATATTTGAAGTTGGGTCTTCCTGACTCCAGGTCTAGTGCTCCATCTACTACACCACCTAGCTGCCCCATAAATGACATAAAGTTATGCTTTCCCTGGGAATGGTATGGATATATTATCATATACCATATAGAAAAATGTTTTAATTATAGCATGTTACATATGCATTTCATATGGTAAAAATTGTAATATATTTCACAAAGGTCTTATTATTCCAAAATTAAGCAAATTTTCCCTCGTTTCAGCAGATCAGGTATTGCCTTGTGGCATTGAAATTGATAGGTTGGGAAGGGGATGTAGGGGGCCAGGATTGGGGGAAAGACAAGAAAGAAGTCAAATATTTTTATCTGCTGCTTACAGTAGATAAACTTTGATGGGTAATCTCCTGCTATTTGTTATTGCAAGGACTGAAATGAAAGTCACGTGTACTATTTGTCAAGAGTTAAAATAAGGAGATTCAGTGTAGTAAAGTGGATAGGAGGTGCCTTAGAATCAAGAAGATTTACTTTCAGGTACTGCCTCTGACACATACTAACTATATGACTATGGGTAAATAAAGGAACCTTTCATTCTCCTCCATCTTCCCCCTCCCTGACCCAAACCGCCACCCTGGGTAATTCTCTGTCACAGAACTTCTGTGTGTCTGTGGACTTTGAAAAAAATATTTTGATAACTGTATTTCAGTGTAATTGGTTTCCCTTGTACTTTGTACTTTCTGATGTACTTTGCATACATTGTCTCATTTGATTTTCAAAACAAGCCTATGAAATAAGGTTGTTTTTTGACTGGATTTGTGATTGTATTGGTTTAGGGAGGTTTCAGTGAGGAATTTCTACCAATGCATATGAATTTCAATTTATGGTCTTAGAAAGTTTCCTAGGGGGCTGAATTCTTAATGATTTATCCTGGATTACACAGCTAGCATATGTCAGGGGAAAAATCTGAACTCAGGTCTTCCTTTCTATCCACTATACTATGCTGTCTCTCATTAGATAGGGACACTTAGGTGACACAATGGGTAGAGTGCTGGGCCTCTAGTCAAGAAGATTTTTTTTTCTTTCAGTCATGTCCAACTCTTCATGACCCCTTTTAGGATTTTCTTTGCAAAAATACTAGAGTAGTTTGTCATTTCTTTCTCCTGCTCTTTTACAGATGAGCAACTGAGGCAAACAGGGTTAAAGTTTGCCTAGGGTCACACAGCTAGTAAGTTTCTGAGACCAGACTTGAACTCATGAAGATGATTCTGTCTGACTCCAGGCCCAACACTCTATCTACTGCACCACCTAGCTGCCCTGAAATCAAGGAGACCTATGTTCAAATGTGGCCTCAGGGGGCAGCTAGGTGGCGCAGTGGATAGAGCACCGGCCCTGAAGTCAGGAGGACCTGAATTCAAATCCGGCCTCAGACCAAACACTTACCCGCTGTGTGACCCTGGGCAAGTCACTTAACCCCAATTGCCTAAAAAAACAAAACAAAACAAAAAAACCAAAAAAATCAAATGTGGCCTCAGACACTAAGTAGCTATGTGACCCTGGGCAAGTCTCTTAACCTCTGTTTGCCTTAGTATTCTAAACTATAAAAGGGGGATCATAATAGCATCTACCTCTTAGGGTTGTTGTGAGGATTAAATGAGGTAATATTTTTGAAGAGCTCAGCACAGTGCTTGTCACATAGTAGGTACTATATAAATGCATATTCCCTTCCCACCTTTCCTTACCCCTATTTTATATATGAGGAAACTGTGATTCAGATAAATAAAATAATTTGGTTCATGGTAACTTAAGCTAGTAGTCAAAAGTAGGATTCAATGCTAGACCTTTCCCATCTCCAAGTTAAGTGCTCTTTCCATTCAACCAAAGACTGTGGTCATGAAGAACAGGGGCTTTAGGAAGCAAGTCTGGTCCAGTGACAGATTGAAATAAGGTCCCTGAGAGTAGGAGTGGTTTATGTTTTTTGTGTTTTTATCTATGTCAGTGTCTGGCATATAATAAGCACTTAATGAATGCTTGTTATTGATTGACTCTCTGAAGATTTGTATGGATCTGGAAGGAGAGCAAAAAGCACAAGATAAAGAGGAAGGTTCAGGTATAAGTAAGTTAGGGAGCTGGGAGTGCAGAGGAGCTCTACTGAGACCAGCTTAGGGAAATTCAGGCAAAATTTATTTGAACAGAGTTTCCACTCTAGGATGAAAATACGGAAAGGCTGGCTTAATGGGGAGGTTGACTTCGAGTTTTCATGTAAAAGTTTACATGAAGCAGCACATCAAAGACGCTGATTTGGTGAATGAGCATGTATACTTGAACGAGTAGGAAGAAAGCTGGTTACAGTGTGCCTTCTCAGATCTTTTTTTTAATAGTTCTTCATTTTCTCTCTATCAAAAAGCTCCCTTTGAGATCATGGAAACTGTTTACATGATTGGCATTTGAAGATAGGGGAAGAAAAACAAGAAATAAGCCATTTAATGCCAAAACCAAATGCTAGCTTTTAATTACACTAATTTTAATTGTTTGGTTACTTGTTAACTAAACCTCAAGACTTAGACCTATGATTGCACTCTACATTTTGTCCCCTAGAAGCTCATCTGTTCTCAGGGCTTCAACTATACCCCCTATCTGGATGTATCCTAATTTTACATGTATATAGCCACATCTACTCAACTGAGCTTCAAGCTCATGTATCAACTGTCTATTGGACATTTGTCCTTGAATATCTTTTTTTTTTAATGTTTGTCCTTCATTCTTTTTTCTTTTTTTTCTTTTTTATGATAATTTTAATTTGTTTTGTTTTCAACATTTACTTCCACAAGATTTTGAGTTCCAAATTTTCACCCCATTCTGCCCCTCCCCCACCCCAAGATGGCAAGCATTCTGAATACCCCTTCCCCTAGTCTGCCTTCCCTTCTATCTCTCCCCTCCTTCTCTTATCCCCTTCCCCTTCAATTTTCCTGTAGGGCAGGATGGATTTCTGTACCCCATTTCCTGTATTTCTTATTTCCCAGTTGCATATGAAAACTTTTTTTTAAACATGTGTTTTTAAAACTTTGGGTTCCAAATTTTCTCTCTTCCTCCCTCCCCACCAACCCTCATTAATAAGGCAAGCAACTAAATATAGGTTATATATGTGCAGTTATGCAAAACACTTCCATAGTATACATGCTGTGAAAAAATAACTCTATTTCCCTTAATCCTATCCCGGCCCCCATTTATTCTATTCTTTCTTTTGACTCTGACCCTCCTCAGAAGTACTTGCTTCTGATTATTCCCTTTCCCAATCTGCCCTCCTCTCTATCATCCCTCTACTCTCTTGTCCTCTTCCCCTCCCCATTTTCCTGTAGGGTAAGACAGATTTCCATACCCCATTGAGTGTGTATGTTATTCCCTCCTTAAGTCAAATTCTAGGAGAATAAGATTCACTCATTCCCTCTTACCTTCCCCTGTTTCCCCTTCACTGTAAGAGCCTTTCCTTTTCTGTTTTTTTTTGTGAAATAATTTACCCCATTCTACCTCTCCCTTTCTCCTTCTCCTAGTATAATCCTTTCTCATCCCTTAATTTTATTCTCCAGATATGACACCTTTATACACACATATAATTTTTTCCCTCCAACTACCCTACTGACAAAGGTCTCATGAGTTACAAATATCATCTTTCCATGCAGGAATGTAAACAGTTCAACCTTAATAAGTCTCTTATGATTTTCTCTTTCCTATTTACCTCTTCATGTTCCACTTGAGTCTTGTATTTGAAAATCAAATTTTCAATTCAGCTCTGGTTTTTTCATCAAGAATGCCTGAAAGTCCTCTATTTCACTGAATGACCATTTTTTCCCCTGCAGAATTATACTCAATTTTGCTGGGTAGGTGATTCTTGGTTGTAATCCTATCTCCTTTGCCCTCCGGAATATTATATTCCATGCCCTGCGGTCCCTTAATGTAGAAGCAGCTAAATCTTGTGTTATCCTGATTGTGTTTCCACAATACTTGAATTGTTTCTTTCTGGCTGCTTGTAATACTTTCTCCTTGACCTGGGAACTCTGGAATTTGGCTACAATATTCCTGGGAGTTTTCCTTTGGAGATCTCTTTCAGGAGGTGATTGGTGGATTCTTTCAATTTCTATTTTGCCCTCTGGTTCTAAAATATCAGGGCAGTTTTCCTTGATAATTTCTTGAAAGATGATGTCTAGGCTCTTTTTTTGATCATGGCTTTCAGATAGTCCAATAATTTTTAAATTCTCTCTCCTGGATCTATTTTCCAGTTTAGTTGTTTTTCCAATGAGATATTTCACATTGTTTTCTAATTTTTCATTCTTTTGGATTTGTTTTTACAGTGTCTTGATTTCTCATAAAGTCACTAGCTTCCAATTGCTCTATTCTAATTTTTAAAGAAGTATTTTCTTCAGTAATCTTTTGGACTTCCTTTTCCATTTGGCCAATTTTGTTTTTTAGGGCATTCTTCTCCTCATTGGCTTTTTGGACCTCTTTTGACATTTGGGTTAGGCTATTTTTTAAGGTGTTCTTTTCTTCAATATTTTTTTGGGTCTCCTTTATCAAGCTGTTGACTTGTTTTTCATGATTTTCTTGCAAAACTCTCAGTTTTTCCTCCACTTCTCTTACTTGCTTCTCAAAATCCCTTTTGAGCTCTTCCAAGGCCTGGGACCAAATTCAAATTTTTCTTGGAGGTTTTGGATGTAGGAGCTTTGGCTTCATTGTCTTCTTCTGGTTGTATGTTTTGATCTTCTTTGTCACCAAAGTAAGATAATATAGTCTGACTCTTTTTGCACTGCTTACTCATGATCCCGGCCAATTACTTGAGTTTTAAACTCTTTGTTAAGGTAAAAGTCTGTTTCCAATGTGGAGAATGTACTGTCCCAAGCTTCGGGGGTTTGTACAGCTGTTTTCAGAGATACTTCTAGGGACTTGAAAATTTTCGGTTCTTCCAAGGTGCTATGATAAGAGGCAAGGTGATTTCTCTCCACTGCCACAACAAGCTTCACCACACCAGCATTCCTCCTCGCCCCAGGACCGCCCCTCAGAACTGTGACCCAGATCCAAGCAAGGGCGAAGCAAGAGATTCCTGCCTCAGCAGTGGCAAAGAGATCCTTGCAGTTCACCTCTGATCAGGCACTGGATTCCCCCTCAGTCTGTGGGCCAGAAGCTCAGGAAACAGCCGCAGCCCCAGGGGCGGCTGAGACCAAGTTCCTTCTCTCACCACAGTCACAGACTTTTCGCACTGACCTTCCAAGTTGTCTTTGGCGTTCATGGGTTGAGAAGTCTGGAAACTGCCACAGCTGCCCGCGATTCAGTGCTCTGGCCTGCGTGCCCATGCCAAACTGTGCTCCTCTCCCAGCCCAGTGCCATACACCTTTCCAATCAATTGTCTAGGCTGTCTTGGGCTGGAAATTTGTTTCACTCTGTCTTTTTGTGGGTTCTGCTGCTTTAGAATTTGTTTAGAGCCATTTTTATAGGTATTTGGAGGGGTTTTGGGGGAGAGCTCAAACGAGTCACTGCTTTCCCTCTGCCATCTTGGCTCCGTCTCTCATTTGTTTGTCCTTGAATATCTTAACCATCTGAAATTCAATATGCCCAAGACTCTATCAACTTTTAAACAACTTAAAACAACTTTTCCTTGATTCCTTGCTTCTGGCAGTGATACCACCATTCATTCACTGAAACTCCGGATCTTGTCATTAAAATCCAAATAATGATCTAAACCATCTTTTCAGGATCAATATACAACCTTACCTCTCTGGTCTTAGGTGGTCTCCTACATGAGACCCAAAGCAGATTTAAGGACAAAATTTAAGAGTACCGAGGAGTTGGAGCAGTAGTTGCTAGAAGTTATTGTAGGATATTTAGATTCCTAGTTCAGTTCAAAGCTCAGCTCAAATACCACCTCTATATGGAGCTTTTCATGATCTCTCCAAGTGCTGGTGCCTTCCCAATCAAAATATTTTGTATACACACATATATATACAAGTCATCTCCTTTGATAGAACGTATACCCATTGAGGGAAAAAAAAAACCTTTCACTTATGTCTTTATATCCCTAGTGCCTAGTATGATGAATGGCCTATAGTAAGGGCTTAATAAATGTTGATGATTGATTATTGACCGAATATTTATAATCATCCCCAGAATCTTAGAAAATATGGTCTTATCATATAAGACCAGTTATTAATGTCTGGGCTCTAAAATATACCTTTAACATGAATCTCAGAACAAATTTAATCAGAAATACAGTTAAACCTTTCTCTGAATGGTCATCTCATCACAGGCTCAGCCCTTACTAGAACATTTATCCTTCCCCAGACAGAGATAGTATTACCACAAACCATCAGCACAGGAGGGAAACACAAGCAGAGATACACACTGTCCCTTAGCTGCTTCTGTATGGGCTAACATGCCTGGGAAGAGATATAAAAACATGTCATCATTTGGAAAGTTTCTCCTCAGAAAAACCAGACAACGGGATGAGACTCCTTCCATAACCCTGAAGACTTACCTATGACTTAGGCTTCCTTTGTGGGTCATGCAGACCAGTCTTAGAGGCTTGAAATCCCAGAAATAGCTTTTCTTCCTCCCCTTCACCTTGTCTCTCAACATCCCCAGTAACTGCCTCTACACCAGTGGTGCAATGCTATTCATCTGCCAATGACTCAGAACTGTCTCTCTCTTCAATGCTGAACCAGCCAGCTACTCTCATCTTCACCACTGCTGCTGGTCATCATACTGTTGCTTCACTGATTGCAATAGTTCTAACCCTTGCCTCCAGGGGGCAGAAGGTCCTCTGCATTCTAGCAAATTAGTTGACTTACTGATTGGTTAGTTTCTTATTCCATCAAGTTATAAAGGATGAGAAATTAGTTGCTATGTGTAGTCCTTATTTGGCAATTTTCTTCTTCAATGCACTTTCCAAATGTTAACTAATTAATCTATTTGACAGTGTCCCATTTAACAGTTGTATAAGTTTTATGTTCACAAACTATTATAAACTTTTATTGCCTTGATATTTAATTTCTGTTTTTCCTTCTTTGTCCTTTCCGAAATAGAACTAACATAGTTTCATTTTGACATGATGCCATATCATTCTCCTTCTCCATTATCTAGTCACCCTCACCCTTGAAGATACTAATTCTCAGCCAATACAAGATAGAAGGGAAGGTTACAATGCAAATGGTCTTGCCCTTTAGAATATAATAAATGTTACATTTAGTTAGATTCAGATTTCATTCAGCCTAGTATCAATGACTAAGACATAAAGGGGTGTTTTGTGGAATAACATGAGTACATTCCTTGATATCAAACTTAAAAGCTAGAAATTTATCTCAATGTATCCTTAAGTTTCATCATATTCCACTATGGATTTCTCATATAGAAATAATTTAAATCTTATATTTTATCCTACTCTACTTATAGGATAGTGTGTTACATGCACTACTTAAATCATAGAATCACAGAATTTAGAATTAGAAAGAATTCCAGATCTTGTATGGTCTCCTCCTCTGAGACATCAGAAAATGCAGAGAGGCTAAGTGACTTCCCCACTTCACAGGACGGATTAATGAGAGAGTTAGGACAGGAGCACTAATCTTCTAACTACTAGTTTACTTTTTCAACTCTACCATATACTCATGTCCGGTTTGGGGAGGATTATGAGAACAAAGGAGTTAGAGTTGGAAGGGACCTTAGTAAGCATCTATTCCACCTCCCTAATTTTAATTTTTACTTTTTTTTGTGAGGCAGTTGGGGTTAAGTGACTTGCCCAGGGCCACACAGCTAGTAAATGTCAATGTCAAGTGTCTGGTATGATTTAATTTTTACTTTTTAAACTTTTTTCATCTCCCTCATTTTATAGATTAGGATTCTGAAAACCCAGAGAGGCCAAGTAACTAACCTAAGGTAAAAGAGATAGTAAATGGTAGAGTCAAAATTTGAACCCAAATCCTCTGACTTTAAAACCAATGCTCTTTTCACTATATTGCATTGTTTTTTACCTTCTTTAGGTTTCAAGGACTTCTTTCTAATTCTAGTATTCTAGAATAAGTCCATGTTTCCCTATATATATATTGTTAATTATTTTATAGGCATGTATTTACATATACCCTCTCAACTTATGTGTTTCCATAATGAAGATTTTTATTCTTAAAGTCTCTCCTTACATGATAGATATATAAAGCATTTATTAAATGCTTATTGTTTGCCAGTGCACTCTGTTAAATGCAGATTATATATATTCAAACACCAAAAGACACTCTCTACTTTTAAGGAACTTATATTCAAATGGGGAAAACATTGTTTAAAGGGGAGCTGGAAAGGGTGTATGTGTGTGTGTGTGTGTGTGTGTGTGTGTGTGTGTGTGTGTACAAGACTGCTGGTATGGATGTTTCAAGGTCTAGAGAATGAGGACTGAACCAGCAGTGAAGTAATTGTGGCCTGGGTGTGTAAGGAGGTGGTGGTCCCAGCTGTAGACTCACCAATCAGCAGAGCAGACTTGAGGGTGGTGGACAGACTTCCGGTATTATCCACCCCCCCCATCCTCCAAAAAAAACCCAAACAGACCAAAAAGTCCTGCCTCTCCTCCTAACTTACTCGTGTCGGCTAATAGTATTACCACCATCCAAGTCATCTAGGCTTGAAACCTTGATCATCTTTAACTCTCTCCTCTTCCTCAGTACCTGACCTTCACATCCCATCTGCCATTGTCATGTTATTTCTGACTCTCTGACATTTTGTAATTGTCCATTTTCTCCATCACTACAGTCAACATTGTAATAGAGGTTATCTTCTTAAATTTATTTATTTAAGATTTTCTTTTCTTTTTAAAATTTGAATTCCAAAATCTCTCCCTCCTTGTTTAAGCATTGCTTTCCCTTCCCCCCCATGTCCCTTCCACTATAAAAACTCTTCCTTGCAGTCTTCTTTTATGTGAGAACATTTTCCCCATTCTACCTCTTCCTTCTTCCTTCTTCCAGTGCATCCTTCTTTCTCATCCCTTCATTTTTTGGGGAGATCATTCCAATATCATAGACTCACACTCATGTCCTGTGTCTCTGTAAATGCCTTTAAACTGCCCTAATAATGATAAAGTTCTTAGGAGTTATATGGATCATCTTCCCATATAGGAATGTTAAAGCTTATTGAGTCCTTTAAGATTTCTCTTTCGTGTTTACCTTTTTATGCTTCTCTTGAGTCTTGTGTTTGAATATCAAGTTTGCTATTGAGCTCTGATCTTTTCATCAGGAATTCTCGAAAGTCCTTTATTTCATTAGATGTCCATTCCGTCCCCCTAACCTCCCCCAAGCATTATACCCAGTTTTGCTGAGTACATTGTTCTTCGTTGTAATCCTAGCTCTTTGCCTTCTGGAATATCACATTCCAAGCCCTACACTCCTTTGACACAGAAACTGTTAAATCTTGTATGATACTGACTGTGACTCCATGATATTTGAATTGCTTCTTTTTGGCTACTTGCAATATTTTCTCCTTGACATGGGAGTTTTGGAATTTGCTGATAATATTCCTGGAAGTTTTTATTTTGGGATTTTTTTCAGGAGATAATTGGTGGATTCTTTCACTTTCTATTTTACCCTCTGGTTCTAGGATATTGGGGCAGTTTTCCTTGCTAATTTCTTGAAATGTGATGTCTAGGCTCTTTTCTTATCATGACTTTCAGGTAACACAATAATTCTTAAATTATTTCTCCTTGGTCTTTTTTCCAGGTCAGTTGTTTTTCTAATGAAATATTTCACATTTTCTTCTGTTTTTAATTCTTTTGACTTTGTTTTATTGTTCTTTGATGTCTCATGGTATCATTAGCTTCCACTTGCCTAATTCTAATTTTTAAGGAGTTCTTTTTTTCGGTGAATTTTTGTATCTTTTCTCCCCCATTTGGCCTTTTCTGCTTTCTAAGGTGTTATTTTGTTCAGTAATTTTTGTGCCTTTTTTACTAAACTGTGAATTCTCTGTACATAATTTTCTTGCATCACTCTCATTTCTTTTCCCAACTTTTCCTCTACTATTCTTATCTTTTCCTTTAACTCTTCCAGGAATTCTTCTTGGATTTGTGTCCATGACTTTGCTTTTAGCTATTTTTGCATTATTGTCTTCTGAATGTGTCTTGATCTCCCCTGATATCATAGTAGCTTTTTATGGTCAAGGTTGTTTTTTTTTGTTTGCTCATTTTTCCAGCCTATTTCTTGTCTTTGAACTTTATGTTGAAGTTGGGTTCTGCTTACCTGGAGATGGGAAGGCACTGTCCCAAGTTTCAGTTTTTTTTTTTCCCATGCTGCTGTTTTCAGAGCTAATTCTCAGGGTCTAAAAGTTTTTGGTGCTTCCAAGATGATATAATCCAGGGAGAGGTGTGGCTATTCTTCTCCTAGTCTTTGTTCTGGTCTCCTGCAGCTGCAAGTGCTAGTGCTTCTCTTGGCCTTGAAACTGTGACCCAGAAATTCATATGGGCAATAGAGTTGCTCCTTTGCTCCTTTATGACCAATCACAGGTTCTCTTTTCTGTCCTGGAACTGTGACCCAGAACTTTATATAGGCAATAGAATTTCCAATCAGCTCCCACTGTACCCAGTGCCACCAGTGGGTTCCCTGTAATCTTTTTTTTCTGACTAGTTGTCTGACACCCTTACTGTCTCTGATCTGAGAGCTTCTGAAGCTGCTGTTGTTGTTGCCACCAAGAATGTGCAGTCCAGACAGGCCTCCACCCTGGTGTAACAGATCTCTTAATTTTTCTTAGGCCAGAAAAATGTCTCATCCTGATCTTTTGTTGACCCTGCCACTCTGAAATTTTATTTGAGACATTATTTTAAATTTGTTTGGATGGGAATGTTGAGAGAGTTCAGTTGGGTTGCTGCCTCTAATCCTCAATCTTGGCTCTACCTCTAAATAAATATTCTTAAAGTATATCTCTGATCATATCACCCATGCAAAACTTTTCAATGATACCTCATCACCTGAATTGAGTCTAAATTCTTTTGTCTGATATTCAAGGTCTGACATATTTTGACCCCACCTATCTGTCTGTTATATCTCCCACTATTTCTCTTTAAACTCTCTGTGCTCTTGCCAAATTGTATCATAGGATATGTCCTACTTAATGCCATTAATTGATTATATGGAATATGGCAAAATAGCAATAGAGGGTCAGTTCCATTAGGTCCATATTTTCGTTTGAAACTTTGGTAATCCACCAAACAGCATTGTATCTAACTTAACAAACATTGCTATATAGTTTGATTATAGTGTATAAATTATGTTATCATGAAGCAATGTTGGTTGGTTAAGCATGGTGTTAATAATAGTTAATATTTATATAGTATAATAAGGCTTGAAAAGTGCTTAACAAATATCTTATTTTATCATTATAACAACCCTGGCCTATTTTATAGATGAGGAAACTGAAGTAGACAGAGATTAAGTGACTTGCTCAGGTTCACCTTACTAGTCAACATCTAAGTCCAAATTTGAACTCAACTCCTCCTGACTCCAGGCCCAGCACTCTATCCACTATGTCACCTAGCATTTCCATTGATGTATTGAAGTAATCGCATTATCTCTCACACATGCTTGCACCATAGACAATCTGTCAGTTGTCTGCCTATTTACATATTCTTGGATAAAATGTCCCTTTTGTGTCTTGCAGAATGTTTTTTCAATGTTTTAATACTCAAAAGAGCTTAAAGTCATTTGAAAACTTGGGGGTTTTACTATGAATCCTCCCTTCCAGATAAATTATGAAAAATATTAGATGAATCCATACCTGAAACATCTTTCTGTTAGCATCTGTACAGGAATTCTTAATCTTTTTTATGTGTGTATCATGACCCCCTTCATCAGTTTGGTGAAGTTTCTCAGAAAAAAAATTTAAATGCATAAGATGAAATGTATAGTTATAGAAAGGAAACCAAATATATTGAAATACAGTTTATCTATCTATCTACAAAAAACCAAATTCACAGACCCCAGGTTAAAAACCATTGTTCTTGAGCAATCTTTACTCTTTTTTCCCTATATCTTTGTCACTACACAGCATAAAAATATTTCTTCAGATCCCAACTTGGCTCTATTTTAAAACACATACTTTGAGTTGGATTTTTATCCAAGTCTTTTACAAAATTTAAATAAATGTTATATACCAGTCCTTTCTTATCCTCTTCTATGTTTATGCCCCTCAAAGAACTTGTTTTGAATCTGAACTCAGTAAAATCAATATGAGCCAACAGGATGCCATGAGAGCCAGAAATGTTAATATTCCCCTAGGCTGCTATAAGAGAGATCTCTTGTCCAGCATGAGAAAGGTAATGATCCTACTGTATTCTATCCCAGTCAGACATCTCAATTGCTATGTTGAGTTCTGGGGTCTACATTTTAGCACGAACTTAGGTGTGAATACAGAAGAGAGTGACCAGGATTATGAAGGAACCAAAGAACATGCCATATTAAGATCAGTTGCTGTGTGACTGACTCACCAAGCTTTATAGCCAACCCTAATCTCTCTCCTGAATGCATACTTGCACTGAAAACTGAATATTGAATAGATATCTCCACCTGGAAATCCTCATTTTCTCTCAAAATCAACATGTTCAAAGCAGAAGTAATTTTTTTCCCTCTATCAACCCCCTCCTCTTCTATACTTTTCCATGTTTATTGGAGAATAAATTGTTTTTATATAATTTAAGTTTGCAACTTCAGAATCGTCTTTGACTTTTTCTTCTAATATTTAATCAGTTAACAAATCTGGCCAATTATTACCTCCAATACATCTTTTATAACTGCTTCCTTCTCTCTGTTCACATGCTCACTACCCAAGTTCAGATTTGATCTTCTCTCAATTGAACTATTGTAATAAATTCTTAACTGTGCAACTTATTTCATTATTTCCTCTTTCCAATATATCATTTCTGCTGTTACCAAAATAATGTTCCTAATAGTATTCCCATTCTGACTATTGCATTCACATGCTCAAATGGCTTCAGTGTCTCATTCTTGCCTTTTGGCAATGCACATTACTAAACCTAGTGTTTAAAGCTCTCCATGGTTTGGTTCCCACATACCTTTCCAGTTATTTTTTTTTTTATTAATCCCATGCTCTAGTACAACTGTTTGACTAGCTGTTCTTCAAACTTGCTGTTTCATCTCCTATCTCCATGCCTTTGCATAGACTGCCTGCCATGTTTAGAGTGCATTTCCTATCACCTCTACCTCTTTGAATCTTTAACTCATTTTCATTTCTTTTTCCTTTTATTTTCTTTTTCATTTCTTGTTCTTAATAATTTTTTCCTACTCATGTGGGACTGGGGATCAAAAGAAGACTAAGGGTGATTATCTATATCTGGGACTCATCTGCTTAAATGGAAAAATTAAACTCAGGGGTTTGAATGAAGTCACTGAGAGGATCAGAGAGATGAAAAGTAGTTCCAGAGCAAAGAGCCATATATACACTAATATGATGATGATCTAGAAAAGGAGATTGAGAAATGGTAACAAAAAAAAAAAAGATAAGAGGAGAAATGTGAGAAAGCAGTGTCATAAAGACACAGAAAGAAAAGAGAGTGTAGGAGGAGAGGGTGGTTAACAATATCAAATATTGCAGAAGGGTCAAGAAGGATGAGGAATGAGGAAAAGACTATCAGATTTGGCAATGAACGGGTCATTGGTATCTTTGGAGATAGTAGTGTCAATTGAGCCATGATGTTGGTGGCCAGACTTGAAGGGATTGAGAAATGGGGGAAAAATATAGATAAGCATGTATAGAAAGCTTTTTCCAGAGACTTGATTTAGAATTTGTGATCTGTTTGCCTCAGAAGACAACTGGGGAATGGGAAATTCCTAAGCATCTTCTTTAGTTAAGAATAACATAGAAAATGCATTTCACTTAGTAACCGTACCATCTCCTTTTCATACCTGAATGCCCATTTTGCACCATGTTTGTCAAGTGGTCCCATTGATGCTCTTATTGGCTTTTTGCCTTTTTTCTATTTATACAACCTTTTAGCACTAACTTTAGAATCCCTACCAAGGTCCTCTTTGAATTCTTTTTTAGTTTCTTTTTTGCCTTCTTTGTACTTGTCCAATCAAATTTTGTATGTTCCCTGTATCTTTTTGCTTAGACTATGTTTCCATTTTAAATGGTATCTTTTTTGTCTTTTTTGGTTGACATTTTTATTCTGCCAATTAGTTTTGCTGGGTTTTTGTTTTGTCTTTTTTATATGTGGCACACATTATTCTTGGGTTTCCAACAAGATGTTTTAAAATAGACTTTAGCTTTCCTTCGCATGACTTTTAAAAGCTATTCCTTTAATATTTTTTCCCACTGCTTCCTCATTCTGTCATAATTTCCTTTTCTAGACCAAATTAACTGGATTGTGTATCTTTTTGGCTTTATTAGATTTGATGGCACTGTGATCACTATTACAGCGCTCCACCCACAGATATTTCCTGTACTAGTTCCTTTTGTCTCCTCAGAGCCAAGACCAGGATTTCCTTTCCTTATAGGCTTATTCAAGAAGAAATCATTTGTCTTGGGCAAAAACCTCCAAATCTTATCTTGAAGATCACTAATCAATGTATGGATAATTGAAGTACCTTATTATTAATTAGTCCAAATATGAAGCTTCCTGACTGTTTCTAACAGAATCTCAGAGTTGGGAGGAACCCTAGAGGACAGTTAATCCAACTCAAACCTGACCAAGAATCTCTCTGTACAAAATCTCCCACAAGGGTTGATATAGACTCCCCTGAAAACCTCAGATGATCAGAAACTTTGCACTGCGACAGGCTGTTTATTCCACTTGTGGACATTCTAATGTTTAGGAAGTTTATTTGAGCTGAAATATTCAATGTACCCTTCAACCATTAATCCTAGTTCTACACTTGTTTGTTGTTCATTCGTTTCAGTCATATTCCACTCTTTGTGACCTCTTTTGGAGTTTTCTTGGCAAAGATACTAGAGTGGTTTTCTATTTCTTTCCTCAGATCATTTTACAGATAAAGAAACTGAGGTAAATAAGGTTAAGTGACTTGCCCAGAGTCACTCAACTAGTAAGTGTCTGAAGCCAGTTTTGAATTTAGGAAAATAATTCTTCCTGACTCCAGGCCTGGCCCTCTATCCACTGTGCCATATGGGTAGTTTTACCTTGAGAAGAAGTCTAATCTCTCTCTTGTAATTTGACCACCTTTTTAAATACTTGAAGACAGCTTTCAGATTCCTCCTAAATCTTCCTCAAGGCTGAACAACCCCACTTTCTTTAACTGATTCTTGTTCGGCCTGGATTTGAGTTCTCCCCTTCCCCTCCTTCTTTACCATGCTGTTTATCTTCCCTTAGATGTATCCCAGTTAATCAGTGTCATTCCTAAAACCAAATACTTCAAATGAGGTCTGAACAAGTCAGTGTACAATTTAAATATCACCTCATTCATTCTGGACATTGATTCTGATAATGCAGCTTAAAAATCACATTAGGTTATTTGGCTATCGTGATACTATTGATTTTCACTGAGCTAGCTTTCTCCTAAAAACAGAAGGTCTTCTTCACTTGAAACTGGTGTCACATCACTCTTCTACTTTCCAGTAATTGTGTTGTTGATTTTTTAAAAAATTCAATCCAACAAACATTTATTAAGCACCCACTCTATGCAAGGCACTCTGGTAGGCATTAGGGATACAATGAAAAACAACAACGACAACAAAAATCTCTCTCCTTAAGGACCTTACATTCTACTGGGAGAGAAGGCCATAATATGTAAACCAGCAAATAAATACATTGCGTATCTCAAGAGAGAGAGAATGTCCAATAACAGAGAGGATCAGAAAAGGCCTTATGTAGTCTGGGGCAACTGAACTCTACTTATTAGGAAACTAGGGATGCTGTGAAGTGGAGGTAAGGAGGTAGTGAATTTCAGACATGAAGGATCACTTTTGCAAAGACATTGAGGCACTAAATGGAACATTGTGTGTGAGTAACAGCTAACAGGCTAGTTTGACTGAAACATAGAGTGAGTGAAGAGGAATAATTTGAAATGAGATTGGAAAAGTAAATGGAAGTCAGTTTGGGGAGGATTTTAAATATCAGGCTGAGTTTGTATTTTATCAGAGATGGAATAATGAGGGTTTTGTGTGTGGGATTGGCATGGTCATGTCTATGTTTTAGGAATAATAATCTGGCAACTCTGTGGAGGATAGATTTTCTAGGAGAGAGACTAAAGGCAGGGGGCCATTTGCAGAAATTGTTGTATGACTGTAAGTCATAGAACACTCCAGTGAAAGATTTCATCAAAGAACCAGATGAGTTAAAAAGATGAGCCCATTTTCTTTTTTCATTCATCTGGTTCTTTGGTAAAAATTTTCACTATTGTTCTCCATGATTACTTTTTGTAATGTGTTATAGTCTGCTCATACCCACCATGCATCTTGCTTGTGTGATTCTCCTTTTCAGTTCTCTGTAGTGGTTTCACAGTGGGCTTATAGCCCTACAACTGAGCTCCAGACTCACATCTCCAACTGCCTACTAGATATTTCAAACTGGATGTCCCGTGGGCATCTCAGACCCAATATGTGCAAAGCGAAATCATTATTTTCTTCCTCCTCCAACTCTTCCCCTTTTTGTATTTTCCAGTTACTATTGAGGGCACCAACCTCCTAGTCATCTAGCCTTACAACTTATATATTGTCTTCAGTTTCTTACTCTCTCTCAGCTCCAATATCCCATCTGTTGCTAAAGCCTGTCAATTCTACCTTTATAACCTCTCTTACGTACTCCTTCTTTTTCTTTGACAGTACCACCATTCTGATCTAGGCCCTTATCACTTCATGCTTATATTGTAATAGCCTGCTAGCTAGTCTCCTTGCCTTAATTCTACCCCCGGGTCCCTGCTGCTCCATTCCAGTACATCCTATATTCAGCTGTCAAATCAATCTTCCTAAAACAGAAATCTAATCATGTTACACACACACACACACACACACACACACACACACACCCACACACACCCATTCAATAAATTCCAGTGGCTTCCTATCACCTATAGGATCAAATATGAATTTTTTTTGGCAAAGTCCTTCATAACCTAACCTCACCCCCAACCTCCACCTTTCCAGTCTTTTTATACCCTACTTCCCCCCATCAAACTTCACAATCTAGTGACATGGGCCTTGCTGCTGTTCCTTGAACAAGACACTACATCACTCAACTCCAGGCATTTTATCTGTCTACTCTCCATGCTTGTAATACTCTCCTTCCTCATCTCTGTCTCTTGTCTTCCTTTAGATGCTAGCAAAAAATTCCGTCTTCTATAAGAAGCCTTTCCTGACACCACTTAATGCTAATGCCTTCCCTCTATTGATTGTCTCCAATTTATCATATATACGTGTGTATATATGTGTATTTTTATATACATATATATATAGTTCATTCTTAGTTGTTTTCATATCATCTCCACCATTAGACTATGAGCTCCTTGAGACCATTGACTGCCTTCTTCATATTCCTAGTGCTTAGCACAGTGCCTTCCACATAGCAGGCACTTAAGGAATATTTATTAATTGTCTGGCTGACAACTGTAGAATATTGGTATTAAAAAGATAGCCCTTTGTTTTAGAGAGTTTAGTATCGAGAATTTTGTGATTTCACCTGTTTTCAGATATCATTGTGCCCTGGTTGTGTTTATCCCTGGAACATTACAAAGGTTTCTGACTGAGATCTCAAAATCACTTATAACTATAACAACTATTCAGCCTCATCATCCACATAGTGAAAATGAAATGGATGAATATTTATGACACACAGTTGGATGGATAAGTTAAAGAGCTTATCCATTATTAAACATATCTTGATCATACAATGATAATAGATAGTGAGGTGGGCTCATTATTCAACAGAAGAAAAAGAAGAAGAAACTGGATTGCCTTTAGGAATCTTATGCATATGTCTTATAAAAATTTGAATATAAATAAGTATTTTCAGATGAGTTTTATTTTCTTGAAAATCATAGGTTTTCTCTTTTCTATTCTAATCCCTAGTCATCTCTTCACTAGTCACATCCCTGCCCATGCAAGATTTCCCCTCTTATTAATAACCATGTTATGGATCTCTTGCCTTCCTTTGTTAGCTGCTTGTCATGAGAAATCATGGGATTTGGTATACCAGAAATAATTCAGCTCATGGTTCTCATGGTCATCACAAACTAAATTGTCTACGTCAATAATTATTTGATTTCTTGCCACTTGCTTGCTTGATACAGTGATTAATATCATTAAAACTTCTACTTATACAGTTGGTTTTCTTTTCTTAGAGAAATCCTAGATGGCAGTGTGGCATCAGGAGGGAGGGATGTAGCTCCCATCAAGGGGTCTATTTCATTTTTTTTCCTTATTAGGATATAGTGGAATATATAGTGGAATATGCATCAAGCTAGGTATTTGAGTCTTGACTCTGCCACTACCTCTGTCACATACCGGTGTGATCTTGGGTAAGTCTCTTAACCTTCCTGAGCCTATTTCCTTATCTGTAGAGGACTAGATGACCTTTGAGTTCTGTTTCAGTTATAACATTCTTTAAGTCAATTAACAAGCATTTATTAAATGGATACTATATGTGGCAAGCATTGTACTAAGCGCTAGGGATACAAAAAAAGGCAAAAAAGTCCTTGCCTTCAAGGAATGTATATTATAATGGGAGATGCAACATGTGGTTAACTAGATAGATGCATGATATATGCAGAGTACATGAAAAGTAGTCTGAGAGGGGAAAGCACTAAGGTGGGGAGGGAGGGAGGGATTAGGAAGGCCTCTTGTAGAAAGTCTGACTTGAGCTGACTTGAACAAAGTGAGGGAACTAAGAGGCAGAGGTGAGGGGCCAGAGCACTCCAAGCATGGGGGACAGTCCCCATACAACCTTTTCGTGCAAAGTCACAAAAATGGGAAATGGAGGAGTCTGTTTCTGGGATTGCGGGTAGACCAGTGTAGTTGGATCTTAGGGTGTATAGAGGGGAATAAAGTATAAGCAATAAGCCTGGAAAGGTAGGAAGGGGGCAAATTATGAATCATTTTAAAATCTAAATATAGTTTATACTTGATCTTAGAGGTAAGAACTTTTCTAAGAATACTTTAGAAAAATCACCTTGGCAACTGAGTTGAAGATGGATTGAAGTGGGAAGAAATCAGAAGAAAGGAAGGCTTCTCCAATAGTTCATGCAAGAAGTGATGAGAGCTTGAACTGAGTTGTGGTTTCTATGAGTGGAAGGAAGACAATGCATATGAGAGATGTTGTAAAGGAGGAAACAGCGAGAATTCAAAATGGATGGAATATATGGAATGACTGAGAGTGGGCAGTGAAGGATGATTCTATGTGAAGGAAGAATCTATGATTCGTTCTGCTCAGTTAGAGGCAAGATTAGTTTAGATAGAACCTCTAAAACTTCAGCAATGAGCTTGGACTTTCTGCAATTCTAGTCTTTCAATTAATAGGCCTCAGTTTGTCTAAGACAATGCCCATTCAATGACTAAGGGCTAGGTAAAAATTAAGGCCAAAAAATGACCTAATTTACCATCACAAAAATATCTGTCTGTGAGGGGAAGACCCTCAAAGTTTCTGGCCGGAACAGAACACAGCTGCTATTTACACTTGTTCTAAGCCATCAAAACCTAAATGATGTCATTGGTCCTCCAGGATGAAAAACAACAACACACTTATACTAATTTACACATCCTAATCTTACTCTCTGAAGCCTCATAGAGTCACTGTTCTGGTATTCCATGTTTTTAGTTTATAATTGATTGTTACATTTATTGTCTTGTAACAATTTACTTACTGAAGACTGTATGGACTATCTCCTTCCATTTGAGCTATTGAGACTAACAGACTGGTCTGGACTGGTTGTCCCTTCTCCTTAGTCCCTTTCTGCATATGTGATTTTCTCACTCCTTTTTCTTCTAGGTACAAACATCTATACAGCCTCAAAAAGCCTAGCTATATTTTCAAATATGTCTAAATACTAGTATCCTACATATTCTTTATACTTATTATTTTAAATGTCATGAATCATAGTAATATTTGTAGTGTAGTAGCCAAGAGACAGCAATGGAATGAAGATAGAGAGTGTGGTGGGAAGGCTGTTTGCTCTGAAATTCTGTACCCTACCCTCTCTTCAGCCCTAGGAATGGAGTCTGCACTAATGCATACTTTGACATTGTTTCAAGATCAGCTGGAGCCATTTTGATAGTTCTAAACTGTTCTGGTCTAGACTTGGTGCTCTGGGCCCAAACCATGCCAAGATCACCATTGAGAGTGTATTAGAACCAGACTGATCTTGTTCATTCTTCAATCCCTTGTAAGTTGACTTCTGACCTCATTACTCAACTGAAATTACTGCCTCCAAAGTTGCCAGTAATCACTTAATTGTCATATCTGAGGGTTGAACAACTAGTATTTTTTTCTGAATGAGGACTCAAACTCAGTCAGATATTCTTGATTCTAAATCCAACATTCTATCCCCTATGACACAATGACCCCTCTGTCATATATAAATACTGATAATAGCAAATAATAACAATAACTAGCACAGACCAATAAGGAATCATCTCAACTTTCAGAAGGGACCTAGATTTCATTTAGGCCAGTCCATTATATTGTGGGCCAATTCCAGTCCCAGATAAAACCAAATGCCCTCACCAGCAAACAACTAGTTTGTTTGCTGGCCCATCATATATTTGTAAGATATTCTAATATATCAAATATCAAACAAAAACCTGTATCTATTGTCTGCATCAGAGTGTGGAGACTGGCTCATCAGAGTTGAGTTAAATCAGAAATAGAGGAAATGAACAAATATAACACTTATTTATTTATTTATTTATTTTTTGCTATTGGGTTTATTATAAGCTAACTACTAATTATGCAGGCCATGAGCCCCTAGGTTCTGGGAGCATTTCCAAGAGGCTAGACAAAGTTCTAAAAGTAATCTCTATGTGACTAGGCCTAAAGTCATCCACTGGGGTGAATCAAGCTCTCCACCTCCTTTTCTTTGTTCCCTAAACCCTTCACCTAATTACAATGCTCAGAGACCTTGAAGTACACTTCTAGAAGATGAAATAACAGAAAATACCTTGCTTCCCTACAAAACACTGGTCTAATATCTCTGAGAATGAGGGAAAGCTGACTAAGTTTCATTAAAAATGATACCTTTCCTGTACAAAAGGAAGAAAAGCTGGAAATCCTTCTTTGGAGTTTTTCCCCATGCTGTCTACAATGAGTTGGTTTAATACACTCTTGGGGATTTTCAGCATGCACAGAATGTAAGTGGTGCAATAGATAAGAGTGCTGAGCTTAGAGTCAGGATGATCCAAATTCAAATCTTGCTACAGACATGTACTAACTGTGTGACATTGGGCAAACCATGTAACCTTTCTCAGCTTCAGTTTCATCATCTATAAAATGAAATGGTTAAATTCAATAGCATCTGAAGTCCCTTCCAGCTCTAAATCTATGTATGTGGACTTTCTCCTTTCCCTTTCTTAGTCATTCATTTTGAGAGGCATTTACTGCCAAATATAGGGTTTAAATAGGTAGAAGAACTTTATATACATTCTCCAATTCATTTTTAGGAAAAATATATCTTACAGCTATAGAAAAATATAAATTGGCACCAGGACTGAAAGAACAAGTATTTACATGGTAATATGAATCTCCCCTGTTAGTTTTGATGGCCATTTTTATTTTTATGACTCTTATCCAAACACTTTATTGCGATATGCCCTGAATGGTACGGTTTTAACGGGACCAGATTTTGGGTGGCTGAAATGGTGAGTAAAATTCAAAGGCAAAACCACAACTTGGAGTTTAGCAATGCAAACTCAAGGGTCTACTTCCTACTGATTAGTTTTCCTAGGACCTTTTATTCTTGAAACTATATCTGCTAGGGAATAGTCATCTTTATTTGTGTGACTCATCCAGTATCCCAGTAATTGGCTCATAAATTGGGGGACCTTGGAATTAAGATTAAGTGCACCCTAGTGACTTGAAACCATTATTTGCCCTGATTTAGACCATCTTCCTAGAGCTTGTAAGCTAGAGAACCTTTGGACCAAGGTGTCTAGAAGTCATCAGAAATTATGGATTTTCCCTCTAGTGGTTATTTGAGGATTCCTGGCAGCATCATTCTAAGCCATCACCAACCAAACAATCAGGAAGGGGTTAAGTGCTTAGCCTTAATTTAGTACAAAACTGTAGTTGATAGGAGCCTAGTTTTGAACTACATTGAAAAGCCAATATTAAATATTTAGCTAATTGTTCAGGCATTGACAGGTTGCTAAATGATTATGATTTAATTTCATTAGGACTATATAAGGCTGAATGATTATCATATAACTAGAATGAACCAAAATAGGGGAGGTTTGATATTTAACCTGGAATGGTATCTAAGTTAACTGGGAAAGAAACTAGTTGTTTGCTGGTGAGGGCACTTGGTTTTCTCTGAACAGGATCAAAGATTTAGAGCTGAAGGGGTCCCTAGATGCCATGTAGTCTAACCCACTCTTTTTACTGATGCTAAAACTGACGCCGACTCAGAAAAGTCAAACTCTCACAACTAGAAAGGGATAGAGACCTATAGGATTTGAATTTAGTTCTACTTCAGACTAGAATCTACAAGAATCTGGAATCTACTTCAGACACCAGATTCAATATTCTTCTCTATTGAACATTGCCTTCTAAACCTTGGTCTGTTTAAAACAGAATTTAACTGTTTCTATGACAGCAAGAGCTCCCCCTCATTTAGAACTAAGACCCTGCAAAGGAACAGAGATAAGACAGTTTCTTTTTTTCCCCTCCCTGCAAAAGAATAGGAAAACTTGTAAGAGCTGGCATGGATCCCAGAAAAGTTAACTGAAAATGCTGTGCTGTTTTTGGTTGCATGGATGAATGTGTCTGTTGGCAAAAATGTTTGTTTTTCTTGTCTTTTCATGTGTATGTGTAAATGTGATGAATCCATCTCCTAATAAAGTTGGATTTACTTTAAAAAGAATTATTTGAATTGGAAACTAATTTGAGAAAGGTTTGTTGTTGTTTTTTCCCTTTTTTCCTTTTGATCCAGCCAACTGGATGAGAGAAAGGGGAAAAAAAGAGATAACAGAAAAATATGGAAATCTTTCTCCTGTTCCTTCAATATGTTAGACTACATAAGAGACTTTCATGATAGTCAAGAGTTTTTTTCTAGAAAATTTTTAAAATTCTGAATTTAACAAATACCAAAAAAGAAGCCTTTACATATATAAAGTAGAATAGAAAAAGAAGACTATATACAAACCCATGAATTTTCCATTGCATATAGCTTGCTTTTCACTTTAAAAGTATAATATGTTTAACATCTCACTTTCAAAGCTTTTCTGTTTGTCTGTATTTCCCTATTAACTTTCTTTTCTTCCCCTCTAATTTTTTTTTTTTAGAGATGTTTCAATGACCCTCTTTTATTTCTTTTCTTTTTTGGGAACACTATTGCTAGCTCCTCCTTCCTGTACTCTACCAATAAAAAGGCAAAAGCACTATCCTTACTGATATTACTTTGTTTTCTATGATGTCTTTAGTCCTAATGTAATTTTCTTATTTATCTCTTTTAATCAAGCATATTTCTCCATTTTCTTGACTGAGATCATAGTTGCTACTTCTCTCTTTTTAAAGCATATTAGATTTTGCCCCTGACTCTTTTTTTTTTTTAATTCTGCTTGAATCTTTATGTTTCAAGAGTGTTTCTTCTAAGTAGCATATTGTTGGAGTCTGCTTTCTAATACAGTCTGTTACCAGATTCCCTTTTATAGATGTCTATCTCATTCATGTTCGTGGTTATGATTGTTTATTTTGTGTTTTCCTTCATTCTATCTTTTTTGTACTTCTCCCTCTGTTTGCTCCTTGTCTCCCTCTTTACACCTAAAAATAGGGTGTTGAGAAATAAGTAGTATGTTCAATACATGATCTGTATTTTATGCAATTTGCTTTGCTCTACTTTTCTTTTCTCCCCTCACCAAATAACCTACATATGCTTATCAGAGAAACTTGTTGCAAAGATTTCCCACCACTATTTGCCATTTATCTTCTAATTTTTGCTACATTGGTTTTGTTTGTGAATTTTTTTTCAATTTGATGGTGTCAAAATGTGTTTATGCTATCATCATTAATATCTAAGTCATGTACCTATTTGGAGCTTGTTTTGGTACATAGAGTGACATGTTGGGCTATACTTAGTTTCATTTGGACTGATAACCTGTTTTCCCAAAGATTTCTGTCAAAGAGTGAGTTCTCATCTTGATAGCTGGGGTCTTTGGGTTTATCAAATATTAGGCTATTGCATTTGGTTGCTTCATATGTTGTTTGCCTAATCTACCCCAGTACTCAACCTTTCTATTTCTTACCTAGTACTGAATTATTTTGATGATTACTGCTTTGCAGCAAATTTTGAGTTCTGATACTGCTGGGTTCTCTCCCTTCCCACTTTTTTCTTTAATTTCCTATGCTCCTCCAGATGAATTTTTTTATTCTTTTTCTAGTTTTATAAAGTAATCTCTTGGTAGTTTAATACGGTATTGCTGAATTAAATTAATTTAGGTGGAGTTGTCATTTTTATTATATTGGCTCAGTCTACCTGTAAGCAATTAAAATTTCTCCAGTTATTTAGATTTGTTTTTTTTAATTTGTTTAAGAGTGGTTTGAAATTTTGTTCATATAGTTTCTATGTGTGTCTTGGCAGGTAGACTACCAAGTATTTTATACTGACTGTAGGTATTTTGATTGGAATTTCTTTTTCTTTTCCTGCTTGATCTTGTTGGCAATAAACAGAAATGATGATTTACGTGGGCTTATTTTATATCCTACAACTTTGCTAAAGTTGTTCATTGTTTCAATTAAGTTTGTAGTTAACTCCATAGGGTTCTTTAAGTAAACTGTCATCTACAAAAGGTGATAATTTTGTATCCTCTTTGCTTTTGTTTATTCTCTCAATTTCTTTTTCTTGTCTTATTGTTTTAACCAACACTTCTAGCACCATATTGAGTAGTAATGGTGAATACGAGCATCCTTACTTTATCCCTGATCCTATTGGAAAGTATGCTAACTGGTCTCCATTACAGATAATGCTAGTTTTTGATTTTAGGTAGGATACTACTTATCATTTTAAGGAAAATTCCATTTATTCCTATGCTTTCTGGTGTTTTGACAGAATGGGTATTGCATTTTGTCAAAAGCTTTTTCTACATTTATGGATATAATCATTTGATTTTTATTATTCTTATTAATATGTTCAATTAGGCTTGTAGCTTTCCTAATTTTTTATCAGCTCTACATTCCTGGTAGAAATCCAACCTGATTACAGTTCATCTTTGTGATAGATTACTGTAGTCTTCTTGGGCTATTGTGTTTGATTGCTTCATATATTGTTTGCCTAATCTATCCAAGTGCTCAAACTCTCTGTTTCTTGATATTTTATTTTATTTTAAATATTTTATTATATTATTTTAAATATTAAATATTTTATTTTAAAAGTTTACATAGATATTCATTAGAGATGTTGGGCTATAATTTTTTCTCTGTTTTAACTCTTTCTGGCTTAGATTTCAAAATCATATTTGTTTCATAGAAGCAATTTGGCAGTATTCTTTACTATTTTTTCCAAAATTTTTTCCTTTTGCAATTCATTTAGGGCTTGTTCAATTTCTTTTTCTAAGATGAGATTATTTAAGTCCTCTATTTCCTGTTCTGTTTATCTTGCTATTTAAATTTTTTTTGTAAATATGCATTTCATTTAGATGGTCAGATTTTTGGGCATATAATTGGGTGAAACACTCCCCTAAAACTTTCATTTCTTCTTGATTGGTTGTGAATTAACTTTTTTTTCATTTTTGATACTGGTAATTTGGTTTTTTTTCTTTTTGAAAATCAAGTTTGCTCATGGCTTGTCTGTTTCATTGTTTTTATTTTATTTTTTTTATTAAACCAGTCCCTCATTTTATTTATTAATTAAATGCTTTTTTTTCTTTTACTTTTGTTAATCTAGACCTTGATTTCAGGATTTTGATTTTGATGCTTAATTAGGAGTTTAATTTGTCAGTTTTCTAGGTCTTTTAAAAAAAATTCCATGTACAGTTCATTGATTTGTTCTTTCTCTCTTTTACTGATGAAAGTGCTTAGTTATACAAAATTTCCCCTAAGTATTGCTTTGGCTGCATCCCCAAAATTTTGGTATGTTGTCTAATTGATGTCATTATTTTTAATGAAGTTATTTCTATCATTTGTTTTTTGACCCTTTCATCTTTTAGTGTTATACTTTAGTTTCCAATTAATGTTTAATATTTGCTTTAAATATCCTTTATTGAATATAATGTTAATGCACTACGGCTGATAAAAGATTTAATATTTCTACTTTTCTCTGTTTGTGATGTTTTTATGGTCAAATACAGGGTTAGTTTTTGTTATGGCACCATGCACAATAGAATACTATGTATACTTCTTTTCAGTTCTAGTTAGTAATTTCCAGAGGTCTATCATGTCACTTTTCCAAAATTTTATCCATGTCCTTCATTTTTTGTTTATTTTTATTAGATTTATGTTTAGTTTGAGGAGGGGGCAATTTGAGGTCCCCCATTATCATAGTTTTACTGTCTATTTCTCACTGTAGCTCATTTAACTTTTCCTTTAAGAATTTAAATACTATGCGCTTTGATACATATATGTTTCACCTTGCTATTCAATGTCCATGGTACCTTATAGCAAAATGTAATTTCCCTTTTTTATCTCTTTTAATTAGGTCTATTTTTGCTATTGCTTTGTTTGAAATTATTATTGCTACCTTGCCTTTTTAACTTCATTTGAAGTATAATAGATTCTGTTCCAACTCTTTATTTTAACTGTATGTATTTTTCTATTTCAAGCATGTTTCTTTTAAACCACATATTGTTAAATTCTAGTTTCTAATCCATTATGCTAACATTTCCTGTTTTATGAGTGAATTCATACCATTCATATTCACCATTGTGATGGTTAATTGTGTATTTCCCTCAAACCTGTTCTCTATACTTTTCCTTCTTTTTGTTTCTTTCCCCTCTTTAAAAGTTTGTCTTGCTTCTGACTGCTCTCTCCCTCAATCTGCTCTCTTTCCACCCTCCTTTCCCTTAACATCTTACCTTCCTGTTTTCCTGCTGGGTGAAATGTATACCCACATGTGTGCACATGTGTTTTCTCTCCTTTGACCAGTTTAGATGGGAGTGAGGTTCAAGTGTTGCCCAAACTGGCACTCTAGCACCCCTTTCATCTTGCTTCTATATGCTTTTACTTGGACACCCTAATTATGTATGATAATTTTCTCCATCCTTCCTCTCTCTTTCCCACTCCCCAAGTATTTTATTCTTCCCCTTTATTTCTAGTCTTTTAAGATAATTAGAACATAACAGAAAAACTCTCAGGCTCTCACTCTAATTAGACTCTCTTTATAACCTCTGATATTGATAGAGTTCCTAAGTGATATATTTATCATTTCCTCATATTATATGTAAACAGTTTATCTTTGTTTAGTCCCTTATGATTGTTCACTTATGTTTACCTTTTATTTTTTTGACTTCTTGTTTAGTATTTCAAAACTTCTATGCAGCTCTGGTGTTTTCATCAGGAATGCTTGGAAGTCCTCTGTTTAATTAAAGATCCATTTTTTCCCCATGAAGGATTATACTCAGGTTAGCTGTGTAAGTAATACTCTACCCACTCATTTTTTATGCAAAGTGAGAGAATGACAAAGTTTAAAAATGGATTGAGTCCAGAAGACAGTGATGGAGGAGTTACTCAGCTTTTGAGAATGCTTTTAGTTTTTGAGGACTTTATTTCACCTTTTGAAGAGTGCAGCAAGGTTAGAGAGAACCACCCCATCCTGCCTATCAGCAACGGCATTTTGCAGCAGAAAAAAAATAGTCATAAGATTTATGCCTTCATGCAGCCTGGATGAGAATTCAAGGATATTGCTTTCTTAACCCTAATGTCCTTAAGAGAGAGAAATCTGATAAGAGAACTTGTTGCTTGGAACAGGGATCCTGATGCTTGGGAGATGGCAATCCTCAGAGTTTAGACTCTTAGAGACACAAATTGGATATGCTCTGCATTGGAAATAGGGAAAGAGTTCTGAAAGGGGTTTGTCATGACATTTTAATGAATTTCAGCTTAGCAAAAAACCTGGAAGTTCTGTAGACTATTGCTATCAGAACAAGGTTTCCTATAGACAGCAGGCCCTTTGAGTTCTGAGAAACATGGCCAGCAGAAGGTAGACCCAGGAAACCCATTGGAACAACATGCCCAGGCAAGACATCTTGCCCATTAAGGAACATCTCATGGACATCATTAGAAGATATCGGGGTACTGTAGGATCCTGAGCTGCTCATCTATGTGTATTCATCATGTGTGGGCCCCTCAAGAGCAATCTTTGAACTTAGTCACTCTCTCCCTTGATAATGTGAATATTAGTGTGAGAGTGCTCCTTTGGATTATGGGAAAATGTAAATCTTCTTCCTGTGTTATTTGAGTAAATGGTTTTGCTTTGAGTTAATTTTGTCCTAGGGCGGACTATTGAAATATAAACATATCAGTTAGGACTTAAGAGCTATGGTTTTAACAATGCAGGTGCACATGATACAGCTACATTGAGCCTCCGGGGAAATTGCCCTTTGTGTTAGGGCATGACCGAAATCCAAAATGAGGAGAGTACCACTAGAATGATGGGAATCTTCACTTTGGTATAATATGTAGTATTTTTCATGATTGTATTAGCTTTACTTTGCTTTTCCTTCTGTGTCAAATGATGTTGTAAACGTTGAACAGGGCCCTGAATGGGAACTGTTCCCCCTATCAGCCCTCTAATAAACATTTGTATCTCCTCCAATTAGGTATGAGCATTTCAAATAAAATAAAACAAAATGTACCACGTATGCACTGTGGAATGAAATACGCGTTGTGATTAATTTACTTCTGCAAATTGTCCCCTA
The DNA here is from genome assembly GCF_900497805.2 of Vombatus ursinus. NCBI lineage: Eukaryota > Metazoa > Chordata > Mammalia > Diprotodontia > Vombatidae > Vombatus > Vombatus ursinus. Next base: position 17,570,471 of record NW_020954953.1, read on the forward strand.
GAAATCTGAACCCTACTGCTGTGGCCTATTTAAGTGTTGAAGTTATCTCCTCATTTTCTATCAAAAATCTCACAGTGTTAGTGTTTTATTTTTTGTGATTTTGGACCATTCATATTACTTTGTAATGTGTTATATTAGGAAGAAAAGAAAAAAAGCTGGGAACTGATAGATGCCTTTTTATGAGCTTAATAGGTCCAAAATATGGATATTGTGAATTATTATGTTACTGCTATAAACCAATTACAAAATCTGTTGATATTAATTCTAAGTTGAGAATAACTGCATCCTGCCTTAATTGTGAGCAGTGGAAATTGCTGTGTGAGGTAGAACCCCTGGGGGCCATAAATTTGCCTTGTTTATTACCTATGACTTCACTTTGATCCTGGCAAAAGTATTTATGGCTGTACATCTGTATTTTAAACCAGTTTCTGATTGATGTAGATTGCTCGGAAGGTCAAGGAGGTAGCCCTGTGAAGGTAGTGATGAGATCCTCTGACCTATACCCAATTATTCTACTTCTCTCCTTTGAAGGGGAAAGTTTCCCACCTATTAGACCACAGTCCTTGCTATTATAGTCCTTGAATAATGGAAAGTTGTAATGCATGGGTTGGTTATTCCAAAAAATCTCTGACCTTTACCCAGGATCAAGGGAGTAAGTACAGAGCTGAGGGAATTTTGTCCCAGCATAACTATGAAAGGTCAACTGTAACTCTCAGACCCACACCTGACAGAACACAAACCTGACAGTTTATTGTTATACGAATGTCTCTCTTCCACCTCTAAGAGTAAATTCCTCTATTTTAGGAGATATCCAAATACATTATAGTGAATCTCAGTGTCACTACCATTATACATGCTCGAGTCCACAGTGATCAGGATATAGGGGGCTGATAAGCTTTCATATAAAAATCAGCCACTTCCTAATTGTTCTATGTACTTGTAAATATATATATATATATATATACACACACATAGATATAGATATAGATATAGATACATATATATATATATATATTTTTTTTTTTTTTTTAGGAAGAGGCAAGTGACTTGTGCCCAGGGTCACACAGCTAGTAAGTGTCTGAGATTGGGTTTGAACTCAGGTCCTTTTGACTTCAGGGCTAGTGCGACACCTAGCTGCCCCACATACCTATGTTTAAATGATCACCCATTTCAAATATGCAGATGTGAGATATAAAATTTAATCCAAATAGCATGAATATTAGTCCATGATTTCTCCCAGAGGACCTCAAGGTTCTTTATTGATTTCAGAATCCTTTCTCTTTTCCTCACCGTCTCCCACGAGTCTAGGAGTGATTTTGGCCATCCCTGCTATAACTTGCTTTATGAGATGAATACATCAGTTAATGTGGTAGAATATACTCAGGTCTATTCTAGTTCCTAAAAATTTCCTGTTGGTTCATCTCATTGATGATAACAAATGAAAAAAAACATTCGTTAAGTTCATACTATGTGCAAAGTGCTGGAAAGAGAAAAGTGAGATAGTCTCTGGGTTTTTTTTTTTTAAGGCAATTGGGGTTTAAGTGACTTGCCCAGGGTCACACAGCTAGTAAGTGTCAAGTATTTGGTCTGAGGCTGGATTTGAACTCAGGTCCTCCTGACCTTGGGGCTGGTGCTCTATTCACTGAGCCACCTAGCTGCCCCAACAGACTCTGTTTTTAAGGAACTCACATTGTAAAAGAAGGAGACAAAACACATAGGGTCCAGCTCCAGGGTTGGGAGAAAGACTCATAGTCCTTATGGCAAAGTGGTGAGGCATATATTAGAGCACAGTGGTCCTCAGGGCACAAGGGTGGAACAAATGGCCATGTCTAGCAGTCATTGGTGAACAGTGAAAGGTCAGATGGTAAGGGGTCCCTCAGACTCAGACAAAACTTTTCAACGTTTTCCATTCCTTCAACTGAGAGAGATAACTGCTTTTTAAGTATTTGGTTATAATAACCATATAGGATCTCCATAACTTTGTATATTGAGCACCATAGACTAATAATCTATTTCTAGAGTCTTCTATGCATGATCAATTACAACTGAGGGGACCTCTCCAAAACAAAGGAAATTACAAATGCCTTGGGAGCCCAGTCTTTAACCAGAAGATTTTCATCATTATTTGCAAAGGGCCCCCAGAGGACTGGATTTGATGTTTAGACATATCAGAAGCAGGCACACAGAAATCTGACACTTGTAGTTCAGTAAAATATCACAGAAGAGTCAAACAGACGGCAAGATTTCTCTTATATATGAAATCCTGTTCAAAAAGCTGTGCAAGAATGTTAATCTGTTTCCTGTATGTATTGCATGTTTTTGAGTCTGGAGACAAGTGACATCAGAAATTCTGACCATAAACAAACAATGATATCATTGTTCTTTATTTTGCCATGAAGCCTATTCTGAGATAATGACCATCTTTGAAGGGGGTGAGCTCCTTGACTCTGGAAAACTTGCTCCAAATCTAACCAAGGCCATAAGAGTAAGCTCTATGAGTATAGGCCCTAATTCAGTCATCAAGGTGAGTTATTCACACATACTCCCATTATTTTTCGCTCTCCTTAAGACTTCCAACCAATTAAACTGAACAAAAATCTCAGAGTATAGTTCTGGGAGAAGAAGCAACAGATAACACACTGCTTCCCACCAGTCACTGACCTAGAATGTATGAGAAGCAAGGAAACTAACACATATCAGAGATAAGAGCATTCCTGTACAAAAGGGGAAAGCTGGGAAGTCATCCTTTCCAGCCATTGTTTCCAAGTAAAAGATCAAATTGGTTGTGCCATTCTTATTGAATTAGCTTCCTCATTGCCCCAGAATTTTATACAAATGTGATATCATGAAAGTCTCCAATTTTGTTCTCTTCTGGAAATTTCTTTTCAGGGTAGATAAGCCCCTGTTAAGTCAATGGTAACTTCCAACGCAGAAGAAGTGCATGATAATACTAAAAATGGGCAAGCTCCTATCAAGATTTTAGATAATAATAATAATAACTCATATTCATATTGCACTTTAAGGATTGCAAAGTACTTTGCTTGCAACAACACTTTGAGGTAAGCAGCAAAGATTTTGATATCTTTATAAATGAGGACCTTGCAGACTCAATAGCTAGCAAGTATCTGAGGCAATATTTGAGCCCATGTCTTCTGGCTCCAAGGTCAGTGCTCTGCAGACCTCACAGATAATTTGATATAGCTCCAGGGGTGTGCTGGAGTCAATTGTTAAATTTTCACTAGGAGCATTTATACCTTGGAAATTGGCAATGCTACAAATCAGGATTTGATTTATTGTTTAATTGATTACTTAGAATTAAGAAAAGAATGGAGAAAATATTAATAATGCTGATTAAACTTAGAAGGGTATCATGGGTAAATTATTTCCTGGAGATCAGTTTGTTAAACATTTATCAGCACCATGCTGGACTACTCCGTCATTTAATATTTATCAGAGAAAACCCAAAAGAAAATGTATATTCTCCCCTCCCCTCCATGACACGATATGTGGACTATAGACCAAATACCCATAATGCTAGGCTATAGCACACTAGAGAGACAATGTTATAGTTGAAAGAATACTGCAGTTGAAGCCAAGACAAATGAGTTAGAATACTGGATTTGCCACTTAGCTAAGTTAAACTTAGTCCATTATCTCATCTTTAAAATGGGGGTGGGGCAGCTAGGTGGTGCAATGGATAGAACACCGGCCCTGGAGTCAGAAGGACCTGAGTTCAAATCTGGTCTCAGACCTGACACTTACTAGCTGTGTGACCCTGGGCAAGTCACCTAACCCCAATTGCCTCACCAAAAAAAAAATGGGGATAATACTACTACTGTATATTATCGAGTTGTTGGGAGGAAAGCTTCTTATAAACCTTAATGTTCTGTATAAATATGAAATAAAAATGATAACAGATGGAAATTCTAGGATGAGGATGTGGGACCTTTTTGGTATCAGGACCTGCCAGGTGTGATAAAGTGCTACTCTAACATGGTTGACTCTGGCCCCACTCTTTCAGGCCCAGGCCTATTATATCTCCTGTAACATACAGAGGGGTTAATGGTGTCTTTTTTCTCTGTCATTGGATATTCTTGACTGACAGTGTTCCTTCCATTTTAAGGGGCCCCAGGAACTAGTACCCTAGATCCATTAAACCACTTTATATCAAGTAGTTTTTACGGAGAAATCTTTATTTCAAAGATGTAGCAAGAAAGAAAATGTACAAACATTTTCTCCTAATACCTCAGGGGCATAATTCCCCCTTATACCAATTTAACATCTGCAGGCAGAGTGGTATAAGGGATTAGGCTCACAATTTAGTTCAATTTCTACATTGCACTGATCCTGCAACTTCACATCCAAATCTGGCATTACGGATGGCTTCTGCTGGGCTGGAGCCCAGACCCTTGGGCCCTTGCTCCTCATGTCATGGCCTGTTGCTTTCTTTTTAGAGGGCTGATCACTGGATCTGACTGCAACAGGAAGAGGATATGAGACTACCTGGCTGAATTTCTACTATCTCTCTTCTGTCTCTTTTAGCCCTTCCTGTCTTTCTAGCCTTGAGCTGTGTACATTTTTCAATCACTCACTCACTCACTCACTCACTAAAAAACCATCTATTGAGCACTCACTTTATGCCAGTCACTATGCTAAGTGCTAAGGATACAAAGAAAGGTAAATAACAAGTTCCTGCTCATGAGGTGCTCATGTTGGAACAGCGAAGGCAACGGGTAAACAACTGGTGTAGTAGTGGAGAGTACAGGGGATGAAAAGTTCACTTATTTTCTGTCTCATGTCAATACTCATCTGCCTAGCCTATTTTGTCTTTGGGTTTTTTGATTTTGTTTTGATTTGTTTTTAGTTTCGGCTTTAATGACTGACTTACAATGCTAGGTATTTTGATCCTGATTCTGTCCACATATCATCCTGAGAATAGAGTTGAAACTTCCCGGAATTAATGATATCCTAGAGAGGTCCTTCAAGGAAAAAGAAAAGGTGACACCACTCTACTCACCAACTCTTCCAGAAACAATGCAGTCTATTCTCTACTAGACAGAAACCTAAATTATCTTGGGAGTAGGTTATTCTCTGTAAATTTGATGTCTAGGAAAAAAGGGACATATTTCCTAAAAGCTATATTTGATGCAGTTTTTTAAAAAAAGTAACTAATATTGGAAGGAAAAATTCAGCTATTCATGTATAACACAGTTTATCACTGGAAGAACACACTTAATATGACACTTGTTGATTTGATAGTCATGCAAAATAGCGTATGTCCAAGGCTTAAATGACAGTGAGCAGCAAGTATAAGAAAAACCAGGTAATAGCCCCTGGGAAGTTAGAATAAACTCTCTTTTCTGTTAGCTTTTGCTAAATTCTTTTTTTAAAAAAAGATTTTTCAGGGCGGCTAGGTGGTGCACTGGATACAGTGCTGGCCCTGGATTCAGGAGGACCTGAGTTCAAATTTGGCCTCAGACACATAACACTTACTAGCTGTGTGACCCTGGGCAAGTCACTTAACCCCATTGCCTAAGCAAAAAAAAAAAAAACTGTTTAAAAAAAAAAGATTTTTCCTGTGAATTTTATTAGATTACTTGGTTATACATATATGCAGTTATCCTTCACTTCTCTTCATCCTCTTCTCTGACCTCAGAGCCAGTGACTAGCCTACCTCTTTTTCAGGTCATGTTTCCTTCATGATACTCCTTATGCTACTTTTTGAAGGTAATTTGTCTTTAAAAGATGTTGCAGTCAACTTGGGCTACAAAGGGTAGAGATTATTTCAATTAACAGTTATTAAGTACCTACTACATGCAAGATCAGCTTCAAAGTCAGGAAAACCTGAGTTGAAGTTATGCCTCTTACACATGTTAGCTTATGAAGGCAAGTTGCTTATCCTTTAGTGTTGGTAAAAGGGAATAAGTATTTGTATAGCACCTACTATGTGCCAGGCACTATGCCAAGCACCTTATAAATGTTATCTCATTTGGTCCTCACAACAACCTAGCAAAGTAGGTGCTATTATTATCATATCCATTTTACTGTTGAGGAAACAAAGGTTAAATGACTTGCCTAGTATTACATAGCTAGTATCTTGGACCATTTTGAACTCAGGTCTTCCTAACTCCAGCCCTAGTGCTCTGCTATTCCATCTGCTGCCTCTAAGCAGGGGAAGTCTTTATGAATATATTATAGAAAAGTTAGTTACCAATCTGCATTGATGTAGGAAGCGTCAATATCTGGAGTGCCTTCCTCATTCCCACCTCCCACTGATAAAATCACAGGTCTTTATTTTTTTACCATCTTAATAACAACAAAAATTCAAGAGAAGAGGAAGATAAAAAAAAATGACATAGTCCTTGCCCCCTACAGCTTCTCTGGTTCTTCCTTCATTATATGTGGATATAATATGTTGAAGGAGCTAGCTTCTCAAAGAGTATTTGGTACATTATTGAATTGAAAGTGAAGACTCCAATTGGCACAGAGATACTTGAGCTATTGTAATACTATGATAGAAATATTTCTTCACTTCTCAAACTTTCAAGTCAGGAATGTAGTATGATTCATACAGTGAAGAAATTGATACTTCAGGCCTGAACTTGTCAGGAAAAAATGTGTATATTATACTTAAGAAATAATAGATTTCCTAAAATAACTTGCTTAGAAAAAGTGTTATCTCTACCATACCATTCATTTCATAATTACATCAGTCCTTATATTGTCAGTGACCTTTTGTGTGTATTTGTCGTACCTTTACAACCATATCCAGTTCAATTAAACGAACATTTATTAGGAACCAACTGCACACAAGGTACCGTATTAATAGTGGTATTGGCAAGGTACTGTGTTAGTGGTAGGTACAACATCCTAATTCATGGCCCCGTGCAACTTAGGCTAGTTTTTCCTTTAAAAAGTATTGAAACTATGCTCAGTTGACTCAAGAGCCGAGAGGTTCGAGCTACAGACATCCCTTCCTTGTTGCCTAAGTACCACACAACCATGAGGAGCTCCTCTGAAACAAAACAGGCAAGAGAGCTCCTCCTCACTGAATCAACCTGAGGTGTTCTTAATGCCTATCCTGCATTGGCTAAGTAAATCTCCTTTTGCTACCCGTTGAATGACTTAGAAGGACCTCAACTTGTTCCATTGTCGGTGGATAAACCTTCCAATGTACTGGTCTATTAGAACCAGCCCCAAACACCTAGACCTTGCAATACAAAGCCACAAATGAGATAGTTGTTGCCTTCCAGGGACTTACCATTCTCAAGAGAGACATGGTATGTATACAAGTGAATAAATGAAAAGGATATAGAAACGAATACAAACCAATTTCAACACGGAGAGAATGACGGTAACAGGGAAGATCAGGAAAAGTCATGTTGGCGGTGGCAGCTGAGTGGTACTTTGAAGGATGAGAGGGATTCTATGAAGGAGGTAAAGAGGGAGTACATTCCAGACATGAAGAAAAATTTGTGCAAAGGCAACTAGGTGGGAGATAGAATTTTGAACCTCAGGAACAGCCAAGCAGGCCAGTTTGAATGGAACAGGTTGTTTATTAGAAACACTTCGAGGACTAACAAGCTATCTTGTTCATGTTCCCATGCCATTAGCACAAAGTACCTGAGCTCTGTAGCTGGCTGGATAGGTAATTATGTATCTTATTTATCAGGAGACTCTTCATAATTGATACAATAGTAAATATTCCTAAGGTGCCAGAGCCCCACTGGAATTTCCTTTTTACGGGTGGGGTGCTGCCACGTTGCTCCCTCATAAGATAAGGTGACACCATTCCTACTGTATTTTAGATTCTGTTTATCCCTTTGCTACTCTCCATGCCTCCGGGTACTTTCTGCTAAAGGAGCTGACTGGGCAAATGCAGGAAGATATTTTTCATTTCCTTTGACTGCATATAATGTTTTCATATATAAACACAATAACACAGTCATTACATATGCACTTACATTATTGCAGCTGCTGTGTGCTCAGTGCCACTCCTGGCGAGGCAGGGAGCCCAATATTTCTATTTTCCATTTGGATCCAAATTGTGTTCATAATAAAAGAGTTTTCAATCAAGGTAAATTCAATTCCATCCAAGCATAACATCTATATTCCTGCTCCTTTTTTTTTATTTCTTCCCTTTTCTTCTAGGTCACTCACCCCTGATACAAGTGAAATTCTCCTCTGGTGGTGATAACAGCTCTTCTCCTCAATGGACTATAACAAGGGCTCTAAATGCATCTCTGGTAGCATACCACAGTGATTTGCAAAAGTGAGAATAAATCAAAGCAGCCAAGAGATGCCATGCGAAGCCAGAAGCTAAATGTTACATCATGTTGCACGAGGCCAGGGGAGAAAAGCTCCTGTTTTCCTGGCAGTGCAATATCTTTGTGCTTGTTACCTCCAATCCAGCCCCATTGAAACAATCATTCTGAATCCACAGGAAATTGTCACCTCTCTCTTTCATGCAATGGCAGCTAGTTTGGAGGTGCCACACATTCTTCATTCCCTTCAAGGTTCTCAACACACATATGCACACACACACACACACACTCACTCACTCACACACACATACAGAAAATAAAGCTTAATTCATTTTTTAAAAAAAGTGTCAGCTTACCCTCAGGCTCAGCACAGGCACCAGGGGAAAAAATAAAAGATAAATGCCTCTAGGTGAACTGGCACAGGCTCTAATTCTCCCCTCACTCTGCTGCTTTCCTCTATGCATCACATTAATCATTCCTGATAGGTAGACATTTCAAAAAAAATGAAAAAAAAACTTAAGCAATATTAAAACAAAGATGCATGGTTCTAAAATACAATAATATTACTTCATTTTGGAACTCTTCTCTTGTAGCAGTTGTATAGCAGTTTGCACAAAGTTAAATAATAAATGGTAAGGGTTGGGGCAAGAGGGTTTTGCAGCACCGGGGAACTGGGGAAATGGAGAAAGTGCTAGAGAAATGAAGAAGTGTAATTTAAAGAGAGAAGAGGTAAGGTCTGAAGCAAAGGGCATTGGGTCAGAGACTGGATGAAGATATACTAGAAATGCATCCCAGACTAAGTTGATGGCCAAAAGAGGTTGTCACTATGACTGTGTTGTTAAGGTATTGTGTGTTTTCCTGGCACCACCCCCGAGAGGAAAGTTTTAAAATTCATAATGGCATAATCCTGGACACTTCGAGTCACCAGATATTTTTTTGAGGGAGTCTATGGAGAGGGGAGGGGCTTTTAACTCCCTTTGATCCCATACTTCTGGGAAATCTAAGAGAGATCCATTTTTTGATCATTCGTGTGGGGGGCTGGGGTTCCCAGACACAGACAGGGTGAGGATATCTATGCATGGTGTTTGAAAAAGAAAAGGCTTCTCTATAATTAAACTCACATACCTTAGAATCCAGAACCCCTGAATGGGCATGTTTTGAAAGCCTCTAGGGGAACTTTGGTTTGGCACGTACTAACTGAGGGATATTTATAATGACATCTCTAAAATGAGGGAATTGGATCACAAGGGCTCTAAGGACCCTTCAAGCTCGAGATCTAGAGATCTAGAGCTCCAGATTCTACGTGATCAGAGGTTAAGAAACTGTTTGTTTTAAATGATCCTAGATAGAGCTGCTTTGTGGGAGGATATTTTGTATCACTGCTAAAACCTCACATTTTTGAATAGCTAACAAACTAATACGTACACACACGTATATGGATATATACATATTTACACATATGTGTATGTATACACATATGTACATGTGTGTGTGTATATATATATATAACATTTATATGCGTATATATATATATTTTTTTTTTTTCAGGCAGCCCTCACATAGGAGTTTCTTATCAACTAAATTCCCCCTTCCCTTCCCCAATCCAATTGAGCAAGTATTTTTTAAGTCTCTATTAGGTATAAGGAAATCTGCTAGGTGCTAGGGATACAAAAATGAAATGAAAAATCATTCTTGACATTCAACTTGGGGAGACAACATGTAAACAGATAAGTATGCAGATGCTAATTTGAGGATAGAGATAGCCCTAAAAACTAAGGGGTTCAGGACAAGCTTCCTAAAGGAGGTGGAATATAAGCTGATCCTTGAAGGAAGCCAGGAATTTTCAGAGCCAGAAATTAGGAAAGAGTAGATTCCAAGCGTGACAGGGGTATTATGGGGTCTGGGATTGACCATGCTCACTTGGAGGTCACCTTCCTGCCTGCTACTTGACTCATTACCATATGAATCCATCCTTATTTTCCTTAGTTCTAGGATAATTGAGGGTATTTGGATATTTTCTGATAAATAAAATTGCAATCTCTCTATAGATGTGTGTATGCACTTATGCACATATTATATATACATACTATATTATACACACACACATACAATCACACACACTTATAAATATATATATATACACTATACACATTTTTGTTGTTTGTTCTTCATTTTGAAGAGGATCAGTGACATTACAGGGTGATGTCTTGACTTGTGTGTGAATTGGATTTAAGTGAGGCAGAGTTGCACAAAGTCATCACCAAGATGACTGGTGATGGCCCCAGGATACAGTGGATGACCTTGGTGTCTTTGATGTCTGACCAAGCTCTAAGCGCTCCACAGTGTCTGTTTCAGCTGCCTTCGTGGCTGTTGGAACAAATTTTTCTCATCTGTCTCTTCTACTGGGAGAAGTCTTCACGTGTTTGGGGTGGACACTCCCCCCTAACTCACCAAAGGATTTGAGGTCTGTCAGTTACCCTCAGCTTGGATAGTCTGTCTGCTGAGATGGTATACCAGGGTGTGGCTGCTATGTCTTCTAGAACTTTTTGGAACCATGGGTGAGAATTGAATGAAAGTGGACACCAATGGTGGATGAGCAGCTTGAAAAGGGGTCAGCAAGCCCTCACAGTAGAGGTGCTAGTTCTCCCTGAACATCCCATACACCCCACATATTCACACATATGTATCTGTCTATATGTCTGTGGATAGAAGTACACACACATATATATATATAATATATATACACATGCACACATATACGAATATATACACATATATACACATGCACACATACACACATATGCATCAATTAGTAGGCTAGGATCATTGAAAGTGTTTTGATCTTCTCTTCCTATTAAATTTAAACTCAGCCCGCTGGCACAGTGGAAAGGTTATTGGTTTTGGAGTCAGAAGACTTAGATTCAAATAGGTATGTACTTTGTTATCTGTGTGGCCTTGGGTGAGTCACTTAATCTCTCTGGACCTCCGTTTCCACATAAGTGAAATGATGAGGTTGTACTCAATGGCTTCTGAGATCCCTTAAGCCTTATCCATCTGTAGTATTTGTCTAGCATAGTACATTTGTCTAGTACATACAAATGTACTAACTCAATTGGTTACCCAGCCAACTTAGACCAGCTTAGGAGTGTGGTGACAGGCAAACAGGTAGAGAGTCAACAAGTTAAAGCTGAAGGTGAGAAGAATATAGCTGAAGTAATGAGAAATCAATTTAAGACCTAAACTAGGATGAGAGGGTGAATAAGAATGTCTTTGGTTAAATCCCCCAAATAGATTTGGGTCAGAAAAGATCTAGGGGTGCTGGTAGAAAGTAGTGCTTTAAAGGAACAGTGGTTTTGTTGATGGGGACATTCCCTCCACTGATGAGCAAAGCCCCTTCACACATATTAATAGCTGGCGTTTATATAGCACTTTAAGATGTACACAACACTTTTTACACATTTTCTCATCGATACAACAACCCCAGGCAATAGGTACTACAGGCATAATTCCTGCTTAACAGATGAGGAAACTGAGGCTCAGAGAGCCTATGTGCTTGCCCATGATTATATAATCTGTGTTGGAGGTAGGATTTGAACCAAGGTTGCTTTGGACTACAAGTCCAGTGTTCTTTCTAATAAATCATGCCAACTATTTAAAAAACAAACTTTCTCTCTCTTTTTAAATTAGAATTTAACTGTCATCTATAAACATAATATTTCAATATGTGTAAAAGAACAAAAAAGAGGATTATATATGAAAACATGAAATTCTGTTATATATACTTTGTTTTAAAAAAGTATATATTGAATTTGACATAGTAGCAACAAAATTCCCTTATTTTCTTGCCCTTCTGAATTTCTTTTTCTTTTGTTCTATGTATTTTATTTTTAATTTTCTTTATTTTTAATAAGTTTTTATTGATGTCATTTTTTTACATCACTATAGTTTTCCCTAGTATCCTTCCTCCTCCCAGAGAGTCATCCCATATAACAAATATTATTTTTTACAAAGAAAAAGAAGAGGGAAAAAATCAGCATAACTGGTCATTACATTGAAAAAGTGACAATATGTGATATGAGCAATACTTGTGGAACTCCCACTTCTGCAAAGGGGTAGGGTGGGAGTATCTTCTCATATGTCTTCTTTCAAGCACTGCTTGCCATTTATAATTTTGTAACATCTACTTTTGATTTTTTTTGCACATGTATGGTTATTCTTTCTATTTACATTATTGTAGTCAAGGTATTCTGTGAATTTTAAATGTTCTATTGATGTACCTTTCTTTCTTTTCTTTGTTTCTGTTTTGTTTCTCTAACACTATTTGCTAACTAAATCCCCAAGAAAAAAAGAAACCCAACTTTGTAACAAATATAGTTAAAAATTGCTTATGCTTGAAAATATATGTCTCATTCTGTGCCACCCCTATATCACCTCTCTGACAAGAATAAGAAGGAATGCTTCATCATCTATTTCTGAAGTCATGGTTGGTCATTGTGTTGATCAAGGTCTTGGAGTCTTTCAATATTGTTTTCTTTTACATTACTGTGGTCATCACATGGCATATTCAGAAACAGGACATATGTTTTTATGTTCAAAAAATTAATCACCTGGAAATAACTTTCTGAGGATGAGTTGTTCTGAACTTAGACTGATTCTGAGTGACAGGTGAACATGATCTTTGCTGGACCTGTATTCAGTCTTTTTGGGTCAGTAGGACCAACCAGTTAGAGCTTGTGTTTATACTTGCCTGGTACTACTCAGACATATGTCAAAAGGATAATTTGGTGCGTTGTTTCCTAATGTACAAAGTAAAAGAATTAATTAGGGTAAATACTGTTCTTGATTTATTTCTTGTTAAAAGGAAAGAACCAGTTTGAAATCTAAAAGTAAATAGGTACCTTGAGGAATGTGATCACAACATCAAAAACAAAAGCAAAAACTAGACCTGAAGGGAAAAGAGAAGAAAAGCCATTAAGAAAAATAAAGAAAAAGAACAAATTTTGTTGGGTTTTGTACTTTAGTAAGAAGGAGCCAATGGAAATCAATGAGAAGTCATTGATTATTTAGAGAAAATAGTTGTTTTATGCTCAGAGACAATGGAGAAATATTATTGAGAGACACAAGAGATAGTTGCTTAACCATGCTATTTATATATAAGATTTTATATGAATGAAAGGAGGGAAGGAACAAAGGTAGAAAGGAAGGAAGGTATGAAGATTGCAAGGAAAAAAAAATATTAGCAACCTACTATGTGTCAATGACTATGCTAAGCACTGGGGATATAAATACAGGCAAACCGACAGACCATGCCCTCAAGGAGCTTACATTCCAATAGGGGAAGACAACACATATTGGATATGTGGGAGCAAGAGTTGGAGCGTATGAGGATGGCATAGCTTGGAGATGGTTAGGAAGTATTGTGTTGGGCCCAGGATTGGGTAAGATAAGATGCTAGCTCACCAATCAAGACCCAAGTTTTCAGGGGCAGGAATCTGACTTCGGTTGAGAGGAATCTAGAGTACAGGCAACATGACTTGTACATGGCTGGGCAGTGGCATGGTGGCCCCAAGGTTGGGTAATATAAGGTAGCATTTGAAAGATTAGAAATTTCAAAGCCAGAAATGAGCTGCAACTAGAAAGACAAAGAAAGTAGCAAAACAAAACAAAACAACGACACATATTTATAATTGGATAAATTTAGTCGTACTAAAGAAAAAAAATGCTTCTGAATGGAAAGGGAAGGGAAGATAATAATGAGATAGTGAAAAAGGAGAGACTTTTAAGATCTCAATTTCTCTCTATTGAAAGATCAAATGCAAATCTTGACTTCAGTAATTTTTAATTCTGAATAGTGGATGGAGAGTCAAATGGAAAAGGGGAAATATATAGTTATATTTCTATACATGTATCTTTTTAAGACCTGTTTGCATTCAAATCCACATACATTCATAACAACTTATTGGCTCACTCCTTAAAGGAATGAACAAATATTACTTCAGAGCTCCTAGTCATTATTTTTGGGGAAACGTGGAATATAGAAGAAATCCCTGAGGCTTATCAAACAAGTATGGCTTTCTTTTAAAAAAGGGAAAAGAAAGCATGAACCAAGAAATGACAGTGTTGACATCTAGTACCTGGGAAGATTGCAAAAGAAATCACCAATTCCCAATCATCTAGAAGAGCTCAAGGCATTACATTGCAACCAACATGGTTTTGTGAAAGAAAGTGATACGAGGCAATTTAATTTCCTCCTACAATAGAGTGACAGGCCACAAAGATAAGGCGGATGTGATAAATGTAATCTGTTTTGATTTCAGGAAGGCTTTTGCCTCTGTTGCATATGACATTCTCATTTATAGGCTCAGAAAGCATAGTCTTGATATTTTACTGTTAAACAGGTGGATCTCACGCCTGAAGGCTACACATAAAAGCTAGTTAGCAGTGGCTTAGCATTAGCTAAGAAAAGGCAGAATGGTGAAATGGGTAGGACATTGGACCTGCAGTCAGGAAGGACTGAATTCAAATCCTTGCTCTGATACTTATTAGCTGTGTGACCTGAGGCAAGTAATTTTATTTTTCAATGTTCTAGTCAGCTATTCAAGAACAGGAGTTGCAAAGAAGATGTGGATTCCAATTGCTGATAAAGAATAAAAGGAGGAATGATCTAAAGAGAAATGTATAAATGTACCAGAAACTCACTGAGGAGTGTAATGTTTAAAAGACATGTTCAAGAGATGGGAGCAAAGGTGGTTAACTGATGTCAAACTGGAAGAATGGCATGGCCCTCGAAGCATAGTATTAGGAACAGGATAAGATGAAATTAGCAATAAATACTGAAGACTGTATAAAGGACTTTTTTACAGTTATTTTGGGGGCAAGAGAATTATCAAAGAAGAGATAAGATCACTAGCTTGACAGTGTCTGGAGTTGAAATGATACCCAAGTGTCATGACTCCAGTCTTAGGAATCTATTCCTTAAACTTTGCAGTCTTTCAAATTAGAGGTGAGTAAAATGCTTTACTTTCTGGCAAAGTTCTAGGATACTTTTTAAAGGGATATTTTGTGAGCATTTAGAAAAGGAAGCAATGTTTATTAGGAATTAGCATAGAGTCATCAAGAAAAGGTCATGCCAGATTAAACTTGTTTTCTTTTGTGACAGGACTATTAAGTTGGCACATCAGAGGAATACTATAAATATAATATACCTTGCTTTTTTAACAAGGCATAGGCCAAAATCTCTAATGATATCCTTGTGGGCATGATGGAAGGATGCAGGTTAGATGATCATGAAGTGAATTGGGTACTGTTAGTATAACTAGACCAAAAGAGAATATTGATAGATTATAGATTACTGTTAAACCTGGAAGGAAGTCTCTAGTGGAGTGTCCCAGTAATCCACTTTGGAATCACTCAGGTTTTTATAAATTATTTGGACGATGCCATAGAAATATAGTAATCAACTTTGCAGGAAGGGATGGCTAAATACATTGAACAATAGAGTCAAGACCCCCCAAAAAAGTAGTAGACTAGAATAATGGTCTGATTTTAATAAATTGAAATCCAATAGGAATAAATGTAAAGTCCAGCACTTATGTTTGAAAAATCAACTATGCAGGGGCAGTGAGATGGCACAGTGGATAGAACATTGGCACTGGAGTCAGGCGGACCTGAGTTCAAATCCAGTCTCAGACCAGACACTTGACACTTACTAGCTGTGTGACCCTGGGCAAGTCAATTAACCCCAATTGACTCTCAAAAAAAAGAAAAAAAAAAGAAAAGTCAACTATGAGAATAAAGGACTGAAGAATTGTGACTAGACAATTCTTTGTATAAAAAAAAGATATTGGAGTTTCAGTGGACTACAAGCTCAATATAAATCAACAGTTTAACAGAAAAAAAAGAAATTTATTATAGTTATATATATACATTTATTATATATATATAAATGGAAGGGCAAATTGTACATAATAGATTGTCAGTTTCATGCGCAATCTTTTTTTAAATTATATCATGTTATGTAAAGGCTTGTTTTATCCCATAAAATTAAAATAAAATAAAATAAATCAACAGTTTAACAAGACCTAATGTGAAGAAAGGTCCAGAATGAGGGAAATATAGCCTCATTTTACTTTGCCCTGGTGAAACTACATTTGTAGTGATGTGTTAGGTCTGGGAACAATTTTATGAAAGATACTGACAAAGTAGAATATGTCTTGAGGAGAATAATCGTTGATTAGAGGATGGGTGATCATTCTATGTGGCAGTCAACTGAAAGAACTCACTATTTAAGTTCAGAGTAGATTTGGAGAGGAAATTATAGCTATCTTCAAATAGTTGAAGGACTTTCATATAGAAAAAGAGATTAAATGTGTGCTTCTCCCCAGGTGAAAGAAATAGGAACAATGGAGGTATCTTTCAGGGAAACAGATTTCAGCTCAAAGTAAGGAAAAGTTATTAGCAATTAGAAAGATCCAGAATTATGGAAGGGGTTTCTTCATCATTGGAATTCTTCAAGCAAAGACTGGAAGTCCAGCTATCAGTGATGCTGTTGCAAATATTCTTGCTTAGGTATGGATTGGACTAGATGACTTCTCAGGTCACTTTCAACTCTGACCTTATGTGATTTTGTGAGGAAAGTTTCAAAGGAATGGATATATTGCAGATATACAAAAATATGACACCAATAGCTACCAACCCATATGTTTCCTTTATTATCTCAATAAACAACTTTAGGAAACTGGTTTCTATATTTATGTCAAGAACATCTTCGATAAAAGCATGAGAATGGAATAGACAATTCAGTGTGGTAAAGTGTAAAGAGCACTGGATTTATAGTCAAAGAATCTGGATTTGAATCCTGGCTCTATCACATAATAATTGATAATGATGCAGTTTCCTTCCCTGTAAAATGGTTGAATTAGATTAAAGGTTCTCAACCTGGAGTCTGTGTGCTTATTTCTAAAAAAATATTTTGATAACTTCATTTCAATATACTTAGTTTCCTTTGTAATCCATGTATTTTATTTTATGCATTTAGGAACATTATTCCGAGAATAAATCCATAGGCTTCACCAGATTGCCAAAGAAGTCAATGACACAAAGTTAAGAACTCCTAGACTAGATGATCTTTAAGATTTCTTCCCCTACCACATCCATGATACTCCAGCTGCCTAGAATCACAGATTTTGACAGTTGGAAGGGACCTGAGTTGCTAACTCATACAACCTATTGGACTACAACCATTTCTTTAAAGTCACACAGTGATTATGAAAGGCATGATATGCATGTATATTATTTATTTATTTTTCCCAAGCATGTAATTTGATAAACAACATATAGCCTTGAAGGTTTGCCTTCAATGATATGCTTCCCATGCATATGTAACAATAATGAAAGACTATGATGGATGGGTGTGATTTGGGGGTAATTATGTTCAATAATCTTCTTAGTATTGACTTCATAGAAGATGTAAGATAGGGTGACATATGAGCAGAAGTTTTTCCCCCTGCCATCTTGGAAGATATCCTAGAGTCTCCCAAACCCAAGAGATTATTCTTGATAGTAATTTTAAATGCTCTGTTCACATTACATTATACTTATTGCATGAAGCCCTGAAATAATACAAAGTCTTCTTATTGGAATTTATAATGATACGAAAGATATTGGTCTAATTATCAACAGCTCAGAAACAAAGTGAATGAATATGTATATTGCAGCAAGATGGGCAGTTGAGTTAATCCAGCAATATGTGTCTTGCACAAACAAAGCAGATGGGCAATGGTTTGGGTTCAGAATTGGGTAGGAAGAGGAGATTCATTTAAATCACATTTGGAAAGCTGCACAATGCTCTCATTGATCCAAAAACGTTTGTTGCCACAAATATTCCTTTCATTCACAGTAATTTTCTTTGTGATTCTATCTAGTTATAAATTTGGTAATAGAACAATATGATTTGAGAAGAGTCAAAATTATAAGTAACCCAAAGGGCAATGCTAAGGGTAAGGGTACCCCAAGTATACATATCCCGAAAACTTTTGGTGCTGCTGACTTGTAAGAAGTCATGTAAATAGAGAAAATGGCCTTAAAGGAAGTAGGTCAGCTACATGGGAGAGAATTAGAAGCAGCAGATAGGCAGTGCTAAAAGAAGCAGAGAAAGGCCTCCGGTGTGTTATGTGGAAACGTGGAAAGTCACAGACAAGAATCACCCAGGATAAGAAGTTGTAGAGAGGTGACCTGCATTGGCAGAAAATATCCACATTATTAAAATCATCCATATGCATAAAGTATCAATGTAGAAGCATACAATGATAATGTACAAAATATGACCTAGAAGTTTTCTTTGTTGTAATTAAAACGAACACCTTTAGGGTCAGCTGAGGAATATAAGCCACACATCTTTTGAAGGGTCTTGGAGAGAGCTTTGGGTCCACAGAAGAACACACCAATGTTACTGCTGTAGTAAAGACAAAAACAAGAGAAGTGTTAGAAGCTTCAAGGCTAGCTCAGGATTGTAGTGTGAGGTAGATGAAGTTTGTCTTCACTTCTCTATTTCTCTTCTCTTCCACTTTTGCCTAACTTTTAGGCTCCCCTCTTCGACCTAGACTTTCTACAATTATGCTCTGGGTTCTCTCTTGTCATTACAGAGAGGAAACTAATTTGATAAAAACCAATTCCTATTAAGGAATTATTGATTTAATGTGTGCTTCTTTCTAGGTTTATTTGCATTTTTAAAAGGACAAAGTGAAAGGACAATACTTGATGTTGGAATGAAAAAAAAAAGAGAGGCTAAAAGAAAAAAAAAATTGCTGAAAGGAATGGATCCCAATGGTGAAACTTGTACATCAGAATGGATGAAGTATTTCCCGTTACCAAAAACAGGAAGCTAGACCTAGTTAGTTGTGGAAAGAGGAAGGCAGAAGCTGTTGCCAGTTGTCCTGAGTAGAGCATCAGCCTGGCACTCCCATGCTTGGGGTTCTAGGATCCAACACATAAAATAAAGAAGAAGTAGAGTTTTGATGATGTCATAGATTAGCTCATCATACGATTTTGTCAACACCCTTGAAGAAGGGAAAGCTAGAGAGCAAGCTAATGGAGACTTCATTGTGAATCACCACAATTGTCAGGGTCTGGTATTCCTGGACGGCACCATGGATAGAACTCTGGGCCTGGATTCTCTGTCATCCTTGAATCCAACTTCCCTCTCCTTCAATCCCTATATGCAGTCAGTTGTCAAATCTTGTCAATTATACTTTTATGACAATCTCATATCCATTCTCTTAACTCACATGGTTAAGGGTTAACATTCCTAGTTATGGCCCTCATCATCTTTTTCTTGGACTATTACAGTTTTCTCCTCCTGGTTTCCTTGTTTCCACGCTCTCCCAATATAATTCATTCTCCACCCCTAACATCCTCTTCCACCATGCCTCCCAGACACCAGATTGATATCCTTCAAGCATAGGTCTGACCATATCATTCCCCTTATAGAGAACCTTCAGTGACTATTATATCTGGAATGGAATATAAAAGCCTCGATTTGGCATTTAAAACTCTTTGCAATCTGATTCCAACATGTCTTTTCAGACTGACTTCCCAGTCTGGATTACTCCTGCTATATTTCATCCAAATTTGTCTTTTTAATACATCTCATTCAACCCCCCCCCCTTTCCATGCCTTTTGCATAGGCTGTCTCCCCAGCCAAGAATGTACTCTCTCTTTGCCTCTGCCTCTGAGGGTCACCAATT
The DNA here is from genome assembly GCF_900497805.2 of Vombatus ursinus. Taxonomy (NCBI): domain Eukaryota; kingdom Metazoa; phylum Chordata; class Mammalia; order Diprotodontia; family Vombatidae; genus Vombatus; species Vombatus ursinus. The sequence continues at coordinate 17,590,479 of NW_020954953.1, forward strand.
TCATTTAAGGCTCAATTCAGGATCTCCAGACTACCCAAAGCCTTTCCTCATCTCTCCAGTTGTTAGTGCTCTCCCATCAATTTCTTTGTATTTACTTTGCACGTATTTTGTATTGACTGATTGGTGTGAAAATGTATGCATATGAAGCCCTCATTCCCTAATTGGTAATTCAAGTACTACTGTGCTTGACCCAACCCATGCTCTACACACACCCATGACTGTACACATGTTGATTTACTCCTATAGAATGTAAATTCTTTGAAGGCAAGCGCTATTTTGTTTTTGTATACTCAGTGCCTAGGACAGTGCCTTCTATGTAGTGGGGACTTAATAAATATTCAGTGAATTAATGATGGAATAAATCAGTGACACTAAAGTTGGAAAAATTATCAGTAATTGAAGAATGTTGAACAAATTGTGACATGTGAATATAATGAAAGATTATTGCTTTGTAAGGACCAATTAGTAAGGAAAAACTTAGAGAAACATGAGAAGCCTTGCATGAAGTGACACAGTAAAGAAAGAAGAAAAAAGTATAATACCCAGAATGACTGCAACACATACATGAAAACAATTCTAAAAGGCAACAAAACTCAATTTGAATTCAACTGACAGTGTTGGATACAAAAGATTAAAGAACTCATCCTTTCTGTTAACTGTGATCTATGAAGATGTAAATAAGGATTCTCGGTTGCAATCATTCTGTTAGGAGGTATTGCTTAACTGTTTTTATATGGAAAAGTAGGGTTAGTTCAATTCTATTCTATGGAACAGTCTTCTCCCTGTCCTTGGCCTCTTTGTGCTTTCAGAGGAAAGGAGAAAGGACAGAAAGACCATTGGATGTGATTTCCTGCCTTAAGGAAACTCACCTCTAGAATCAAATATAAAATCCGCTGTCATTCAAAGGCCTTCATAAGCTGGTCTTTTCCTATTTTTCCAGTCTTCCTTAACCTTACTTACTTAATATACTCTGTAATCTAGGGACATTGATTTCTTTGCAATTCCTTTCACAAGACACCCCATCTACTGACCATTTTCACTATCCTCCATGCCTAGAATCCTCTCCCTCCTTATCTCTGCCTCCTGGCTTCCCTGGTTTCCGTCTAACTAAAATCCCATCTTATCTGAGAGGCCTTTCCTGATCCTCCTTAATGCTAATATCTTTCCTTTGTTGATTTTCCCCAGTTTATCTTGTATATGTTTTGTTTGGACATAGTTGTTTTCATGTTGTCTGTCTCATTAGACTGTGAGCCCCTTGAGAAGCGTGACTGTCCTTTTGTCTTTGTTTATAGCCCTGGTGCTTAGCACATAGTAGGCAGTTAATGAATTCTTCTTGACTTGACTTAAACATTTTATTAAATATCAGTTATATTATAGATACTTTGATAGACACAGAAAATACAAAGAAAGGAATGAATTTTAAAAGTTATTTTTTTTGGCACAAGTCAAATTATAGCTGTGTGCCCCGACCTGTTGAATATGACCACCCCTGAATCAGAGGTTGTGGGATATTTTGGAATAGTGAGGTCTTCCTTGTATCCCCCAAGTCATACCAGGTAAATTACTGTCCACTCTATTGATATAGAAGGCCACCCTTTTAAATTGGTTCCAGTTGTCTGTGAGTATCATGGAATTAGGAATTCTAATAATCATAGTGGTCATATTTTAGCTCATCTCGGAAGTGTATGAAACTCTCACAGAGTTTTGATTCATGTTACATACTTATGGAGTTTCTCTGGTTGATTTCTATGGCACCCTCAAGATCCAGGGCCACAACACTGTAGCCACTCTATAGTGGAATTTTTAGAGTCTATAGCAACTTCTCAAATACTGCTCTTTATTATTGCAGTAATTGGCTTTTTGCAAGGAAATACTTATAGCCCAAACCATTCCAGTATATGTCTCAACACATTCTTCCTCATTTAACTGTATTCCAATTATTATTATGCCTCTGAGAGTCATTAATAAAAGGGAATACTTCCAGGACATGACATCTGTGACAGGAACTGATGGTTCAACACAATTTCCAACCCTGATTTCAAAGGTACCTTGCAAAAGGTAATTACAGTAATTTATAATTACAGTACATTTAAACTAATTTCCTCTCTCAATTCTAACCGCTACTTGAAAAGTCCTCATCCCCATGGCAAAATTCCAGAAAATTCTTTTTCAAAAAAGATGCCCACTAACACAGACAACTATTTTATTCAATAAAGTTGTTCCAAGGTGTATATGCTCTCTGTGCCAACTCCTACTTTCTCCACACCCAGATAAGACTTACAGGGATGAATAGGGCTGGAATGAGTCATTGTTATTACAAGGTGCCATACCCTGAGGTTATTAGAACTCTATGTGGTTTAACATTTAGTTAGTTAATAGTGCTATTCTCTCACAAGCTCCCAGCTCCTTTCTTTGGACAGCCATATTTAAACATTTGGCATAGTGTTAGGTGGATAAACAAGTTTAGCTTTTGTATTTTTTTTCAATAGCCTTTGTATAATTAGCATACTAATACAAGATCAAAAGTCAACAAATATCATAAGGGAAAGATGAAAAGAATACTAAAAAGAGTGTTCAAGGTCTATGGAAAGTGTAAGGCTAATTGTGGCACTTGGAACACCAGAACCATGAATCAGCCCAAAGTGAATGGTAGCCTCATCAATTTGATCAGGAGCACTCCTGATTGGCCCACTCCTGACAAATGGTACCTCAGATAGCAGCTCTAAGTCTGCATAGCTTTATTATTGACCTTCAGATTTAGAGGCAATGCCAGTGATAGGGATGCTTTACCATATGTATAGTTGGCTCCTAGGACTGACTACCTCCCTATGCCTAGGTTAACACCATTCTATGTTTTGTATTTGTAGTCACTATTTGCAGAGTCTAATGAGCTTGGATGTTTTTTTGCCTCCAGAATTCACTTAAAAATATTGGGGCAGCTAAGTGATTGAGTGGATAGCGTGTGAATCTCGAAGTCAGGAATGACCCAACTTCAATATCTACCTCAGATACTTACTATCTGTTTGACCCTATGCAAGTCACAACCTCTCAGCCTCAGTTTCCTCATCCATCAAATGGAGATAATAAAAGCATCTATCTCACAAAGTTGTTGGGAGGATCAGATGAGATAATGTATGTAAAGCACTTTATAGACCTTAAAGTCAATATATACATGTATATGTGTGCATATATATACATATATGTGACTATATATGATGCTAACAGTTATATTTATATGACTATTAAAATACATTTTACTAGTGACTGTTGTTTTTATATCATAGTCATAATTTGTCTTCTCAGTCCAGATTCATTTTTCAAAGGAACTATACCAATTTCAAATGCTAAATACCAGTCTCATCTGTATACCACTCATTTCATTCAAGGTTCAAATCATTGACCATTTTATAAGGGAGACTTTCCTGATCCCACACACTGTTACAGTACCCTCTTTCTCATCAAATTACCTTGTATTTATTAAATTATTGCCTCTCCCTTCCCACCCCCTAATGTAAGCTTCTTGAGGACAGGACTGTTTTTAATTTTGTCTTTGTATCCTCAGAGCCTAGCATACTTGGTGCCCTGCATGTAGGGTGCTTAAAAAAATAAGTGGAGGACTGAAGTTACTTGAATTGCTTCCCTATAGTTCATAACTACATGATTACATTTAAGGCTATAGTTTATATACTCTATAATGTTTATGCCATCATCCAAAGACTATGGATGTCACATGGTATCAAAGAATCACAGAATTTTTGAGTTAGAAAAGACCTCAGTGTCCATCCAGGTCAACCAATGTCCAAAAGGAATTCCTACAAAACCATATCTGAGAAGTGGTCATCCTCTAGTCCCTGCTTGAAGACCTTCAGTGAGGAAGAACTCAGTACTTGTTGAGGCAGTCTCAGTCCCATGGATAATGATAATTGTTAGGATGTTTTTTTCCTAACATTTAACCTAAATCTACCTCTTTGTAATTTCCACTCCTTGGTTCTGATTCTGCCTCTGGGGCTAACTCTATTCCCTATGATTGACCCTCAGTTACTTGAAGTTACTTATCATGTTCTCCCCCCAAGACTTTTCTTCTTCAGGCTAAGCACCCCCAGTTCCTTCAATTGATTCTCATATAACATGATCTCAAGGATCTTTGCCACACTAGTTTCCTTCCTGTGGATATTCACTAACTTATCAACTTACAAAAACCCAAGATTTTTACTATTTAGGCTTGGGCACACTTATGACTGCAGTGTTATACATGTATGTATTCTATATGTATTTATATATTTTAGTTGCTCACATTTTCTTACAATATTGATTTTTCATAGAGATATTAGATAGTACTACTTGTCCATTACCACATAAATATTAATTGAACATTTTAGTAATGACCAGGAAGAAGTGTACATAAAAGTTGCTTCACAGTCTAGCTCTAGCCTATTTTTCCAATTTATTTCACAAGTCTCTCCATCACAGTCTCTTCATTCTAGCCCAACTGGAAAGGTAGCTGTTCCCTAACTTTGTTGGTCATGTTTCCATTTTTTGTACATTTACCCCATCCTTAGAACACAGCTCCAGCAAATTATTGAACACCTACTATGTGTAAGAGTGTGGCTTTCCTTATACCCTAAGGTTGAAAAGTCAGCCTTTCCCCATTTTTCTGGGACCAATGTTCATACCTAGGGGCAGCTAGGTGACATAGTGGATATAATAGGGGACCTGGAGTCATCAAGACCTGAGTTCAAATCCTATCTCAGTCACTTATTAGCTGTATGACCTTAGGCAACTCCTTAGTTTCCTTATTGGTAAAATGGGGACAATAATTGAATTTACCTCATGGGGTTGTTGTGAGAATCAAATGAGATAACATATGTGAAGTGCTTTGTAAACCCTAAAGCACTGTCTAAATTGTAGCTATTGATAATGATGATGATGATGATGATGATGATGATGATGGTGAACACCTTTACTTTAAAGGCATACACTTCTATAGCATTATGTTTTCCCATAGACAAATAACCATTTATGAATAAATATTGTGATTTATAAAACAGAAAACCCTCACAAAGCTGTTATAGCACAGATGTGGCAGCTTCCTTTTTATGAGCTCATGGACAAGTACTACAGACCCTGAATAGAATTTAGTAAATGGGGAAAAATCTTCCTATAAAATATAATTATCCAAGATTACTTAGAATTAAAAAGAAAAGGTTCCCAGTAACAGAAATGTAGAAACATGGTGCATCATTCTTCACTTTACAGACTAAAAGCTGTAGATCTGTGCGAATCCATACGGTTCTGGAATAGAAGCAGCATTATCGGCATTGATCCATCTACTGCTGCTGACTTTGCTGAGAAGAGAACAAAATTTAAATGAGCTACAAAAGTACTTAAAGCTGTTAAGAGCCTTGTCTTTGAAATTTAATAATAAAAAATGCTACCAACGAAGAAGAAAATTCAATTTTTCACTTCTACATTGGCTAAATATCTATCATGTTCTCTGGGGACTCTCCCTCCCGCCCCCAAACACTTCAGCCATGCTATGGACGGATGGGATTCAAAATATTGTATGTCAGGAGATTTAAATCCAGCAGATATATGGGAGCATGGTAAGCTCAGGAGTAATCCTACCACCTCTCTGGCTTCCTTGCTCCTACTGCCTTGAGCACCCTATCTTTAAATTGTATGTTTGTTTTTATGTGTTGGCTTTTATGCTTGGTAAGTTATATGCCTGGAAAGACAGACTCTAAGCCCCATTTAAAAAAAGAAATCAAATTACTCTATGCCCAGAGTGCATTCTGCAAATAAAATCAATAAATAGAAGCTTTCCCTTGGATTTATGGGGACTTAGAAAGAAGACACAGGGCTACATACTCAAGGTTCATTTCTGGACTAGATTGTAGGCCCAACCTTGGTTTAATCTTTTCTGGAACAACAACAACAACAAAAAAACAACAAAACAACTTTTCTGGGTAAACATTTTTTTTTACGACTAGAAACTCTCCCCAATAATTTGTCACATTATTATATTTTGTAGAACACTCTTTTGGGGATTATTGTTGTTGTTAGTTGCTTTGATACTGTACTGAGCTAAGCATTCTTATATTACCATATCTTTCTATTTGGAACTGCCATCACTCATTTCTAACTCCTTATTATATACTCTTTTATTAATGCCTACAACTATACCTCAATAATGTTCAATTATATTATTGGACAAAAAAGAGTAGCTTTTCAGGCCAAATTCATGTCACCCCTCCTTCTTTGCTAGTTAAAGATTTGCCTAAATGTTACTGAGACCCTTCAGAAGTCTAAAGACTGGACTCTCATCGTGATTTTTTTCTTCCTTCTCCTCCTCCTCCTTCTTGTCTGTTAAAAGGCAGATTTGGGGGACAGAACAAAGTAGTTTGTTTAATTATCCAGAAACACATAAAGCAAAATCAAATACAGTCATGTCCATATATTCTTTCTACTTATAACTCTTGGGTTTTGAGTTTATCATTCTTAGGGCAGTCATTTTGGCAAGGCTTTAAATAATAGGACCAAATCCATTTTATATATGAATCTGTTGTCCCTTATCACTGTGTATATACAGAGTCAATGAATAATATTGCCAATTTTTTTTCTTGTACTTGTATTACCTATGGACATATTTAGTGATTGGAGAATACTACACTGTGCTGCCAATCCCCATCTCCCACTTAGGCAGACATTTTATTTTGGGCTCTGTTACTTTTTGAAGAGTGTTAGAATAGTTGAACCAGATCTCCCTTAGTGTGCTAGGTACCACCTATGTCCAAAGTATATGTCCAACAAGTTAAGGAAAGAATTCCAAAACCAATCATCTAGAAATCAAACTTTTCTTACAATAGGTAAAGTAAAACAGGATTGTGCATTTGAAATCATGTTATTAAGTTAAGCCTCTCTAATAATGCTGATAGATATAGGTAGGTGCTAGTTGATTTTGAATAGAAAGTTGTTATGTAAAGATAATAGACAAACTAATGAAAGTAAGAGTGCCCCCTGCCCAGTTATAATACAGTCCATCTTAATTGGAGTATCACTTAATTGTTTGAGTATTTAGAAGGGTTAATATAAATGAACTTGCAAGATATTTCAGTCAATAGAATTCCTATTGCTATAATCTGAATGCTAAAATTTTTTAAATGTGGTATGAAAAACACTATGCACGTGCACAAATGAGAAATGAAGGGTGTGCATACAGGCAAATGTGAAACCAGATGGACACATTTACCCAAATTAACATGAAAGTATTTTTACATTCCTGAAAACAATGGGCGACATAAAATTCATTCATACAATATGGTTCTAGTCAACTCCTAATTAAATGGCAGACATAGTTTTACATTTTCTTTTTATCTGTATATGAAAAGCTCATTTTATTCACTCTGATATACATTACTTTTTTTCACCTCCTAACCGAATCTTGAAGAAACAATCCATGGTGATATTTAAAAGCACAGAATCACATCTCAAACAGTCATTCACACATAGAAATCTCTGTTTCAGGATAGTTCTGTGGCTTACCCCAGATGAAATGCTGCATGGATTAATGTTGCCATTAATATTGTCCACTAGGTGGGGCTCTCAAATACTCAATACTTAAATACTTGTGACCTCACTGATTTGAGAATTCCCTTTGACTTCATAGATTGCAACCTATCATAAAAATCCAATAATGAGGATCTGCACAATGAACTGGAGGCTACCTCACTTTTTTCTGCATTATAATGGTATCAGTGGCAAGAGCAAGGGACAATAGACAGATAACCAGAGAACTCCACAAGTACCCTCATAGGTTGGGGCATTTGTTGTTTCAAGGGAGTCCCCAGGGTGAGAGGATAGGTGGTAGTGAGGACAGGATTTACACACTGAAATGAGGAGTCATATCTTTAATTGATAAATGCTCAAAGGATATAAACAATTTTCAGAGGAAGAAATTAAAGCTATAATCGTATGAAAAATGCTCTAAATCACTATTGATTAGAGAAATACAAATTAAAACAACTCAGGTACCACATCACACATATCAGATTGGCTAACATGACAAAACAGGAAAATGATAAATGTTGGAGAAGATGTGGGAAAATTGGAACACTAATGCATTGTTGGTGGAGTTGTGGACTGATCCAACGATTCTGGAGAGCAATTTGGAAATATGCCCGAAGGGCTATAAAACTGTGCATACCCTTTGATCCAGCAATACCACTTCTAGGGTCTGTATCCCAAAGAGATCATTAAAATGGGAAAAGGACCCTCATGTACAAAAATATTTATAGCAGCTCTTTTTGTGGTGGCAAAGAATTGGAAATTGAGGGGATGCCCATCAATTGGGGAATGGCTGAATAAGTTACAGTACATGAATGTAATGGAATACTATGTGCTATAAGAAATGGTGAGCAGGTGGATTTCAGAAAAAACATGGAAAGACTTGCATGAATTGATGTCGAATGAAGTGAACAGAAACAGGAGAACCTTGCATACAGCAACAGCAACATTGTGCAATGATTAACTAAGATAGACTTGGCTCTTTTCAACAGTGCAAGGATCTAAGACGATTCCAAAAGACTCATGATGGAAAATGCTATCCACATCCAGAGAAAGAACTATGGAGTCTGAATGCAGATGGAAGCATGCTATTTTCACTTTTTTTTCTTTCTTGTGGTTTCCCCCTTTTGTTCAGATTCTTCTTTCACAACAAAGCTAATGTGGAAATATGTTTAACATGATTGTACATATATAACCTACATCTGATTGCTTGCTGTTGTGGGAAGTGGGAGGGGAAGAAGGAAGGGAGAAAAATTTGGAACTCAAAATTTTACAAAATGAATGTTGAAAACTATCTTTATATGTGATTGGAAAAAATATTATTAATGAAAAAAAATTTAAAAATTAAAAAAAAAGGAAATGTGGAGTCATGGTTGAATATAAGCAGCTGCTGACAATATTACTTCAACATCAGTATTTCAAAAATCAGTGGTTTCATTGCTGTGGGTACTCGCCTCCCGTGATGCAAATCGAGGCCATTCCATGTCCTTAACATTTTAATGAGAGGCAAAGCAATGTGATATTGTGGATTGGACTAGACCTGGAGTCAGGAAGACCTGGGATAAAATCTCACCTCAAACACTTTGGGCAAATTACAGCCTCTTTGGGCTCACTTTTCTCATTTGTAAAAGAGGGGATTGGACTCATCAAGGTCCCTTTCACTTCTCTATAGATGATCCTCTGAGTTTCTGTGTTAGTCCAATTCATCATCTCATACTAAGTTAAGAGAAAGTTTATCACAAGAAGGTTTGTGAAGATATTATGGAAGGAAAAAAGACGGAATACAAAGTTATTTGTGGGTAAAAATCAATATAAAATAAAGGAGGCAGTATAACACATGAGAGTAAAACCTAAGTATAAATGTAGGAAACTTGAAAGAAGACCAACAAAACGCCCTTTTGAAATTTAGGTGAGCTCTATAAAGCCCTACACCTTAATTGAAAAAAGCATTCAGAGAATTAATTCCATCTGAAATTATTGATTGGACTTGATGGCAATTCAAAACACGAAAAATTAACATGTCCATCAGTGTAGGGTCACCCTTCACTGAGACAGAGAGGAGTCCCCCACACTCTTAGAAGAAGATCTTCATGAGTTACTGTGTTCGTAATAATTCATCATCTCATGACCAAGTATCTGTTGAAGAGCCGCTCCAAACTTAGCCAGATTGGCCCTCCAACACCAGACCCATAATGTGTGGCTAGGCATTTCCAGCTTGGTAGTTCTACCAAGATTTGTGCTCCTTCAGCATAATCTCTAACAACCCAGAGTTGCTTACCTCTAGGTCATGATGAGGTATCTGAATTAGAACTTAGTGGAGGTTCATCATCATAATTAATGATTAAAGTAGCTGGATTATGTAATATAAACAATAGCTCTTTTAACCTCTGGACACTGGACAAGATGCTTTGAAACACTGATTAGAAGATAATACTATCCAATTACATACTCTGTAGGTGGGAAAATGGATGATTGTTAATCTGTGAAAGAAAATCATATGTAATTTGGTGAGAATCGTTGCGGAAATACAGTAGCAGAGTGTATGCTTATTTAGCCATAGTAGCAAACTCCTCTTATGTGTGGAAGACTATGCAGAAGATGCTTGAAATCCAATTTATAAATGGGTAGACCTTTCAGTCCCTTTGTTTTCCTGTGTTTCTTGATTGCCACTGCAATCCCAAATCAACACTGTTGTTGAGTCACTTCAATCATGTCCAACTCTTTGTGGCTCCATTTGGGGTTTTCTTGGCAAACACTGGAGCGTTTTGCAATTTCCTCCCCCGCGACCAATCTTACAGATGAGGAACTGAGGCAAAGAGGGTTAAGTGACTTGCTTAGGGTCCTAGTAAATGTCTGAGTCCAGATTTGAATACATGAAGATGAGTCTTCCTGAAGCCAAGGCCAGTGCCCTGTATACTGTCCCACCTAGCTTCCTCCAAATTAATACTACTCATCTTTAAAGTTTTGATCACCTATTATCAATGTCATTGCTTATTGCCCTATCCAATGCCCTAAAGTCTGCTAGGTTCTAAAGGCTAAAGGACCTGCTAATCTACCTCTGCCATCAATAGTCTTAGTGCCACTGCCTGTTGTTCTAACTCAGATCTTAAATTACTGCTGGGGTCTTAAGGCCCTAAACTGATGTTAGCAGATATAATTTTTCAGTATACCAAAGAAGGAAATAGATAGCCCTGGACACTGGCCTGGATAGACAGCTCTGAGAAGGTGAGTTACTGGGCTAAAATTCAAGTCAATAAATATACATTGGGTCTTCATGGCAGCAGATAGTATGGGCAGCATCTCAAGGTGGATGTCAAATTGGGGGTGCTGGATAAGTAAATGGTAAGAAGGTATTAAGAATAGAGTGGTTTCAAAAGAGGAGCTGGCCTGTGGTCATACATTTGGTCAAAATTTTGCCTAGGGTCATTCTTGCAGGTCACTCAGAAGGCCATTTATCCTTGGCAGGGATTGTCTTTGTTATAGGTGTACATTCCTATACATTTGCTATGTCAGTATTCTGTGTATCTCTTGGAGTCATACAGAAAACTGTTAGAATTGGCAATGATATCAATCCCTTAAAAGTCAGCAGAAATAAGATAGAAAGCCAAGTTGGGGGTGTGGTTGAAATAGATTGTACTGGTAAGAATATAATCTAATATAACCCATATACTATCATCTTCTGCAACATTAACAGATTTAGTAGGGCAACTTAATCTGCTCTTCAAAATAAATTGTTTTCAAAAACAGCGTAATAGTTTCAGAATTTAAAAAAGGTCTTGTAAAATTAAAGGTAGTGTTTAATTTGGGGGGATATGATTTAAAGTATCCAGAGAAAGTATAAATTTCAATTTTTCAAGAACTATATGAAGAGATAAAACATTTGAAAGACAGTATTATGATTATTTTTGAACTAGACATTAACTTTTGAGATCATAATGATGCAAAAATGCTATACATACAGTAGATATTTAAGAAATGCTTGTTGAATGAATGAATGAATGAAAGAATGAAAATAAAATGGTACTGAAAACAGTGACTCTGGTTTGAGTTAAGAGGTAATGTGAGAATACTGAGCTGTCCTAAACAGATGGTGGCAGTCTACTATTCTGCATGACTTCTCTAAAATACATGAAATTTTTAAAGAAAAATATATTTGATTTGAATTATGAAAAAGCCTATCTCATATTTCAAAATGCTTTATGATAATTAATTACTCAGCATTTTACCCCACTGCTAAGTCTTGGTAGAGTGTTAGTAGACATGTTTGAAGTAGCAAGGTATAGATAATCCTTAAAGTAAAGAAGGAAAGAAATTAATATCATCAAAGATAACTTTATTGGTTTAATTAAAAAAATATAGAGTCCCAAATCCTGAAGTTTGAAGGATGTGTCTTGAGTGTTCTCATCAAGGACATAACTGGATATAATAAAAATATGGTTCTTGATCTTTCTCTTTTCTTGGGATCTATACTGCCTGCTTTTCTAAACGTTTGTCGAAAGTATGAAAAACATAGTGAGAAAGTTTACCAAAGTGAAATTCAATCTTGATTACTTTAAAGGGTACCTATTTATATAGGTAACAATACATTGTTGTTCAGTCATTTTCAGTCATGTCTGACTCTGTGACCCTATTTGTGATTTTCTTGGCAAACACACTGGAATAGTTTGCCATTTCCTTCTCCAGTTCATTTTACAGATGGGGAAACTGAGGCAAACAGGATTAAGTACTTGCCCAGGGTCACACAGCTAGTAAGTAGTCGAGGCCAGATTTGAACTCAGGAAGATGAGTCTTTCTGACTTCAGACCCAGCACTCTACCACTATGCCATCTAACTACCCCAAAAATATATTACTAGATGTCATTACCTTGAGTAATTTGTAACAATTCAGAGCTTGATGAGAATTCAGAGTCCATCATGCTCTCCTTTTTCTTTTTTATTTTAGATAAAGAAACTGATGCCAGGATTGGTGATAGACCTTATCCAATGCCACATAGCTAGCTGGTGGTGCAACTGGGATTAGAACCCATGACTCTTCCTTCACAGCTGAGAGCCCTTATGCCAAATTTTGGGGGGATTTTTCATTGTTCAAAGTATTGAGAGTTATTTCCTAAGGATTTCTATCGTCTAGCCTTTACAACATGTAAGCTGCCTTGTGGATGTTAGTGTGGGCATGTCAGTAAATTGACTTTATATTTTAATATATACCCTTAGAGTGTACTGAAATGTTTTTACTATACTTCTATTTTCATATTGAAGCCTTAATAATTACAAAAATTAATTACAAACAAAAACAAAAGTATAAGCTGTCATATTTCCTCTTTTCAGCCTTTCATCTATTTTTAATTTTTCCTTCCTCTTTCCTTATTTGTATTCATTTTGATGTCCATCAATTTGTTTCCCTATTGCTGTTATTTTTGCAATTTTCTGCTTCTTTTTGTAGCTAGCACTTTTCTCTTTGATCTGCTTCCCTTCGAGCTTTTTTTTTTTGTGTGTATGTGCTGGTTTTCATCTTCTAAAAAAAGTGTTTTCTCTCCCCTTTTCCTTTATTCTTTTTATTTAACTCTTTCTTCTGGGAGCAAGAGTAAGCCACAGCTTTGAGTGAACAGGTAAATGTTTTTAAAAGAGTAAGTCAAAAGGATTCTTAGCTTTCTGGTGATGAATAGAAATGGTTGAGATTCTCACTTCAAAGGCCCTCAAGAACAAAGGCTTTTTTCTTAGACCACTAACAAATCCACCAATTCCTACTGACCTATCTCTGCCGATAGAGATGAGTTAATGACAGAACAGACCAGTCTTGCAAGAGTAGCCAAGTATGCTTGGGAACAAACATATCCTTGACATAATAAGAAAAAAATACAGTTTATCTCTTTAATAACCATCTTGAGGAAAATTAATGTGACTTTGTCCTTTGTGCAGAACAGTAATTGGATTGTGTGTTTCATTTATATCTGGACAAAGGCCAGGATATTGAAATACTTCTAAATATTAGATTTTCTCTTTTAAAAATTAGATTTTATTGGCATTCTCTTTCCGAGATTTCTTCATTAAAAGCTTCATTAAACATAAATCTTCTTTTTACAAACCAGAAAACAAAATTATTTTAAAGGGGTCATTGTCTTTCTGAAGGGTGATGCTCAGCTGTCTCATTGGTGAGATGACTTTTCCCAGAGTTCTGGTATTCCAGGGATAAAACAACAATTGACTTTTGCCTACATGTGTCTATTACTCATTATACTGGCACTTGAAATTGTCTAGTAAGCAACAGAGGTCTAAATTCAAAGGTTAAAATTTTTAAAAACATCTTAATCCTTTTTCTCGGGGCTAGGAAATAGTAGATATTGAAAGCATTGGGTAAAATTCAATCCCTGAGGCCTCTATCTGTTTTAGAAGATACCAAGACCTTTTTCAAGAAGCTGAGGAAGTTTACATAGCTATTGGGCTGAAAGGCACTCAGCTCCATTAGAGTTTGTGAAAGGGCAAACAGACCTTTCTCACTAAAATGTTAGTAAAGACTGGGGGGAAATAAGATGACTACAGCAGGATGCAAGTTTCAGTCAAGTTTGTAGAAACAGGAAAGAATAATTAGAAACATGGACAAGAAGGCACAACATAGATAAATAAATAGATCAACTGTTTAATCTCTGGAATACCAGGGCTCTGGGAAAAGATATCTCATCATTGAGACTACTGGTTACCATTCAGGACCTGACACTTTCTAGCTTTATTACCTTGGGCAAGTCACTTAATTTCTGAGACTCATTTTCCTCATTTGTAAAATGGGGATGACATAGGCTTTTCTTAAAATTATAAAGCTATAATGAACCTCAAATGAAACAATATACACAATATACTTTGCAAACCTTAAAGCACTATGTAAATATGAGCTAAAATGATTATTCATTAAGGCTTTTAAAATAATTCTTTGATAAGGGGTGAAAAATATATTTTAAAAATATTTCCACCTCCTGGAGAGCAATTTGGAACTGTGCCCAAAGAGATATAAAACTATGCATACTCTTTGATCCAGCAGTACCACTGCTAGGCCTATATCCCAAAGATATCCAAAAAATGGGGAAAAGACCTATTTGTACAAAATTATTTATAGCAGCTCTTTTTGTGGTAGCTAAGAATTGGAAATCAAATGGATGCCTATCAACTGGGGAATGGCTAAACAAACTGTGGTATAGGATAATAATGGATTATTATTGCAAAATATGACAAGCAAGATGATTTCAGAAAAACCTGGGAAAGACCTACATGAACTGATGCATAGTGAAGTGAACAGAACCAGGAGAACATTGTGCACAATAACAACAATATTGTATGATGAAGAACTGCGAATACTTAGGTTTTCTCAGCAATACGATGATCCAAGACAATCTCAAAGGACGCATGATGAAGCGTACTATCTGCTTCCAGAGAAAGAAATGATAATTGTTTGAATACAGACTGAAGTATGCTATTTTTCACTTACTTTCATTTTTTTATTTGAGTTTTCTTGTACAAAATGACTAATATGGAAATGTTTTTACATGATTGCACATGTATGACCTATATCTGGTTGCTTACTATCCCAGGGGGGGAGGGAGAGATAGAATTTGTAGCTCAGAACTTTAAATAAAAATGTAAAAAAAAAACCATTTCCAGTTTTCATGTGCTTCCTATTAAAGTGAACACAGCATTTTAAAGCTAATAGGGGCTACAATAAGTGTCAACTCTTTGTTATCAAAACCCTTGGTTAGGAAGAGAAGCACACTTAATCCTAAATAGTAACTACTTTCAAAAATTATATTTGGCTTTTAAATGCACTTTTATACTTCTAAGTGAAAATCTGAGGTTCTAGGACCATGCTTCAGGCAAAGTAATGGAGCTGAACAATAAAGAGCTTACCCAGAAAAGACTGGAATGCTTCTTCAATCTTTTCTGTTCCTCTTTCCTGTTGTCTACCTCATGCTGGAGTTAGACAAAAATGCATCTTAGCAACCATATAAAACAATAGCTTGGACAGGGCTCATAGTCCATCATTGGTTCTCTCTCTCTCTGTCTCTGTTTCTGTCTCTGTCTCTCTCTGTCTCTATGTCTTTGTCTCGGTCTCTCTGTCTCTCTCTGTTTTTCTCTTGGCCTCTGTCTCTCTATGTCTCTCTGTCTCTGTCTCTCTCTGTCTCTCTTCCTCTGTCTCTCTGTCCTCTCTCTCTCTCTGTATCTCTCTGTCTCTGTCTCTATCTCTTTGTCTCTGTCTCTCTCTCTCTCTCCTCTTTAGGTTCCTGGTTCACACCTTTCCTGGGCAGGGAAATAATGAAATGTTTTTGTTTTAAGAGACTTCCCTACTGTGCTGCAGGCTATATGTAAGATAAGTTAGCAGAGATAATGTAAGATGTCAATAAGTGGCATTTCTAAGAGGTGTAGGTGATAATATCAACATGAATTCTAAGCCAAGAATTTTATGTGGAGAAAAGAAAAAAGTCAAAAGCCTACGGTGTCAAAAACCCACTTGTGGATAATTGAGAGGTGACTACAAAATGCTTCTGAAAATGATTGTTTTTTCTGACTAAAAGTTGAAAATAACAAAAGTAGAAGCCTGCCGTACCATTGTAAAGTGGCATTATTATGCTAGTTTTTTCCACCCCTATTCCTTCTATAGAAACTACATACTAAACAACCATTGCACAGTTAGAACCTATTTATCTTCCCTCCAAGATGGCCCCTGTGCCCCTCTTCCCCATTGCTTGTCAGCACCATCACCTCTGTTCTTCCACATCAGCAACCTCTGAGTAATCTTCCACTTATTTCTGTTCTTTACTAACACCTGATTAGCTATAAATTCTGACACTGATTTCTCCACATCTCCTTTATCAGCCCCCTTTCAACTCTATTCCCACTGTGATTGCATTAGGCCAGTTAACTTACTTGACAGCTCTCAACTGAGGAATCACAAATTCTATTTGGACAAATTTTCCACTTTAACCACTGTTCCTCTATAGTGCATCATCATCACAACTACTAAAATAGTCTTTTTAACTTACCGCTTTGGCCAGACTCACCTCTGCCCCTCAAAGGTTGAAGAGGCTTTAAGGCTTAACTTGCCTTGTCTGTAAAATGAGGGGCTCTGAGGAAAGGACATTCAAAATTCTCTTTAGTAATAAATCCCGTATCTATGAATATCTTTACCTTTCCCATAGGATACTCCTCTTTCTCACTGTAGCCTAGATTCTACCCTGTGACTCTATTTTATTAGCAAAGGCTTTGTTATTGCTGAATTTCTGCCTGGTCTTTTGATACCTTTTCTTTGTCCCTTCACAACCATCCAAAGTATTTCTCATCCATCATGAACTCTAAATAATTATTGAAATTCTCTATGGAGCTTTCTTAAATTGATTAGAAAAGAGTTGACTGCTTCCCTCTACCCTGAATTTTTAAGGTGCTTTTCAGCTTTTAAAACAAGACTATCCAGTTTGCGCATGGTACTATCAAGGTTCTTTTTTCCCCTGTTCAACTGGTTCAAATGCTGTCTCTGGTATTTCCTATTGGTCTGACGTTAGACAAGTCACCTTACCTCCCTGGTCTTCATTTTCCTTCCTTGCAAAATGAAAGAGATGGACTAGAGGTTTCTTCCAGCTCTATGATCTTATGATCCTTTGAACTGTATACTCCTACTCTAATTAAATTAACTTTCCATTGACTTTATGTGATAGTATACTGTGCATTCCTGTATTACCTTAATGGCTTTATATTAGTGATGGAACATCATACTATGGAAAGGGGTTAGTATCAATGGGTCTACAGTAGGGTCTAGTTGTCTCTTTGCATTGCACCTACCATAACATCATATACAATTAAGACATGGAATAAATACTTTTTGATGATGATGATGATGATAAAAATGACAATGAGGTCAATGACAACAACATGGTAAAACTAGGATGAGTTTAATAAAGAAAATTTGGCTCTATGGATTGGATTTACTACTAACTTAGCAGCAAAACCTTTAATAGTTTCTTTGGAAAATACTACATAATTACCTGCCAGGTCTGTTTACTCTGGAAAGGGATTTTTCATGAAAGTTCTGGTCATATGCTTGATTATGAAAACTAGTTAATTTCTTAGAACAATTGGGAACTTCAGAGCATAATACTTTTATTAAAAAAAAAACACCTTATCCAATAATATACACCAAATGATTCAGAATTTCTGACTCACGCTGCTTAAACAACAGTGACCAAGCTGAGAGTGTCAAATGATGACCTATAATTTCTTGTTTGATACTAAGACTTTTCAAGCAAGAATCTCCAGTTATGTTTTCAGTCCAACAAAAATGAATTCTCCAATTGAATAATTAAGGAAAATTGTATTCACTGGAGAATTCTTGAAGATATGTGCAGGAAAAGAAAAAAAGTTGCAATCAGTGAACTAACCTTACCTGGGGTGGTTGTAAGCCAGTTGTCTGAACTCATTGTTCCAGTTAGGTCTTCCATAGAATGTCTTCTGCTTTAGACCCGTAATTATATCAGTATTTTCATCCCAATGTAAAGCTATGTGGGCAGCCTAAAGTTAAAAATCATAGAATGATATTATTATTTGGATAAACAATGAAAGGCTCCTAAGTATAATGTAAAGTTAGAGGATTGTTGATTTAATGCATTGCATGGGGTCATAGAACTCAGACACCACTCAGCCCAACCCTTTTATTTTTCAGTCAAGGAAATTGAGGCCTAGGGAGATTCAGTGACTTGTCCAGGGTTACAGATGTACAGATGGTGCATTTCAGAAACAGGATTTAAACATAGGTCCTCTGACTACATACCCAGTACCCCTTCCATTGTAGTATGTTTCAAAATGAGATTAAAAAGACTTAATCATTATTAGACATTCTCATGGCAGGGGCAGGGAGGGGAGACAGTCAGAGCTAAGTGGAAGTAAGCAGTAAAAGTTTCACTGTTAAATGGCTCAAATGAATGTTCCACATTCCCTCTCTCTATTTCCTCACAATCCATTCACTCAACTCCTTGCAATCTAACTCCCATACCAACCACTACCGAAACTGCATACTTCTAATCAACATATCTGAATAGACTTCTCTAAATCATTGAACATTATTGATCACTCCTTTCTTCTTGAAACTCACTCTCATGGCCCCATTATCCTGGTTCTTATCCTTCCATTCCTCTAGCTTTTCTGTTTTCTTCTGCTTTCTAAATACCAATATTCTCTAAGGCTTCTTCCAGGACTACCTGATCTCATTCTCTCAATAGACTTCCTCCTTCAGAGATTCCATCCATTCTAGCTGTATCTATCATAAACATGTCTTCCAAAACTTTCTCCCTAGATTAGACAGCTCTCTTAACCTCTAATCCTGTATCTCTACATGCTGGACATTTGCCCTTTATTATCTCATTCTCAGTTCAAATCCATCAACATGTCTAAAATGGAACTCATCTTTTCCCCTCAAAGCCAACTTCCTTTCTTGACTCCCCTTTTTCTGTCAGTGCCCTCAGTCGTTCAAGTTTGAAACTTGAGAATCATCTTTGACCTTTTTCTCTTCTTCTTCACCTCAGGCTGTGATACTTCTGTCTTAATATTTCTTATGCCCATTATCTTCTTTCTATTCTCACTGACACCACCCTGGTTCAGTTCCTCATCACCTTGTGCCTGTGGGTTCCTAAGTAATGTTCTTCCTCCCATTTCTTCCTCCACCAACTTGTCCTTTAGGCTGTCATTCAGCAAACCTTTCTGAAACATTTCTTTCATCATATTATTACCATGTGTAAAATCTTCAAATTAACTCCACCGTTCACAAGGCAAAAGTCAAATACTTGTTATTCAAGGCCCCTCAAAATCTACTTTTCAACTTCTTCTTCCAAATTTATCACTAATTATTCTCCAGCATAACTTTTTGTTTTAATCAGATTGGTTTACTCTGTTCTTCCCGAAATTTACCTTGTACAATCTTATACACACAATTCTCCTTGTTAAATACTTCTCTCTGCTACTCTAGTACGCTCCTGTGAATACTATCCATCTTTAAAGGTTCTGCTCAACACCTGTCTTCCCTGTGAAGGCTTCCCTAATCAGTCTAGAACATAATGTTCTCCTTCTTTTCGTCTATATTGCTTATCATGCTCACTTGGCACTTGTGTCTCACCACCGTCATGGCAATCCCTTGTATAAAATCCAAATAGACAATGGATTTCCCATTGACAGAGACGTTCTACAGATGCTTCTGAATTCCTTTGACATTATGGTGATTGCACTGAGATCCATGGCCGTTTAAATGAGATTAGCCTTGCCTTCCAAAAAGGAGAAAAAAATGAGTATTTTCTAAATTATGGCCTATCGTGGTAAAGTAAATAGAATGGTATTTAAATAAATATTATTTATATCAATACCATGAATACAATAGTATTTGTATTTGTCAATTTGTATTTGTTGATTGTTTTCGGCGATCAGGGTGTGTATATCTAGAACAGGCACAGGGAGCTTGGCCCAGAATTGAGTGGGAGGAGGTTGCCATGAATTACATTTGGAAAATTGTGCAGTGATTTTGAAAATGCTGAGCTTCTTGTTTTATTTTTTAATACCAACATTCTCAAGTGATGTAATGTAGCTGTATATAATGAAATACAATAATTTCAGATAAATTACAGAAAAGACAGTCAACAAAAAATTATTAACTGCTTTCTATAGGCCAGGAATATGCTCTTTGTTAACAGGGATTGCTTCATTCATTTTATTTGTATTTCTAGCACCTAGCACAATAGCTGGCACATAACAGGTAAATGCTTAACAAACACTTGATTGATTGATAGAAATAAAGGCAAAAATGGACTCTGCCCTCAAGGAGCTGGCATTTGAATAGAGAAGACAACTTGCAAATAAATAAATATATTCATCACACATACAGAGTAGATGGAAAATAACCTTAGAGGGGAAAGCTCTAACAGTTGGAAAACAAAAACAAATACAAAAACAATGGAAAGGTTCATGATGGGTATAGGAAGATTGCAGCAGGCTAGCAACAGTGTTTTTCATGTGAGAAATTATTTAAAAACACCATCAAAGAAACTCCAATACCTCCAAATATAAAAACACCAAATTCTCAAAATGAAATTAACTCAGCTTAACTTGAATATTGCAAATAAGCTTTTGCTGTTTAGCCCAGACAGTTGATTGTAGTGTCAGAAAGTCAAAGTAAGGACTTTGGCTGATCACATATAGAGAATTAGGAATAAAGGATTTACAGTTTCAGTGTCTAATCAATAAATCAATAAGCATTTGCACTGGTATACACACAATATTAAAAGAATCAGAGGAGGTCTCCAAGATGTCTGGTGGATCTATAGAGATTAGTGGATGATGCAAATAAGAATTGCATAGCATGAGAATGTATAAATGAGTTATAATCTGCATCCTACTTAAGGGAGTACCCAGGCCATCAAGCTAAATGATCAAAGAAGTCCACTGACATGTATGACCTTACATTTTTTTCTTATCTTTTTTGTGTGTGTATACATCTTATTCCAACTAGGTTTTTTAAATTACTCAAGGACAGGATCATGCCATATTATTCCTCATGGTATCTAGTGAAATGCCTTGTTTATAGCAGGTCCTCAATAAATATCAGGAGAGAGCTGTTTAAAAAATGAAGAGAAAATTTGAGATATAGATAAGAAGGTATATTTTGTAATGACTAGTTGCATTTGGTCAAACATTTGGGTTGTTTTATTTTATTTTATTTTTTTTTACTAAAGCAAAAACAAGAACTATTTTTATCTTTCTTTATATCCACAGCATTTAGTTCAGTGCCTAGAACATAGTAAGCATATAATAAATGCTTGTTGACAGTCTGAATTCACTATATAACTTAGCTGGCTAGTCAACTGAGTCAAAACGTCCAATTTAGCTTAGCAGACATATCCCTAGGTATGTGTGTGTGTGTGTATGTGTATAGGTGCATATATATATATATATTTAATTTAAAGGCAATTGTAAAGGATGCTTATTTTAAAATTGTTCAGTGGATGAATTAATACTGTGGATTGGTAATTTTCAAAACCTTTTCATGATTTTTGTATATGATTCTAATTTGTTACCAACAAGTCAATAAAAAGGTTGAGCTCAGTTAAACAATCTAAATTCATGGTTGTTTGACTTAGTAAAACCAGTTTCCATCCTGTCTACCATGCCCCAACCTTGTGTCAACCTAAGTTGCTTCCAATTTTATCAAGAATAAAAATGATCAAAACTTAATAATTTTAATTCACAGGAATACGGAAAACAAACATTTACCACATGGCCATATTGTACTTTTGTAAGGGCTCTAGTAGTAGTGTCAAAAAATCAATTGATGAGATACTGTCACGATTCCAAAATAGTTGTTACTGTTAGACACAACTCCAATGTATTTAACTCCTAAAATCAATCAGTTGCAGATGTAGAATAGCGAGGCATTGAAAAGAACCAATTCCTAACCTATAGATTGTGGGTAGCTGCGAAAGGGGAAGTTAACAATGATTTATTGTGAGAGGTCCATCAATCCAATCCATGTATACACCAAGAGTTACTATTGTATTTTATCAATGAATAGAAATGAATAGTTCAACTACTGTCTTGTGGCAATGTATTAATTTAACATTAAAATCTTGTCATCATATTATAAAATGGTTTAGGATTACTACTATGAGCATAAAGAGCAAAGTCATGTCTATACTAATCTCTACCAAGAAGAGTCCTTATGTACCATGAGCTGTTATTGTATGAGTGGCAGCCTGGTATTCTGGAAATAGCAAAATACTTGGAGTCAAAGGGACGGGTTTTAGTTCCAGCTCATCTATTTAGTCACTGTGTGAGCTTAGGCGGGTTACTTTCCCTTTCTGGGTCTCAGTCCCTCATTTATAAAATAAGATTAATAGTATTTGCACTGCCTATCTCACAGGGATTTTGTGAGAATCAAATGAGTTAATTATGTATGTAAAGCAGTGACTATGTAATTGTAAAGAACTCGACAAATATGAAGGAGCTATATTATTGATCAAAAATCCCATTTATTCACATGCCACTTAAATGAAGGAGAAAAACTGTTTAGAAAATGTAGTTAACATTATTTAACTCATCTCTAAGTGTGAAATTTGGCTTCCAATGAAATCTAACTTCAACATAATGCCAAGGAATCAAGATATTTAACTAGTGTTGCAAACAGACCATAAAAATTCATTTAGCTGTAGACCAGCAAGCAAACCTTCATTCATTTGCAGAAGCATAGAGCCAAATTAAAGTGTTGCTCTGCAGGGCCAAACCAAGAGAGAGATGGAGAATCCATTTGCAAATGCAGTTATTAATGCAAATCTCCTTGGGTCTAACACACTTTACTTGGAAGTAAATATCAATACCACCTGCTGCAAAATACTGGTTGGAATAGCACAATCCATAATCTAGTAATTGGTTCATTGATAAGTCCCATTTAAAGAGAAAAAAAACCAAAGTTTTATGATATAATATTCCTTATTCAGCATTACCAACACTAAAAGACCATTATTGAAATAAAACCTTATATCATCTTTTGGCATCTATCCTGTTTAGTAAAAATCAAGACCTAGCACTTTACAAATATATACAACACAGAATTTACCTTCCTTTTTTTTTTTAAAGATTATTAACACATACAATTTATAAGAATTCTAAAAAGAGAGAATCCTCAATAGACTTTTCAATTAATTGAGTGCTTTTAATTATTCTTTGTTGAAGCTCTCACAGTTTGCAATACATATCTTAGAAGGTAAGCCTTTGGGAGTTTCCCACTGAAATCTATATAGTTAGCTTCCTATAACTATATAGTTATTGCTATGCTCTCAAAAGGTGCTTAGAAAATTGGCAACAGTCCATTAGGAACATAGGGTCCAGTGTGTTTCTTGAAGTGAACAATGTAACCTCATGTGATAAATTTGATCCCATGTTACCAAAGTCGCTACTGCATTGAGCAACATTTTTCTTCTTGGGGAGTGTTTTCTGTAATCTTCCTTTACTTTTTCCTATTTCTAAGCAATGTGAGTTGTAAACTGTAGAATTCTCATAGTTCTAGTGTTTCTCTTATCACCTACCTTGTGTTTCTCTCTTCTTTTAAAAAAATGGCAATTATCTTTTAATGTCTTCAGATAATTATGCCGATACAGTCATGCTTTGTCTGGAACTGTCATTTTATCCTAATGACCTCCACCAAGGCAGATGAGCATCTGTTCTTCAGCTTCTCATCTTAGAGAGTTGCTTGAAGTACTGAAAGGTTGAAGATAGCTAGGTAGCTCAGTGGATAGAGTACTGAACCTGGAGTCAGGAAGACCTGAGTTCACACCTGGCCTCAGACACTTACTAGCTGTGTGACCCTGGGCAAATCGCTTAACCTCTGTTTGCCTTAATCCCCTGAAGAAGAAAGTGGCAAACCACTCTGGTATCTTTGCCAAGAAAACTTATGGACAGTATTGACATGCTGTGGTCCACAGGATCATGAAGAGTTGGACACAAATGAACAATTGAGAGGTGTCTTGCCCAGAGTCATGCAGCCAATATGTGTAAGATGCAGAATTTGAACCTAAGTCTGTGGCTCTCTACTTTTTTGCCATATTATCTCTCTGTATATTTCTTTTTTTTTTTTTAGATTATCAAGAAAATCAAGTAGGCATACTCAGTTTCAGGTAGGAGTGTACTGGAGTCAGCTCAAACCACCTCGCCCCATTTATTAAATTTTCAATGTGAGTGCTTACACGTTGGAAATAGGCAAACACTACAAATCAGGGTTTGATTTGTTATTTTGTTGATTGTCCAGACTCGAAAAAGTGTTGAAGAAAATGTTAATAATGGAGATTAAACTTAAAACTTTGTGTTCATTTCCCCCCCAGAGAACTGGTTATTAAATATTTACCAGCACACCACTGGTTTCAGGGTTTCATTAATACCTGATTTTCATCCCATCCAGTAAGAAATATATGATAACTCAGAAAATTGGTTTTCCCCTTCTCAGTCATCTGAGTTTCCAGCAAAAACAAAAGATCAGCAAACCACTCAAAGGCACACGGAGCTCTGCAAATCCAGTAGAAATAAACCTGTCAGGAAAAAAGGCAGGGAATTGGACAGGGAAGTCTTTTCATAATGCTCTTAGTAATTATCTATGCCTGTAGCAGCAAACATATCCTTCTGTTCACATTTAGTCCACATTGGGATGTTTTGAAAATAATATGCTTCTCTGTGCCAATGTAGAAACAATCTCAGTGTGTCTGAATGCCTTTAGAAAAAAAAAATACTTTTCCTTTGAAAAAGCCAAGAATGAATTCAAGGAATGCCTAGGATTTGGGCTTTTACTAAGGTCTCTACATGAGGATCAATTCACTAAATTCAATCCTGTGCTTTTCCTGAACAAAGATTAATAATCATAACAAACTATGCAATGGCTTTGCAATGTTCCCAGATGGGGATAAAGCATTACACTGACTACCTTCATCTTTACTTATGACTTAAGCTCAGGATTTGAACTCAGTGCTCCAAAGAATCCCTACAGCTTGTGTATTAATCCACTTCACCAGCCAGATCCCTGAGAGAGCAGAGGTTATGATAATTGCAGCTGCGAGCCTCAATGGGCTGCATTTTCCCCTTAGCCAGACATAATCAGCATCCATGAAATCTAGTGGGTGGTGTATGTGCATGCATGTCTACTGCCATAATGCAACTCTCATCGTGGAAAGGTTTTTCTTTTTTCTTTTTTCTTTTTGCTATTTTTTTTAAAACTGTAGGCAAAACCTCTCTGTTCAGTAAATGCCCTGGAACAAAATGTAGCATCAATTTGCTGAAGTAAATGTTTAGTTTTTTTGTTATTAGTTTCAGATGAGCACAGCCTAAAGAGACACTGAGATATTGATTCCCTTCCCCATCTCCTTTATACGTACACTTTCTCTTGGCTCAGGTGCCTATCTTTTCAGTATCAACATTTTGGGATTGGAGGATCCCTGGACTTGAAGTAAGAAGACAGCTCTGAGTTCTGACTCTGGGTTAGTCACTTAGCCACTTGGAGCCTCAGTTTTCTCATTTGTAAAATTCAGATGATAAGACTGTGCTGGGATTGTAAAGCTCAAATTATGTGAAGTTACTTTGTAATTGTAGAGCCCTATATAATATAAACTACTCTTTATCTTAAAAATATCTGGAGAAGACTTAGCTATTATATCCTTTCTTGATAAAAGAAATGACATTCTTTTAGATCAGTGTCAAACCTAGTCACACCCATTAGAATGTAGTTTCATTTCTTTTTGGTTTTGCCCTCAGTAGAAGCAGAAAATAACTCCAATATTAAGTGTATGAAATGCTCACTCAGGTGCTCTCTTTTTCGCAAGTTTTATTATGTTAGCTGACACCCTGTTTATGGTGGCATTTTATCTTATACACAATGGTCATCACTTTGTGAATTATTATTCTTTATTTTTTCACTCTGTAGAGGGTGTAATTTTTAAAAGAAATTAAGTCTAGGTTTTTCTAATACAGCTCCAACTAGAAACTAAGTGCCCTCCTATTAGAGAAAAGCTAAATAAATTATGGCATAAGAATGTAATAAAATATTATTTTGCTGTAAGATGATGAAATGGTGAAATGAAATGGTGAAACAGTTTGAAAGGAAACTAGTGAGACCCTATGAACTGATGCAAATAGAAGTGAAGAAAAGTAGTAGAACAATTTATAAAATGAAAACTTCTTAGAGATAGACATCTTTAAAACACTTTAGAATGATAATTAATATGATGATAAACCAAGTGTCCAGAGCACTGAAAATGAAACACAGCTCTTACCTGCTGTAAGAGAGGTGATGGATTTAAAATGTAGAATTGGACATAGTCAATGTGAGAATTTAATTTGCTGGATTGTGCTATTTGTTATAAGGGTTTTACATATTTTTTGAGACAATGGGGGCTAAGTGACTTGCCCGGGGTCACACAGCTAGCTAGTAAGTGTCTGGGGCAGGATTTGAACTCAGGTCCTCCTGAATGCAGAACTGGTGCTCTATCCTCTGTGCCACCTAGCTGTTCCTATTATTTCTTTTCTAAAAATGTTTAGTGGGGAGGAAAGGGACAGAGATATAAATAAATGCTTATAAAATAAGTAAATAAAAACATTTAAAAGGAAGTTGGGAGGAATGATTTTTTAAATCTAAAGAAAGAAAGTCTAGAATGGCAAGTTGAACCATTGCTTTATATAGCACCAATAAAATAGAAAGAACCCTTGGGTATAGTGAAAAGAGCACCAAATTTGGAGTCAGAAGACCTGAATTCAAATCTTGATGTTGCCTCCAGATACTTCTGCAACTTCCTCTAATTACTTTTTTTGAGCTTCTCTTTTCGTTGTGTGAAAAATGAAAGGGTTGGACCAAATGATCTCTAAAGTTTCTTTCAGCTTTGAATCCTATGATACTAAGAATGAGCCAAGAGACGTAAACACTTCAAATACTGTCCTAATCTTCTTTACTTAAAAAATACTGCAGCTCTTCCAAGATATTAAGTCATATCAACTTTTTTCTCCCAAATAGAATTAATTTTTATTTTTTTGTGGCTTAACCATTGTGTGTGTGTGTGTGTGTGTGTGTGTGTGTGTGTGTGTGTGTGTGTCCCTAGGGTCCTCCAACCCTTTTTATTTTCTTTGCCTCCTTGCAATAGCTTCCTGTTTCTTCTTCTGTAAATAAGTGATGCAAAGCCGTCTGGGTGATGTTTGAGCTTGTTCAGTTCAAGAGGCAATGGAAAAAATTGAACAGACTCAGCAGAAGTGCTTCAGGCAGGAAAGGAAAAGTTGGATGTAGGAAAAGGGTATTTTTTTGATTCTTTTAAATCTCTTCAGTGGATAGGCAAAGCCAAGTCTGAAGAGGGATAATTGTTTTATAATACCTCCACATTTTGTCCTGTATAATGCTCCACCAATAATGGATTGAGGACATATGTATGTGTATACATAAATCTGTGATCTGTGACTTTTAAACTCCAATTTTTTTTAATAAACACAAAATCTGATCTGTAGGTAAAAAAAACCAAAAGAATTCAGTGACATCACAGTTCAGAGATATTTGGTATGCATATGGAAGAGTAGACTGCTAATCTAAAATTAGTATCAGTAAAATATCAGTAAAATAATGAGGGACATTGACATTTCAAAGGAATGACTCCATAGAAATTGGATTCTTAGTGTAGGTATTTCAAAACTACAGATTCAAATGCTACCTCCTATTGGAAGTCTTCCCTGATTACCCTGGTGGGTGACAATCCAAGCCTTCCACCCTCACACAGTAATTTGTTTTTTGACTTACTAAATGATTATATCATATAATTATTGTGGAACAACTAGGCAGGCGCTTCTGGAATCAGGAAGATCTGAGTTCAAATGTGACTTCAGACACTTATAAGCAGTGTAACCCTGGGAATTTCACTTAACTTCTGCTTACCTCAGTATCTTCATCTGTAAAATGAAGAAAATAATAATATCTAACTCCCATGGTTATTGTGAGGATCAAATGAGATAATAATTATAAAGTGCTTAGCATAGTACCTGGCAGGTAGTATGTGATACATAAATGTTAGCCATTATTGTTTTTATTACAGCTGTATGTGCTTATGTCGTATCCTCTTACTAAATAATAAGCTTCTTGAGGGCTGGCCTATTTCTTATCGATATTTTCAATATTTTCCAGTGATTTCATAGTATTTTTGTGTACCATTTGCAATTAATAAATTATTATGATGAAATAAATTAATATGATATAACATATAAAATGTGATTTAACCATATAATATGACAAAATATGATATTATATCATGTTATATTATATCATACTATACCATACCATATTATTTCATGTCATATTATGATATTGTATTACTTTATATTATATCAAAGGGGAGAAAGAAGGATTTGGGGGAGGAAAAGTAGAAAGGAGAAGAAAGTAAGGTGAAGAAGAAAAAATAGAAAGGGGTGAGGAAGAGAAGGAAGGGGCTAATTTCCTCACCCAAGACTTCCCAATAGCAATGAAATCTTAGGTTCAGTTCCTATTATGATCTTATAAATATAATTTTATGTTATGTTATGATATGTATTGTATTATATATGAATATCTGTGATCTTCTAAGTTAATTCCTTAGAACTGCAGGTGTTTTGGAAGCCTTATTCAAGTCTTCCTGGATTCAGGTCACTGTGAGCCTTAGATATCTCATTATTTCTGTAATAGTCTGTAAGTGACAACTGTATGCCTCCTGCATCAGCCGTGTTTAATTGAACCAATAGGCTCTTTCTAGTTTTAAGTAAAGAGAAGGAACATTCTTTTTGTACTTGTTTGCTGATGATTCCAAATGGCTATTTATTGGGCAAGGGATACATACAGTAACAACATTCCATTTCTGTCTCTCTTCCTCTCCCCTTTCCCAAGTCCACAAACTCCTGAACCCTGGAGTATTCAGTAGCAAAAATTTTGGCATCAACTAGGAAATGACTAAGGGTCATTCCCAACTATCACCAGTCTAATAACCCCCTAGCTTTCAGTTGGGACAACCTAATGTACATGTAGGTCTGAGCTTTTTCATAGTAAGCATAATGGGTTAGCATAAATACTTTGATTAATATCATCACCAGACATTGGCACAGTAGGGATCAGATGTTACAATACAGGCTATACCAATTGCAGCTGGAGAACCAAGGAACATAGTGTATGGGTTCTCTGAACAATCCCAGAGATGTGAACTGGGGTCAGACACAAAATAATTCAAATACTCAAAATAGTGGCTTAGTGCAAATAGAGGTCCATATTGTATGCTAATGAGACCCTCTGGATTGATGGTTACCCCAGATATCACTTAACAGGACTTAAGTCAATATTGTTGTTCAGTCATTTCAGTTGTATCTGACTTCATGACAGCATTTGGAGTTTTCTTGACAAAGAAGCTGGAGTGGTTTCCAATTTCCCTCTCTGGCTCATTTTACAGATGAGAAAACTGAGGCAAACAGGGTTGAGTGACTTGCCTAGGGTCACACAGCCAGTAGGTTTCTGAGGCCAAGTTCAAACTCAGTTCTTCCTGATTCCAGGCCCAGTGCTCTATTCACTGTGCCACCTACTTGTCAATAACACTTAGCTATCTCAAAGGACCTTTGCAAAGTCCATATATGCCACATTGCCCAGGCCTGGATCCTTTCCCATGCTTTTCCTAACAAACCAGGTTTTCCTGTTAGGAGTTCCTTAGGAATTTCATATCAGATTGATCTATCATCTCATGCAAATGGGAAATATGAGCTGTACTATCTTTTAATAAATAATTACAGGAAAACTACATAAGAAAAACCACCTTAGGACCATTGTTCCTGCCATTTCTTTGCACTATTGACTTTTGTAACCAGAGTCTATAAGACTTTTAAACTATCCTACCTATCAGTCTCTTAGGGTTATGTCTTTTTCTGAATAATCTGTGATCCTGGGCACTTCCTTCCCCCTACCCCAAGGTCCCCAGTATGCTTTTCTTTAAAATCAGGCCGGTGCATTATGTGGTTTCTAAGGGTCTTTGTCTAGCTGGAACATTCTATTTTCTATTGTTTATATATAACAACTACCAACAAACAATAACAGCTCTCTATTTGGGATCACAGACTCATTGAATCTCTGTTGCAAAATGACTCAGAGCCATTAAAAAATATGTTTGGATAACACAGTCAGTCTTTCCTGTAGATATTACTACTTCATATTTATTGTGAAAGTTAGATTTAGTTCTTCAAAGCTATATATGGTCTGGAAACCAATGTTTACCAGAGATCAACTAATTAACATATCTGAACAAAACTCTAGTTTTGAAACTAAGCCACTTACTTCTTAAGAGGATGGGAGTGAAGGGGAAGGAAGAGCTGTTTTTATTGTTAACACAGAACCATCAAATAGGGAGAAGGCCATCACTGGGGGTATAATTTTCAATATTAATATTAATTAATTCAATATTAATACATTTGAGTATTAATACAATTGAGGAATTCCACAGAACCTACATAATTTTTGCCCTTTAAAATGACCCATCTTGTAAATGGAAACATTTGAATTATTGGACAATATTTTATAGAAGTCAAATATTGTCTTAGTGATTACTTACTGAAGAAGGTCCAGATTTCTTATCCTGGCATTCAAAACTCCCCACAAACTGATCCTAACCTATCTTACTCAATGGTGTTCTTTCTATGCCCTTTACACTGTGGTCAAAGTAGAATGCATTCTGTGTTTTGCTGCTGCTACTTTTGCACATGTATTAGGAGGGACTCAGCTTCCAGAAAGAGATAATCCCACTGTACTAAGCCCTGGTCAGATTCCATACCAAGTATTGTGTTCAGTTTTGGGCACCCTGCTTTAAGAAGGACAATGATAAACTGTGTCCAGAGCAAGGCAACCAGGATGGTGAAGAGCCTCTCAGAGTTCATGACATGGGACTTGGTTGAGGGAGCTGAGCATGTCATTTGTGTTCAAGTATTGGAAGGGCTGTTGTTTGGAAAAGATAATAGACTTTTTCCCTTTGGCCCCATGCAGCAGAACCAAAAGTAATGACTGGAAGTTATAAAGAGTCAGATTTAGGTTTGATGTCAAGAAAAACTTCCCAATCATTTAAGCTATCCAAAACCAGAATGGGTTACCCAGGAAATGGTGGGTCCTCCCTCCTTGGAGGTTAGGAAGCAGAAGCTGGGTGATCACTTACTGGGTATATTATCGCAGAGGTTCCTTCATCTAGCAGATGGCTACAAAAGTTCTTTCCAACTCTAAAATTCAGTGAGTCCATGACTGCGATATTCCCTACACCTGGAATCCAGTCCCCTTATCCCATCTCAGCCTTTTAAATTCCTATTCATCATTCAATCCCCAGCTAGAAATTTTGTTCTCCATGAAGCTTTCTTTGAACTCTCCCATCTGGAAGTGATCTCTCCTTCCCAACAATTTTCATCATACTTTGTTCATATTTCTCCTATCATATTCTGTTTTGTACTATTATTATTTGTGTATATGCCTTATTACTCCCTACTGGATTAAAAACTCCATGAGGGTAGGGACCTTGCCTTTCATTTTTATATCTTACCTAATACCTAACATTTTTTCACATTGTGGGCACAGAATGTTCAATGAATGAATGAAGAATTTTCCTTGAAGTTTCTCTAGAATTGCAGAGGGGGAAAAGCCATAAAAATTCTTTCCTCTTGGCATCTGTCTTTGAGTCTCTATTTTTATGGTGCCCATGTCTCTTTCAAGGGGAGACCCACTCATCCAGAGCCAATGTATCGCCAAACTCCTGGTTAAAATGCTGTAATATGCTGCAGTAAGTCTAATATAAGGAAGTTTAGTAGTGTGGTTCATTCAGGCTTTGCTAGTGCAGTCTCAGGAGAACGCACAATGAATAGCTACAAGGTCCTGCTCCTGTTCTGAAAGACAATTCTGATCACTAGATCCCAAGGAAGACACAATGTCTCCTGATACAGAAAGGGTTCTGTATCTCTCTCTGTGAGCATGGACTGAAAAAACAAAACAAAACAAAACAAAACAAAAGTAGCATTTTTTTTTGTCTGGAAAAATGAAAACTGAAAGGATATCTTTTTTCATCACTGACATTTCCACAGCACTTAATGGTCTACAAAATACTATACATGCATTTGTCCTCCCAACAACTCTAGGTAGTGATATTATTCCCAATTTCACAGATAAGAAAGCTGAGATCCAGAAAGGTTGTGACTTGCTCAGGGCCATACAACTAGGAAATGACAATTTAAAATTTAAATTTAACTCAGCAATTATGTTTAAGAGTTGCTGTGTACAAGGCACTATACTTGGCACTAAGGAGACAGACAAAAAATGATACATCTGCCTTTCCATTTACATGGGCAATATCCTGGTTTATCACCTCTTACCTGGACTATTGCATTAGTCTCATATTTTGTTTCCCTGTATTCAGCTTCTCCTCTCTCCAATCCATCTTGTACTCAATTGTCAAACTGATATTTCTAGAGTGTAGTCCTGACCATGTCTTTCCTCTTCTTAAGCAAATTCAGTTAGTCTTATCTTGAATACAAACTCCTCTGCTTGGCATTTAAAGCTATTCATAAACTGACTCTAAGATCTCTTTCCAGATTCATTTAACTTTTCTTCTCCTAAAATACTCTATTCCAGGCAAACTTACTCATTTGTGGTTTCCTGTACACCACCCATCTTCAAACCTTTGCACAGGCTTTACACTGTACTTTGAATGCTTCCCTTGCCTTTCATCCTATCTCTGTCTGCAGGAATCTGTTTCTTTCCTGCAAGGTTCATCTGAAGTTCAAAATATTTTTTCCTGATTCTTCCAGTTTTTAGAGTTTCTCCCCAAATTAATTTTTATTTACTCATTTGTGCACATGTTGTGCTTCCCTCCTACCAGAACAAAACAAAACAAAAAAAATTATGTAAGCTCTTTGAGGGCAGGGACTTTTATTTCTGGCACCAAGCACACCACTTGGCACATAGCAGGTGATCTATAAATCCTTACTGAATTGATTTAAGTTCCATATACAATAGTATGATATAAGCAAAGTCTATAAAATCATGAATTTCCCCCCAGAAAGTTCTACTAGAACTTGGGAGAATACTATTGGACTTAAAGAAGAATTAGGATAAATAAAAGAAATGAGATCTTCATACTCAATGGTTAATGATATTATAGAATTCATTAGCTAGGGAGATGATAAAGACTGAGGCTTTGAAAAAGTTTAGCAAAAGCTTATTTTGGATGATTGATTGATGGCAGATTTAAAGGAAGATACACAGATATTTTGGGGGTGGGGATCCTTCAAACCTTTTGAGGCTGGTGTTAGGGAGGCAAATGGGCTCTTTCTCAGTTCCACTTAGATAATATTGAGCTCATGCACCGCTGAGCTGGCTTATAATTTTTTTGTTTGTTTGTTTAATGTAACTGTTTTGATTCCAAGATCTTCTCTCTGCCCTTCCTCATACCCACAGGGATTTCCCCCATAGCTAGGGATCACTCCAAAATACACATATATTTTAGCTTTTACAAATTGATTTCCACTTATTTGGGTGATGCTATATGGCTACAAATTATGGAACATCATGATCTCAGAACCATTGAGTTTCCAAGTCACCAGGGACTCCTGATTAAGAAACACCTCTACAACACCCTCCAACAAGGATAATGGTATAGTGGGAAAAGGACTGGATTTGGAGTCAGAGGACCTGGGTTAAAATTCTGAGTTTGACACATCCTGCCCAAGTGACTGGACAAGTCATTTAACCTTTCCAGACCTCAGTTTCTTCAATGGTAACATGAGGCAGATGGATGAAATGACCTTTAAGGTCTTTTTCATCTTTAAATCTATAATCTCAGATTATTTCCTTTTCCCGTGTCTAGCCTTTTCAATGTCTCATAGAGGTAGATTGCAATATCACGCTGTACCAGTAGGTTCCACTCTCCCCTTCTAGTTTACATATCCCTTAAGGCCAAACTTCCCGGTTCAGTAAAGTACATTAGTGCCCTGCCTTACTGAAAGTTTGAAGTTCAGTATAATGAGCTCCCTTCAAATTATAAGTGCCTGTACTTTGAAATGTAAAAGGTCACCTCTGCTAGAACAGACTGGGGTCAACTTAGCAGGTCTAAAATTCTCTGTGGCAAAGAGGCTTGTCCACAGGACGGAACCTCCCAGATGTAGCTTATTCTTTCGGGGGCTCTTAGAAGAGATAAAATTATAAAGTTGTTCTTCACTTTAAGCATGTATGACCTCGCATAGCCTTTCTCAATAGTCTTCAGTCCTTTTGGCTTTTTTTTGCCCACAATCATTAGCTTTAATATGAAGCTCTGGACATTGCTGACTGTGATTACATTCTAGCTGCACCGCTGCTTTGTTCCATGACCTGGGGTGAGACTTACTATGCCTCAGTTTATCCTAATTAAAGATAATCACATTTGCCACCTCCCTAATGAGGCAACTGTGAGGAATAATGTACAGGCTAAAATGGTTTGAGGTCCTCCCGTGAAAGATGCTAAGTACAGTATTATTATATGCATCTTCTAAAGAGGAGAATATAACCTGGACCACACCAACTCAATTTGCTACTGCACGCATGATTAGTACAGATGATCCCTTCCAGCAGGAGGCAGAGCTCTGGTGTGAGGGAAAAGGAGTATAAATAATTTCTCAGACCAAACAGATTAAATTAAAGACATTTTTCATTCATTACAAAAGAGAGAAAGTCCTCCCTTATTTTATTAATATATTTAAGTAGACCAAGGATTTTTGTCTTTCTTGGTCTCCTTCCCTGGCTCCCACTGGCCCCTGCTGCCTTTTTTTATTTGAATTATCTGTTTATTCGATTAAGTTAGGAACCCAAAGGCCATTTTCCATGGAATGCGTGATAAATAAATACCCATTATCACAATTACCTATTATTAAACTGATGAAGGAAGATAATTTATGAAGAAATGTAATGGTCTCTTTTTTTCCCCCAGAATCTATTGCACTTTAAAAACAAAACAAAATCATAGAATATGGCATATATACATACAAATGCAAATACACACATGCACACACATATGTGGTTAGAGAAATAAAGAAAACATGATACTTCTTTTTAGCTGTCATACTTCCAGTGACTCAAATGTCTTTAGTATTTGGGAAACCTCAAAAAAGTAGTAATCCAATATACTTAAATCAGTAATCTCCCCTTTACCTCTTCTCTTTTTGTGTACCATTCCCCCCGTTTCATTTATCATTCCTGATGGCTCACGTAAGTAAACTGGCCTAAGTTTATTTCCAAGTGCTCTTTTCAAAAATTGAGTGTGAAGCAGAATTAATCACCCATGTTAGACCAGAGTTGAAGGAATTTCTAATGTCTACAGGGCACTTGCACCCCTTTATTTTCCTCTCCTCTTCTGTAGCTTCCCACTATGCTTTTCAGTCACCTGTGTTTCTTTCCTTCGTCTCAAAGGAGCACGGCATTCCATCCCTGCTCTCATAAAAAAGAATGTTGGCCCTTCTTGCTGCTGTTAAAAATGTCCTTTCAATAATATGGCAGCTTAATTTCACTTTCTTCATTGCAAGGCATCATTAGCTCCTTACTGGTTAGCATGTACTCTGTCCTTTTGGGCAGCCAAAAAAAAAATAGTTAGGAGTCCAAGGGCAGCTTCAAATACAGGGTACTATTACGAGACTCCAGGAAGGTGGCAGACAGCCCATTTAATTTTCTCCTGTGTTTTATTTTGAAGATTTAAAGGGTGGTGTGGCAGGGAGGGCGAGGGAGTGGAAGGAGGTGGCAATTTGCTGCTATAAAGACCTGAGAGAACGCTGGCATTGGGAAACAGGTTCTGACTTCAGACTTGAAAGTTGAGGCTTTGTTGTGAGGAGAAATTACTGCCTTTTTATGTTCCAACCTGTGCATTACACATGGAGGGAAAAAAATCCAGTCTAATTGCAGCCCAGCATCCAGCCTTAACATTCCAGTTCCAAACCCCCACATCATTTCATTCCCCTCCTTGTTACGGAAGGGAACAAACTGAAAACTATAGCCCAGATCTATAATTGCGAAGAAACTGTTAGATAAATATGTACTTCTTTTGCTATGCTGAACTTTTAAAATTATACAGATGCTGACAGCTAAGGAGAAGGAATAGTATTTATATTGCAAAAGCACGTGGGCGGCCCTGACAAATATTAGTTATATAAGCCTAATGATAGCTGTATTCAAACAAACACAAAGTTGCTTAAAAGGGGGTGGGGGTACTTCATAAACTTTTCCAAATGTTTTAGATTGTCATGAAGCAGATTATGTGCGTAATTTTTCACGTAGTGGTCAACCAAAGCTAGACTTTCACTAACTTTTGGACAGTGTTAGGATGCATGGATTCTAATCCCAGATTGATGACTTCTGAGTGTGTGACCTTGGGCAAATCACTTAACCTACCTCTAGTAAAGGCTCAGTTCAAGTGCTCATTTTTATACAATGCTTTTCCTCTTCCCTAGTCCTTATTACTAGGGTCTCTCTCCTCTCACTGCAGATAGTATGCATTTATTTTGCATAAATTTGTCAAGTCAGCCTATAATATCAATGCATGTATTGTTTTCCCCAAATAAAATGTAAGCTTTTTGAAGGCAGGAATTATTTCCTTTTTGTCTTTCTATTCTCATTTATGGGTAGTTAGGCGGCACAGTGAATAAAGTGGAGTCAGGCCTGGGGTCAGGAAGACTCATCTTTATGAGTTCAAATCTGTCCTCAGACATTTACTACCTGTGTGACCCTGGGCAAGTCACTTAACTCTGCTTGCCTCAGTTTCCTCATCTGTAAAATGAGTTGGAGAAGGAAATGGCAAACCACTCCAGTATCTTTTCCAAGAAAAATCCAAATGGAGTCACAAAGAGTCAGACATGCCTGGAAAATGACTGAACAACATTCCCAATTGCTAGCACAGTGCCTGGTACATAGTATGCATTTAATAAATGCTTGTCTACTTGAATTGAATTAAATATTCTCTTCCCAAGTTTAATTGTTAAAAGGACAGACACTGGCATTCCTTAGCAAATGTAAAATGGTCAGATGGTTAGAGAAATGTAAAATAGTTAGATGTAACCATCTCGAAACTTCCTTTTCAGCTGTAACAGAGTACAGAGTACATATGATTCTAGGAATGTGCAGTTCTCCATTTCTACTACCCTTCCACGTTGCTCTAGTATTTCCATAGCCATTCTCTGTCACATGGCCCCACCCCATACCAAATTTCCCTAGAGCCCTGAAAATGAAGGACACATTATCCTCCTCCCTTTTCAGTTCTAAAAATTCTGTTTTTAAGGTGTCATTAATATATGTATCAATTTTGCATCACTAGTTTTGTGGGGCCTTTTTATACCTGTCAGCAAGGTCAGATTTGTTGCTATTCCAGTAGCCTGAGGACCTTTACATGTAGACAGATGGCTTAAAACTGAGCTAAGGAATAAGAATTTGATGAGAAAAAGATAGTCATGAAACTTTTGATGATTTTAAAGGGATTTTCCTTCATAAATCATTTCACTAAAGTTCACATAAAAGAATTTTAGAACTAGAAGGGAACCAAGTGGTCATTTAGTCCAAAGTCTTCATTTTACAGATGAAGTAATAGGGTCATAGAGAAAGAAACGGCTTGCCATTTCACAGTTAGTAAGTAGCAGAACTGCTGCTTGAACCCTGGTTTTTGCTCTCAAAACCCAATGTGTTTTACACTAGAGTTTGCAGCCTCTTGGAGATGGAATAGTCCTTACAAGTCATCTATTTTAATCCCCTGCCCTAAGAAAGTATCCCCCTCCCTCTAGTGCCCTACACTCAAAACATTAATAATTGAGCCTTTTATTGGCTATTTTCAGTTATGTCACTTACTGTATGACTCAAAATGAGGTAGCAGTGTGATGTACTTTCCCCCACCCCAAGCTAATGCAATTTTGACATCATGAAAAGAAGCATAGCTTCTAGAATAAGGAGGTGGCAGTCCCTCTGTCATCTGCCGTGGTCAGACCACACCTGGAACATATCATTCAGTTCTGGGCACTATAGTTCAAGGACATTGCTCAGCTGAACAGGGTAACCAGAATGGTGAAAGCCTTGAGATCATTTCCCATGAGCATTAGAGGATGGTTAGCCTAGGGGAAAAAAAGACTTAGAAGGAACATGATAGCTATGTTCAAGGGCTAAAATGTTGCCATGTGGAAGAGGGATTCCATTTGTTCTCTTAGACTTAGGCCCTGGAAGACAGACTTGTTTTTCTCTCCTTTGGAGATCTTTGGACAAAGGTTAGATCCCTATGCAGTGAGTATGTTTTAATGGAGTTTCTTTTGGGAATGTGGGTTGATATTTATGGACACTGATGTTTCTTCAAATTTTGAAATTCTCTGATTCTTTGAAGACATCCCATTCCCTTTTGGGAAGACTCTAATTGATAGAATTTTTTCCCTTAAATTGAAGGAAAATTTGCCTTACTATAACTTCCATCCATTGAAATTCTGTTCTCCTTACTCTATTTGAACATAGCAAAAGAAACTTTTGACTGTCCTTAGTATTTTCCAACATCTTCAGTTCCTTCTGAAGTTTAGCATTCTTAGCAGTTAAGGGAGAACTCAGGATTTTATTTTATTTTTTTTTTAATTTCTGAGAAAGAAAAGAATTTGTGAGGGCAATACATTTGTTAAGTAAGTTCTTGGTAGATTCTGAGTGAAATAGAGCTAGAAGCGATTGTTGAACTGCATCATTACACTGGCATCAGAGGACAAAGGTTATACACCTTCTGTATTGCCATGCCATTTTATTCTTAGATTTTACTCGACAGC